>NC_092879.1:87782987-88098351 GCF_028372415.1 Notamacropus eugenii | reverse complement strand
GGCAAACAATTCGTGCCCGTGGCTCATCCATATTACAGGCCACTGTCAAAGAGCAGATGCATTGTCTCTGATGCCGTGCAGAGCTCTGCATCACGATACACATACTCCTTGGGGGCAGTTAGCATAATTTTATGTGGGACTAAATACAAGTCTAGAAGAAAAAGTCAAAATCAAGTACTTGGCTTAGGTATGGAAATGTGGTTTAAGAGTAAAATATTCTTTCCAAGTCAAGGCCTGGTAGGAGCAGCACAGCTACACCTGGTGAAACTGAGTCGAGTTAATTATTTTTGAAACCACAGAGGGCATTCAAACTTTTATCACTGCCATGCAGGTGGAAATGCTTGAGGGAGCCCAAGTCCATAGTCTTCAGAGGAATCCAAGACTAACAGAATCATTTTGCTTTCTCCATCTCCATTAAGTTGAAACTTATATTTCTAGGGCAGAATGGCACCACTTAATTTTATAATGCTCAGAGTTGCGAGTGGGAGAGTGGATTCAGCTAAGTTCAATCTTTTCCAGACCTATAAGAACTTTCTCAGGCTATAAGAAGTGTGGGGCAGACATGCTGATATTACTAGGCTCAGAGATCTAGAGCTAGAAGAGACCTTAGAAGTCATCCAGTCCAACTCCCTCATTTTACAGATGTGGAAATTGAGACCCAGATTGGGGAACTGATTGCTCTGAAATCACACATCCAGTTGCATGTTTCAGGTTGTAAAGGACTTTGAAAGCCATCTACGCCAACCCCCTTGTTTGGCAGATGAAGAAACTGACACCCAGAATGGGGAAGTGACTTCTAAAAGGAATATTTGATTCCCAGCAAATTACTGGACAGATGAAAAAGTCTACATAGTTTTGGCTGAAAGGAGCCCTAAATTCATGGAAAAGAATTGCCCTTGAAACTGAGAGTTTTCCTTTCTAGATGTGGTATGTAGGGGAAGAATTGAAAAATAATTTCTGTAGCACCTACTATGTACCAGGCACTGTGCTAAGCACTTTTTACAAATATTTCGTTTGTTCCTCACAACAATCCTAAGGATAGGTGTTATTCTTATGGTCATTTTATAGTTGGGGAAACTGAGGCAAATGAAGGGAAGTGACTTTCCCAGTCCTACTAAGTGTCTGAGGTCAGACATGAACTCAGGTCTTCCTGATGCTAGCTCTATCATGCCCTGCTTTGCCACCAGCTGTCACTTTTCATCTCAAGGGTTGGGCCTGACTGCTGCCTAAGTGCCAGCTCATTTTCCAAATCTTCCAAATCTCTGGATGAATCAATAAGAAAGAGATCTGGTCATCTTTGGGGACATATGGCATTCAAAGGGCAAACTTAGCTTGGTCTCAGTCTGATGTTGCTACTACATTAGCTTCAAAGAGTGTGTTGAGAGTATTTGGACCATTTTCTATTTCTATACATCTCTGACTTCAGCGTAATCCAAAGACAGATGTAATGCTAAGAGGCACCAAGGAGCATCAGGAGCCCATGACAACCTCAATTTGTGCTCTCTCAATTGAAAGGCACAGTGAGCCTCTTGGCGTGGAGGCTCACCATCTTTAAGTATTTTAGAAGCCCCAGCTGCTTGACTTGGATGTGGTGGCTGGGGGGAGCTGTCATACATCTCTGTCTGAGATAAAGAGGAAACCCTTCCTCTCTTGTACTGCCAAGCAATTGGGTGCTTCTCTGCCTGCTAGATATGATTGGGGTAAGAATGTGGTTCCCAACATGGTCCTGCCCACGAAGGCTGCTTGGTAGGCCAGCTGGGACAACTTCAAAGGGCAAGATTGTGTCCTGTATGCTGGTTGTCTCTCCAGGCTACCCTTTTCTATTCATCCAGAGGGATGTGGGGATTTTAAGCTTCTGGCAATATCCCTTTTCAGCCTCACAGTAATTAGGATCAGCTGAAGTGCCCTTCCTACACCTCCTCCGATTTTAATTGGAGGTAAACAGAGGCGGTATGTATTCCTGGGAGAGGCTGGCTTCCATGAGAGTCTTTCCTCATTGCATACTGACAGGAAAGTAAAACTCTGTTTTTCAGCCACTTTGAATCCAGTGGGTAGCATCTTTCCTGATTTCTTTTGAGGGTTGGCTGTTCTGATGAGCTTGATTTTTTGTATTTTGAATTAGATTTCAAAAATGACCCTTTAATGCTTGCATTTGGAACAATATATAAAGGGCACGTAGGTTTTGCCTTTCTCATATTAATAATGTTTTCTGAATTTTTTTCTGGGAGCTTGTTATTCTCAGCACAGAATCATAGAGGAAGAAGATAAAAATCTTTTCTCCAGAATATGTTGTAGTGCCTAGAGTTAGCAGAGGATGGAGTAGGACAAGGAGGGACCCTCTCTGCCCCGTGGTTGGTCTAAAGATGATGCTGAGAAAGAGGTGATCCAATGGCTGCAAAAAGGAGAGGTTTATTATTTGGGGAATAGACCTTTGTACATTTTTACCTCTGTTTATATGATACAACTGGTCAAAAACTGCACCAATCAACTGTCTGTTTAGGTTACACCATTCCACAGTTTTATTGTTGTATTTTGTTTATTTCTTGTGTGTTTAATTTTTATTTTATTTTCATCTGTATGCTTATACATACACACACATTCTATTCTGTTTCTCCTCAGCATAACATTCTCTTGTCTTGGAAGCATGTGGCATAACCTTTCATTTTGTCTTTTCTTGATATTCTTTCTTCCTTTGTCTTCCTGGGATGCTGCATTTTTCTTGCTTCTCTTCTGACCCTTTGACCTCCTGTCCTCTCTTTTCTTGGCCTGTTTGTTTTTCTTCTTGGGGATCCCTTAAGGCTTTACCCTCAGCCCTCTTGTCTTCTTCCCTACATGGTCTCGAGTTAAGCTTGTCCACTTCCTTGGTTTCACCGGTCACTTTCATGAAGTTGACTGCTGAATTAATATCTCCAGCTCCATCTGCTCCCCTCTGCTCTGGTCCTGTATTTTAAATGGCTTCATGAACAGCTCCATCATAGTGGGTCTACCAATACTTCAAATTCATCACATCCAAAACCTGCCTTTCTGCAAAGTTCAAAACTTTGGAGGCATCTTTAACTCTTCCATCCATCTCCAATCTTGTTGTCCCCTTCCAATGAGTTATGAGTTTTGCTGGTATCTCATGGATCAGACTTCGTCTTTTCACTATCATTCTATTTCAAGCCTTTAGCGCTCCTTGCATTTAGTTCAGTACCATCTTAAATGGACTGCCTCCAACAGATTCTTAGTCATTCAAAGTCCTTGACAATTTGGCCCCACCTGACTTTTCAAGCCTTTTTCACAGTTCTTCATTTCCCATACTCTTATACTCTAGTTGAGGTGGGCTATTCCTTTTTCCTTACCCTTCTCCTATCTTCTTGCTTTTGCCCATAGGCCAAAAATAGGTAACTGCTGTCTTGGTGGTTCTCTCTTGGGATCTGCCTGGACGGTGAAAAAAAAAAAGAATGGAAGTGGTAAATGGAAATCTAGTCACCAAATCACAGAATCTCTATGTTAGGAGGTCCCTTACAGCACACCCCAGTAGTCACTCAACTTTTGCTTGAAGATTTCCAGTGAGGGGGGTACCTATGATCTCAGGAGAGAACACATTCCACCTGACTTGGTGAATCAGTAGCATTGGGTTCAGCTTAATGTTCGAAATCTCTTTTGGAGTAGGCCTCATAGACAGAGGCAAGGACACATTCTTCTGCAAGAAGCCTTAAAACCCAGGCATTTTTGTATGAGTTTTTGAATCTTTCTATTATCCGAACAAATAAAAGAATATCCACTTGACTTAAAGGAAAAATGAAAAACAGCACAGTATCAGAGAAAAACCCCCCACCATTTTTCACCTAATGGAACTATGACGTTGTCATAGGGAGAGGGAGGTGCAGAAAATCTAGTTCCTGCCTTTATTCTCCTTCCTCTTCTGCTTTGCTTAGATAAGTTCTATTTCCCCGATTTTCTCACTCCTCATCCTTTTTGAGCTTTTTCTTTTTTGTAACATGGGCCAAGACCCTCTTCTCCTTGATACTTTCTTCTCTTCTGCCTCTCTTACTGTTCCTTTTCAGTCTCCTTTGGTGGATCTTCATCCAGGTCATGCTTATTAATGGTAGATGATCCTAGGCCTGTGTCCTAGACCCTCTACTCTTTTCCCTCTGTACTCTTTAATGATCTCATCAGCTCCTATGAGTTCAGTTATCATCTGTATGCAAATGATTCTCATAGCTATTAATCCAGTTGTAACCTCTCTCTAAACCTAAACTGCCTACCGGAAGTCTCAAACTGGATATTCTGTAAACATCTTAAACTGCTTAAAATGTTTAAAACTGAGCTTATTCTCATTCCTCGCAAAGCCTCCTTCCTTCTGACCGTCCCTCTTACTGTCGAGGTTACCAGCATCCTTCCAATCACTCAGGCTCATAACCTCAGTGTCATTCTGGACTCCGCATGCCTTCTAATCTTCTACCAACGCATGTCTTGGATATGCTCCTTTCTCTCCACGACATTGCTGTCATCTTTAGGCAGGCTCTCTTCATTTCATCCTTGGACTGTTGCAATGGCTTACTGGTTGTTCTCCCTGCCTCAAGTTGTTTTTGCCAATCCAATTCATCAGTAGTCAAATCAACCTTCCTAAAACACATATTTAATCAAATCACCCCTTCCCCACCGTTGACTAAACTCCAGTGGTTCTCTGTCACCTCCAGATCAAATAGAAATTCCTCTGTTTAGCTGTTAAAACCCTGTACAACCTGGCCTTTCCCACCTTTCTCATGTCCTTTCATCTTATTCCTTTCGGTGCACTCTTGGATCCGTTGACACTGGACTCCTTGTTACTGAATAAGATCCTTCATGGACTGACTGAGCATGTTCACTGCCTGCCTCCTATTCCCAGGATGCTCTCCCTCATCTCTGCCTCCTGACTTCCTTCAAGTCTCAGCTAAATCCTCTTTTCTGCAGGAAACCTTTCTTGATCCCCTTCCCTCCAGTGATTAACTCCAACTGATCCTGTTTACTTTTTGTTTACACATAGTTGTTTTCGTGTTATCTCCCTCACTGGACTGAGCTCCTTGAGAGCAAGAACCGTCTTTTACCTTTCTTTGTATCCCCAGTGCTTATCATAGTGCCTGGCATCTAATAAATGCTTAATAAGTGCTTGTTGACTGACTGACTGATAACTTCCCACTTGGCCAAAATTCCCACTGAGATGAAAAGAGAAAGACAGATCCCCAGACTTGCATTTAACAAGAACCACCACTGAAGAAGCTAGCTGGGGAGTACCTGAGCTGGCAGCCAGGGGCTTAGTACTGAGTCCCTTACTTCTGCCCTCAGTGCCTGATGGAGCCATCTCTACAAGGAATGACAATCTTATTGCTTTTTCTTGACTGAACAGTAAATGTGCAATGAAGCAAATTATCTCCAACAATTATACAAATAATATACTGAAGTAATTAATCCCATTGAAGCTATTTGGATCCAGGTTAGTTTGAAGACAATTTCCTGTACGTGCTGAAACCCAGAAGGAATAAGTGAGTGATGAAGAAAGATACTCATTTTTCATTCAAGAATCAGCACTGGGGGATCCAGAAACAATTCTGTGCTTTATTTTAAATGCATTTTGGAGATGGTGAGTGGAGCATGGAGTAGGGGTCTATACAGACAGAAGGAAGCATTGTGACCAAGCAGCAAAGGATAAGGAAAGGAAGTTTCATGTGATAGCTGGCTCCAGTCCCACTTTAGATGGAAGTTATGGATTCCATGGTTGTGGACATGTGGGGGTAGTTTATAGTTATCATCACTGGAAATTAATATTTGATTGTAACATCATTACTGTTTGAACATTAAACCATATTATAATATAAATATTCTATCTATTTTCACCTTGCGGTTCAGTTTATTGAATTGGGCATCCTGTAAAATTTTTTTCTACTGCCTTCCCTTCCCTCTAATAATAACGAGATAAAACAAATAAGATCTTAGGTTATATTGAGAGCATAGGAATAAGGAGATGATTGTCTGATGGGCCCATTGTACTATGACCTGGTCAGAGTATTCTACTCAATTCCAGCCTCCACATTTTGGGAAGGACATCATTGATGAACTGGATAGCGCTGACTGAGCAGGGCAACCAAAAATGATGAAGGGTTTTGAGATATTGGTGTATGAGAATCAACTGAAAGAACTAGAGATGTCTAGCCTGGAAAAGACAAGCTTCTGTTGGAGCCTGATAACTCTTTTAGAATTTGAAAGATTGTTGTGTGAAAGAGGGATTAGGTTTGCTCTATTTGGTCCCACAGAGCAGAACCAGGAAGCAATGAGGTTGAAGTTGTAAAGAGGCCTACCCAAACTTGGTGTCAGAGGAAAAGCCAGCAACAAATAAACCAAGTCCACCGAACCTTCCTAACAATTTGAGCTTTCCCAGAGTGCAATGGGCTGCCTTAAGAAGGGATGACTTCACCTTCATTGGAAATCTTTAGTCAAAGTCTTGACCACTTTTTGACCTTGTAAAGAGAATTATTTTTTCAGGTGTGAGTTGGACCTTTTTGTTAACCACTCCGAGATTCTGTGACTGGCCTTGGACAAAGAGTTGCATCATGATTTGGCCAGTGAGGTCCCTCCTAAATCTGGCTGTTGTTATCCTTTTTATACAGAAGGCAGCTGTATGTCACAGCTATGTACTGTACTGTGATACCCTCTCATGTTGTACATTTTCATGACAATCTATATTTTTTCTTGTTGTTTGTTTGTTTTATAAATAGTAAACGCTGTCACCTTCTTCCCTTCCTAACCTCAGCTCTGAATTATTCAACCTCCACTCTCTCCATCTCCTTTTCAAATAAGGTGTGACAGGGGTGTGGTTACCACGAGTACTGTCCCCCTGAGGATGATGCAATCCATGAGGCCTTAATGGCAACCCAGGAGTGCAGATGATTTATGGCTTTCCATGACTCTCGTTAGGCATGCACCTCAATGTGCAACATCTCATAAATTATATTACATGCTGTAAAAAACCATCAATTGTCATTCTTCCTGTGAGTTACGACCATTAAAGACATTTATACCCCACTGTTACTGGGAGTTTCAACAATTTCCTTACCAATTCCTCTCCTAATGATTTCAGCATCTGCCAAAAGGGGTAAATTGTAGATGTAGTGGCTGATTAGGCAGTACAATCGCCTTCAAGCTGTAAAGTCAGAGGTTAAACTACTTTCCAGTGAAAATATAATCAACTACCCACCACCAAGCTTATCACTGGGCATTTCTGAGGAACAATTAAACCAGGTTCTCTCTTTCCATATGTCTTGTTTACATTTGCATAATAGAAATCAATGGAAATCCATTGAAACACAGAGTACTAACTTGCAATCAGCCAGGCACAGTCTTGGAGGGGAAGCTTGTCAGTTCTCCATAGGCAACCACTGCAGAAATCAGAACTTGATTTTTAAACACACCCATGTGCTGCTCCATGAATTTAGCCTCTGAACTGTGATTGAAAATACTCCAGTGGCCTGGAAAGCCTTTCAAAAGAGTGTAGCACAATCAAATGGCCAGGGGCTTAGTTTTTCAGGTGTTCTGGCTCCCAGACATCAATGATGGTTCCCCAGATTTATGGGGCAACTTGTTTCTACAAAGAATTGGAGCCCCATACTCGTATCTCAGCTTCACTTTACCACTTTGGGATTCAGCTTTCCACGTTGATCTGTGTTCCCCTTTTAAGTAGAGGATCTCATTTTGGGGTTTCTGGCAATTGAGCATTATGAAACTAACAAGAACTGTAGAAATTGCATTCAGACCTACCAAATAATTTCTCATCTCTCTTTTTCTCTTTCAGCAAGATTATTATTTCCTCCGAAGAGGGGTCCAACAATGCTAGATTTCTGAGGATTTGCCAGTTTTCTTGTTCTTGCCACACCTTTATTTTATCCCCTCCTTTGGAGATTATCTTCTCCTCCCTGCTTGAATTTTGCATTTTAGAGCAATTCCTCCAAATATCTTGTTAATCTCTTTATCTTAAGCATGATAAAAATGATGATTATGATAAAAAATTAATGTTAACATCTTGTTAGCCATTTTTGTCGCATTATAACAGAAAAAAGAGCTTCTTATATGGTTCTCCCCCCCCCCCCCATCATTTTTACATTTGTGGCTAAAGTTTGCCATCTAGTGGTCAAGATTAGTCTCTGGTGAAATGTAACAATATTTTCTTCAGCAAGATTGAGGATGGAGGGGGTGGCTGAGCTGGTTAGTGCCACCATTTTTACTGGATTGCTAAATCAATTTCAGTAGCATTTTACCAAACTGACAAGGGGTTGGAACCATTTGGTTGTGTTTACTTGTGGTTTGGGTACTATACAGACATTGCCCGAATAAGTCTACTGAAAAGGTTATTAGAAAATAAAAATAAATAAGAAAATATAGCCTACTTGGGTTTTATCCAAAAGCAATCTGTATCTGTAGTTTACATGGAGTTTTTAAGCTTCCATGATGTACTACTTGATCAAAATATCGAAGTGATTCTAGATAGGAAATATACTACCTCAGAGTGTTATTGATCTATTTTCATAAAATGTTTACATAATGAGAACATCCAGTTAGAGGATTAATCAAATGGGATATATTATTTCTTGAAGAATATCTTAATGCCTGAGCCATTTTTACCTTTTGATCAAAGGTTACAAAGGTTATTGGTTTGGTTTTTGGTGTTTTTTTGTCCTTTTGCTTGTTCAGAATCGAGCCATTGTATTGTCATATTGAAAGAAGAGTTTTTTAGTCAAAACAGTTGCTGCCTGTGTTTCTACCAGAGCTCTTACTCCTGCTCTGCTTACCTAACAACTAGAGTTGGACTATTCAACCCCAGCCACACACAAATGGGTATCGGTCCCTCTGACGATAGGGAGGGTCACCTAACTGAGGATACAAGGAAATTTGTAAGGTGGCAGGAAATTGGATAAGGAATCAGGACCAGTGGGGCTGCTCTGGAGAGGGTAGTGGAACAAAGCAGGTCACAATGAGGCAAAGGTCAACATTTCAGAGATGCAGAAATATGGTGGAGCAGATAAGAATGTTGAACTGGGAGTCTGAAAGATATTTCTTATCTTTGGGATGTATTTTTCCAAGATTAATCCTATTCTGTGTCTCACCCTTCATGACCCTATTCTTACAGAATAGGACTGCTCATGGTTTCTTCTTTGTTGCTATGTTCCTGATTGTTTTTTATATATGGTCCTCTTGAAACTAAACTTGTCAAAAAGTTACCTTATGAATCCATATCAGTCTCATCTGCCTTTTCATTTTCTTCCTCATCAGGATCATTTGCAATTTTTTTTGTCCTCCAGAATCTCATTTTTTAGAGCCTTTCATCCCTCTTGAACCATCTTCCCTTATAGTTTTAACTCGCTTTCTTCCTCCCTTCTCTCTCTTTCACCCTTTTTCTCTGCCTCTCAAGCATCTAGCAATCTATTGTTCTACCTATATGCATGTTTATACTACCTACCTACTTATCTATCTATCTATCTATCTATCTGTCTGTCTGTCTGTCTGTCTGTCTGTGTATATACATGTCTATATACATACTTATAGCTGTTGATCTATCGATTTATTGACTTATTATCTACAGACATACATCTATATGCATATCTACGTCTATCTCTTGATCATTCCATATAACTATATACATATGTCTATATCCATATCCATATCTATCTGTTGATATATCTATTGATCTATTGATTATATCTTGCCCCTGATATTTACTAGCTACGTGACCATGGCAAAGTCATTCGATCTCTGTAAGATTCCATTTCCTCCTAGGAAATGTTGAAGAATTCATTCAGTACTCTGCATTTTTTCAGCTTGGCCAATTAATTTTTATCATTTGTGTACATAAAAGGAGAACCAGATCATGGACACACAATCCATGTTCTCCAAACACATAGAGTATGTCTGACCAATTGGGTTGAAAAGATAAAGGAAAACTTTGGGGCACCATAGAGTTGGACGATGAATGCAGACAGTGCAGTCCTGGGAGAGGGAATTACAGATGCATAAATGTGTGCTTAGTGAGACATTCTAGGAACAAGTACTGCAGATTAGGCAGGTATTTCTTTTGTCCTGCCCAGGGACAGTATTCTTTCCCATTGGAACACATTTACTTGCAGTTTTTTTTTTCACGTTAGAAATACCTGGTTTACCCACAGGCCTTTACAGTGATGTTAGACACTAAAAACCTAACAAAAGATGACAGCCCCAGGATAAAATGGTGGTTCCATAGTGTTCTCCTTTTAGGTTTGGTGTGAGACTCTAATGAGATGATGCATGTGAAGTACTTTGCGATCTTTAAAGTGATATCTAAATGTCCATTATTAAAGATGAGGCTCATTGAGTTTAGGGTGGAGAAAAAGTTGTGGCTGGGATAGAATGCTTGTTCTCTGAGGAGCTGCCAGGTACATACAGAGAAACTTCTCACCTAGGGGAACGTCGAGTCCCAAGTGCTGGACATTTGGGCTGCATCCACATGTGAAATGATCAAAGGTAGTAACAGAGCTCACTTTGGGGCTTATGCGTGTTTCACCTTCAGCATCTCATTCAATCCTTTGGAAGCACTGTGAGGGAGGCAGAGTGGATGATGTATTTGTACTCCACAAAGATAAAACTGAAAATCAGAAAGGTTAAGTGATTTGTCCACAGTTGCACAGCTAGTGAGCCATAGAGCGTGATCTCTGCACTCCATTGCCACATGCCCCTGCCAATCACTTGTTATTTTTTAATCGCTTTTGTTGGTGCCATGGTATAGTGAGAAGGGTCTGGAGGTTGGAGTGAAGAGACCTGAGTTTGAATTCTAACTCACCCGTTACCTTTCCTTGTGATCTTGGATAAATCATTTTCTCTGTGTGAAGTTTCATTTCCTCATCTCTAAGATGAGGGTCCTCGGTGACCAGAGGCTGGTGTCTCAGGTGCCTTGCAGCTCTGACATTCTGTGAACTTGGAAGAACAAAGCCTGTTCTGCTGTCTGCACCGTTGCCCTCTGCCAAATTCACTAGACTTCGAAAGAGTTTCATACTCTATGCAGCAAATCCGGGGTGCTCTGCATGAAGAGAAATCTGACAGCAAAGCCTTGCTTCTCGCAACAGCACAAAATCTAGCAGGATCTCCATATTTCTAGGAAAGCCTGTTTCCAGAGACTTCTCCTGAGCTTCCTTTCAGCCTTCCCATAAGGACCACCTCTCTAAGAGAACATGTTTGCTTCCTGCAGTGATTGACAAATGGAACTTGTTGGTCTGCTTTGAATCAGGGTCACAGGTAAAGAAAAGAAAAGAAAAAAGAAAATGAAAGAAGTTCTAAATCTGATGCTATTGTTGATTTTAAAAGCAACTTGTTACTGGAGAAGGACTCAAATTTGTGATCATGTGTGCAAGTTGGATGAGTTGTTTGGAAGGTTCTGGTTGGCTGATGCTTCATCCTATGAAGAGCTGTATTTAGCAAGGGGCCACTGGGGTTTTTAGAAGACATACTTCCTCCTGAACGAGATTGCCATTTCCTTGACTCTCCTTGTGGTCTTCACCAGGTCTATGCTACCACATGGTACATCTGCATGGTGCTATTTGGGTGGCACCCCTCACTCAAGCCTACTTCTTCCTCCCACCTTCCATGAGGGCAAGAACCAGACTTCTTATTCTTTCCACACAACCATACCATGATCAGGTGGCCCCTCTTCACAATTGTTTTAAAAAAAATCTAGGGATGGCTCTAAATATATGCCATTGTTTGGAAGATAGCTTTTCTAGGAGCACCCATGTCTCCTATATATGTGATATTGCGGCTCAGCCTGGGAACATCTGATAATTTAACGAAGGAACCTCAATGTGTCCATCTTGTTTTTCATTATGGTTGTAATGGGAACCATAGGGAGCCTTGGTCTGGTCCTTGGGAAACCAAGGTTCTGGTTGTATTTCTTAGCCAGTGGCATTCTGTATGGCCATGGGTAAAATATCTGGCCTCTTTAGGCTTGGATTTCTACCTATTAGAATGGAGGCTTTTTGAAGACAGGGCTATCTTCCTTTAATTTGCATTTATTTATTTATTTGCTTAGCACAATGCCTAGTACAAAGCACATTGTAACTACTTAATATTTTTCATTCATTCATTGATTCGTGCATGTGCTTGCATGAGCACAGTCCCTTCACTCTACACACACACACACACACACACACACACACACACACACACACACGTTTACTGAGAAGAAAGCAGGTGATGCAGAAGCATGACACTTAAAGTCTGTAAAATGTCTCCGATTCCTTCCAGTTACTCTCATAAAGGCTCATTGGTACCTGGTACTGTGAGGCCAAGTAAAGTTGGAATCAGAGGAGCTGGGTTCAAATCAGGACCTTGGTTAAGTCCCTGGGCCTCAGTTTCCTTCTCTGTACAGTAAGGGAAAGAGACTAGATAGCCTTTAAAGGGCCATCCATGGTCCTTTGGTGCTTCTCTGACTTGGCTATTGTTACTTGGTTACAAAGCCAGGAGTCTATTCCGCAAAATGTCTGCCACTAAAGGCCTTGAAAAGCCAGTTGCCCTCATTCACTCTGCCGACAAGCATGTGGCTTCTGGAGCTGAGCTTCCTTTACAACACTTACCATCCCAAGTAGCATTTGAACAACTGTCATTCAAGGTCATGAAATGCCCTTAAGGCCCTGTGTCAGATAGAGAATGAACAAGACGCTTCCTCTTGCCCCAGTGCTACTGAGAGAGGTGGTCAGGCTCGAGTTGCACCACTTCCCCCCAAACCTAATGAAATGAGTCGTGTGCTTTTCAGTCTTCATCATTGCGCACTCATTTGTTTTGCGGCAGCCTGATGGTCTGTATTTTTCACCATCCTCATTTATTCAGTTCATGGATTTAGGCCGCTGTCTGCTAGAGAAAGCTCTCATACATAATGAAAAGGGGGAGATCTTATTTACATGCCAAAATCCTCCTATCTTTGCTGTCACCCCCCGGCTTTCCAGCTTCTGAAACATCGTCTCCAGCTCAGCTGGGATAATATTGCTGTGATTTATTATTTTTTCTTGAAGCTTTGCTGGATGTGACTGAGGTCACTTTCAGGGGAGCCAAGGTATGTTCTAACAGAGTGAGCTGTCAGTTCTGCTCCAACTTTGCTGTAAAACTATTGCGATCAGAGGGAATGACAACAGGACTCAGGGCCTATGTCAAAGGAAGTCACCTGCATAAATATTTTAATAGAAATTCAAATTCTCTAATGGATCTGTGATCTTATCGATTTGGCTATTCCTCCTGTGATGGAGACTGCAATCCATCTGTGCTTGCTCATTCTGTGCTACTCTCATCCATATCTTTCCATACATTTGGCACACAGGGTCCTTTGGACATGCCAGGAACCTTCCTCACTTTCACTTGCATTGTGAGGATACCAGTGGAAGATAAGCAGAAGTTATCCTTCCCTCTTGCTGTATGACTAACCCATTTTGTTTTTTCTGCAATCATCCGTTTCTTTGAATTGCATTTCCTTTGCCGTGGTTCTTCTTCATAATTCCTTGTTTGTAATGTATTGTAGCCCACTTACATGCACCGTGCATCTCTCTGTTGCCCTCTGGTTGATACTTATTTTCAGTTCTTTAGAGATTGTAGTGCTGCATGACTTGAAGTCATACAACAGCACTAGTAGAATATCACTATTAAGAAAGATGGGCCCTTGGGTCAGAGAAAAACTTGGGGTCATCAAAAGCACTGCAGAATATTCTGAAAGCCATCTAGCCTGCTCTCCTGTTCCTGGCCAATCATAGGTCCGTTTCATTGTCAGTGTCTTAACAAAGACATCATACTGTTTAATGTCACTACCTTCTTCCCCTTGCTTGCCCCTCTCCTTCATAACAGGGCTTTGGGGATAATTAGTTAAGTCTGGCATTAGCCCTGGGAGGTAGAGAAACACTGTTAAATCCATTTTCAAGGTGATAAATTACATTGCAGGTAGAGTCCAGAGAAATATCAAAGACAGAGACCCAGAGTTCTGGCTTTGACTACTCAGTTTGAACCAATAAACACATTTCGGAATTGTCTTCTATTCAGTCACACTCATGCAGTGCTCTCCCGTAGGACAAGGAAAGAAATTCCAGTGAACAGCAGGGAGAAAAGGGAAGAAAAGAAGTCAGCTGAGTTACTGGTGGCAACCACTGAGGCGGGTAGTAAAATAGGCAACTCAAATCTCCCACCTTAGGGGCCTATGTTATTTTGGCTTCCTATTGCCTCTAGGATAACATACAAAGTATTTAGCATGGCATTAAAAGCCCTCCATGATCTGGCTCCCACCTTCCTTCACGGTCTTATTTCATATTACTTCCTTCTCTGCATTTTTTGGGCCAATCAACCTAATCTGTTAGCTGGTACCTGGACATGACGTTGTACCTGCCATATTCCAATTCTGACCTTTGTAATGTTTCCCTCCTACCTTGCCTCTCCCTCTTGTCCATCCATAACATGCTCCTTACTTTTGTGTCTAAGAATCCCTACCTTTCTTTAAACCCAGTTCATAAACACAAGGCCTTCCCTGATAAGTTCCTTCCCAGCCCCAATTACTTTGTATTGCCACACACATAATTGGTATCCCCTTAATTACTGTGCATGTTGAATGCCTCCAGTGAGTTCTTGGTAGAATATAAGCTCTTTGAAAGCAGAGACCATTTACTGTTTGTTTTTGCCTCTCATAGCTTTGCATATAGTAGGCAATTAATAAATATTTGTTGGATTGAAATGAACGAATGTGAAGGTGTCCTAAGTACAGAGTGTCATCCTGGCTTTGGCGCATTTCTAAAGACAGTTCTTTTAGAGATTGAGCTGTCAGCATCAGTTACCAGGATGTTCTTGCAGAAACAGTCATGGACACCATTGTCAGTCAGTGAATGATAGTAAATCAGAACAGTAAGATTTAGGGTAGAAACAATGGATTCAAATGATGTTTGGGATAATCTATGGATTTCAATCAAGCATGTTATACCAGACCTTGCTACTAGTGATCATTGAGAACTAGCCAAAATTGCAGCATTTTGAATCTCAAGTGTTGGGGGAGGTGAGAATGTTTGTGATGTCCTCCAAAGTCCTTACTTGGTAAGGATCTTTCAATATTTCAGTGGGACTATCTTCCATCCTTCAGTGGTGTAGATAATACCACATTCAAACCTGGTCCTTCTGTGTTGCTCTTTCTTATATCTTCTTGTAAATCTGCCATGAGGAAGGGTTCCATTCACCATGCTTGATGGCTTTCTTTAGGTCTATTGACATTGCTGGATTTTTTTCTAGTCATATATTTCCTTGACATTCTCTTTGCCTCTGTTTCTCCTGTATAACCCTTTGCTTATAATGTGTTATAATCTTTTAGCACTCATCATGTGATTCTCCATTGCCCCATTCCTTTTGGGTCATCTTCAATTTTGATACTTTGTAGACCAAAGTATTCTATAATTTGTACACATATAACATCATGAAAGTATTATTGTTAAAAGATGTGCCTTTGTTTCTGAAGGAATCTTATGATCCTTAAAATCACTGAAGAATGTCCAAGAGTCAATTCAGCCAACTGTCCTCCTCCCAGTTCAATTCAGGGCCCATCTTATTACACATGTGAAGTGTCTATCAAAAATATGTGGATTGTTGGGTTATCTATCCAATCACATATCATAATCTGAACAGATGTGCACATATCCAACTTCAACATTAAATTCTCATTTTTCACCAGAACATATACTTTTTAAAGAAAGGTTTATGTCATCCTTATTATATTATTTAAAATATAAATGATTTTTCATGCTGATGATTTGGAATTTTTAAAAAGCATCACATAAAACTATTTTTAAAACTGTGCATGTTTTAGAGGACATTGGAATTCCATGCTGAATTTGGGCATGTACATGGTAATTACATTCAAAGTTCCTTTTAACTTGCCATTTTTACTTGGTTCACTTTTGCTTTTGGCTATTTTCACTTTGATTATCACAAGCACCCTATTATTCTGGGAATATCACATCTTTCGAGGATTTTCCTCCACATCTTCATAGTGGCAGAACTGAGAAGTATAGACAACATCAAATTTCACTGTTTCATGTTTCTTGATTTCAAAGAAGCTTTTGACGTATTGGAGAAGAATATAGCCATAACAGCTCTCCTCAAACATACTATCCGTCTCCCTGGAAAGAGATACCCCTGAGGTAGAAGGATAGCTAGTCTTGGTGTCAGGAGGCTTAAATCCAAGTTAGAGCTCATTTGTGACCTTGTGACTCATGTGGGTCCAGCTTCTATTAATCTAGTGGTTCTTTAACTTTTTCTTTGTGCATCATGGACCTTGTTGGCAGTCTAGTGAAGCCTATGGACTACTTCTTTGATAACTTTTTTAATTGCATGGGATTACAAAAGAAACCAAAGGTAAGTAGAAAAAAAACCATGATTTCTCCCCCCTCCCCCCAACTAATTCCATGGAGTCCCTGAAATCTGTCCACAGACTGTGGGCTACAAGTTAAGTCCCCTGTCTTATTTTCTAAGTTGAGGAAAGATTGTGCCTCCAAGATTCATTCCAGGTGTTGATGCTATAAAATCCAATCAAATATTTGAAAATTGGGAAGGGGGAGGGAATAAGGACTGATTAAACACCTAGTGGCACAAAAGCAAGGAAAGGGGGAAGAAGCAAGCCTTTGTTAAGTACCTACTACAGGCCAGGAACTTTACTGAGTGCTTTTACAAATGTTATCTCATTTGATTCACACAACAATCCTGCAGGGTAGGAGGAGTCAAACAAAGGTTAAGTGACTTTCCCAGGATCACACAACTAGTAAGTGTTGGAGGCTGGATTTGAACTCAGGTCTTCCTGACTCCAGACCCAGGACTCTATGCACTGTACCACCTTCTGGGTCTAGGATTAGGATAATAATTCAGAGAGGAAGGTATAAAGGATAGAGACCTGGTCTTGGAGTCAGGAAAACCAGGCTTTTGTCTTGCTTCTGAGACATAATAGTCATATGATCATGGCAAGTATTTCTTTAACCTCTTGGTGCCCTGAGTCATTCTCTTAAACTAAACATTGTGAGTAACTTCCTAGTTTGCATTTGGTGGATGATGTTTCCACAATGAATTTCCCACACAGATATAATCATAGATCCCAACTACCCCTTCCCTGTTCCACATACAATGTATCAGATGTATCTATATGTAGGCATAAACAAATGCATGTATGTATTCAGATTACCCACCCCATATGGGTGTTGGGAAGGAGGTCCTTTTTCAACCTTAAAGTGCTATCCACTACATGTGGATATTAGAATACAATATGTATATTAGAATACATTAAGATTTTACAGCAGATGTTGTGGCAGAGGTTTTTTGTTCAGTGCCACTGCGTATCACCATGAATAGTGATGGGTCAAGTGACAAAGTCTGTGCCCTCAAGAAGTTTATATTCTAATGGAGGAGACAACCTGAACATGTCAATATACCCACAAAGTCTACATGATGGATCTCAAGTTGCTTTGGGAGCTCAGAAAAGCCCTTCAGAGAAAGGGCTTTAGTTGAGTCTGGAAAAAAAGAGATAGAAATGACATGGATGTCAACTCAAGACACAGGAACGTGCCTCTGCAAAAGCATGAAGATGCACGCTGGGATGCTATGTGTATAGAACTATGAAAAGATCAGTGTGTGCAATAAAGAGATTAATGTATAAGAAGACTAGTAGTATCAGGCAGTTGAGAAGTTGAGAAGTTAAGTAGAGCATATTATACTTGATTCTTAAGGCATTCAGAAGCCATTGAAGTTTGCCGAATCACAGGAAGTAAAATGGTCAGACCCAGACTTCAGGAAAGGCCCTTGGATAACTTTGCAGAGGATGGGCTGTAATGACTTAAGGCAGAGAGACCAAATAGGTGGTGACTGCAAATAGTTCAGGCAGGAGGCAATGAAGACCGCTTAACTAGGGTGCTGTCTGTGTGAGTGGGGAGGAGAGGATATATGCAAGAAAAGAGATGGGGAATTACTCAACAAATGGTCTTTTCCTTGAAGACTTCCATTGGGGGAAACCCACTAACTCCCAAAGTAGGCCATTCCACTTTGGGACTGCTGTAATTATTACAAGACATTTTCTGACATGAAGAATAAGCATGTCTTCTGCCCACTCATCTTGGTTTTATCCTTTATGCCTATCCCACAGTTAGCCCCCAATCAGCATTTGTTTATTTCGTTCTAGGAATAGTTCAAAAGAAATATTTTCTTTTATTGGATCTTTTTTGGGTAGAGGGAGAAGACAAACCTGTGATTTCATGAGTGTAGGGAACTCCCAGTGTAGAAACTCTCTCCACTGAAGCAAATTTTTGCAGGTTACCTGGGGCCTGATAAGTGACTTGCCCATAGTCACACAGTTTATATGTATCAGAAGCAGGACTGTTGCCAAGACTGCCCTTCTGTACCTTTACATCTAGGTCTTCATTCTTTCAAAATGTGATTTAGAAATGCTATGACACTTACAACAGATGGCTACCCTGTGCTCATGAATGCAGCTTGTTTTGAACATTTGTCTCCTTGGTTTGATCTCGTTGGATGCATTCAACTCTCGAATACTTTGAGGCAGCTGTCATCTCATCAACGTGGGTCTTCCCTTCAATGACTTATTCCATCTAATGACTAGAACTCATCCATGCTTGTCTGTTCTGTGTGGCTCTCTTGCATGGCCTCTCATAACCCCAGTGAGTACATACAATATGCTTGGTGGCCTTCCTCACTCTGTTTTGACACTGTGAGGATACCAGTTGACCACATGGATTTTTTGTCAGTTATCCCTCTTTCTCTTGCCACATGACCAACCCATCTTCTTTCCTGATCTTTGATCACATCCCTGATACTACTTCTTCTGTGTAATTCCTCATTTATAACCTGTTGCAATCTGTTGATGCTCACCATGTACCTCTGTGTTTCTCTTTGGATGGTTCTCAGATTTTAGTTTGTTAGATACAATAGTGTTCCATACTCGGTAGTGATGCAATGTGCCTGGAAGTATTACTGAAAAGATAGATCTTTGTTTCAGGGAGAATCTATTTCTTAAAAACAATCCAGCTAGGTTTTCCTATTCAAATCTGGGCCCCGCTCATTACCTATTTGTTACGCCTGTCCAAGATTTTACACACGCACACACACACACATATACACACGCACGCTCTATAGTTTTTTCACCAAACCACATATTATAGTGTAAACAATTTTTCATCTACTTGGTTTTTCCTTTTTAGCTAGACCAAATTCTTTTGAGTGCTTCTGAATTTTATTTAGGAAACTCTAAGGCTTGATGTGATCTACTCAGTGTCATCTTCAAACAGGAAAATGTGGACCTCTCCCCCACTGTAGGAAATCTAATTTAGACTCTAAGCTACATCTCTATGATAGTGACTACCTTTGGCAAGCATATATTTCCCTCTTTTATGTTTTGATTTATGTTAATGATGAAAAGGTTGTCAAACAAGGTACCCTTCTCATATCTTTGAAGGAATGTTGTATGGTTTTAATGTATGCATGGGAGGTACCATGTTGGCGAATAGCCTTTGAGGTGATGGCTTCCTCTGCCAAATCATGGACTTCTTTATAGTTCACAAACAGCATGCACAGTGAGGTGATTTTTTTCTAGAGCTTTCAATCAACTGTGTTCTAGTAAAGATGTGGTTCCCCAAACTCCCCTGTTCTTGTATAATAGCGTAATTAAGGATTCCTTTGATGCACTTGGAGATTATTTGGATTCATAAAAATTTTGTATAGATGGAATATGCATTTGAGTCAGTAGTTATTGGTGCTCCAAAGACCACCTTTTTATCTTAAGATCAGAAGTTTTATCTACAACTTAGAAGTCTCCTTCCTTCAGCTAACTTAAGAGTTATCCCCTTGAACACCCTCAAGACTATGTCACCTCCAGCGTAGAGTTCATCCGTATAAAATCTGTCTGTTCTCATCTTTGTTTTCTTTGGTGATATTTCCACTTCCTCTAGAAGTAGATCCTGATCTGTGATGTTAGATTTGACATGTGGCTGTTTTTCTGTCCTTGAGGATGAAGAGAGTTTATTATAAAAATAGTTTCAGATATTTTCCCACATTTTGTCTGTTTGTTCCCCACTTTCTAGTTTCATCCTTAATTGCCTTTGGATGATTTTGTTTAGCTGTTTTTTCTCTAAATTTTCTTTTATTTTTTTCCCCTTCTGGTACTTCTCACTGTTTCATGATACAATCATTGCATTCTCTAAAATTTGTATGCAGCATTGAATCTATTTTCTGTTGTCTACCATTATAATTTCAGAGTTCACTGATAAAGGATTTGTGATTTTCTCAGTTTCAGGAATTCCCTGTGTGGTAACTTCCTCTACCAACACAGAGTCCATCCATTGTATGATAACTGATTTATGTGTGACTTGCTCAGGGCTCTTAGAACAGGAGTTTGACTTCATATCTTCCTCATTCCTAGAGTAGCACTGAAACTATTATGCCAAGCCCCATATAGCTACATACTCCAGTATAATGATTTCATCAGTGTAGTTAATTATTCCCTCCAAGGTTGCAGATTGCAGCCAATCCATGCCTGCCCATCATGTGTGACTCTAAACTATGTCCTTCCATGGAGACCCATCCATGGATATGACAGTTCATAACTACGTAAATGTATGAAAACCATTGACTTCACAACATACAAATGAAACTAAAGAACCCTAGCATTAACTATGGTTAATGGACACTCTGACTCTGTCCAGAATGAGTATATGTATCTTCATCTTTTCCATACAAGATAGCCAAACACAGAGTCAAACTACAAGGCTGTGTGACACCATTTAAAAATGGATCCATTTAATTCTAACATCTTGTTCGTTCTCTTTCTCACTGACCCATGAGACTTGAATGTTTAAACAGAAACCTTGGCCATTGCATTGCTGTAGGTGTTCAACAACACTCATTGTGTGAAAGAGCCACATGCACCTTCCAAATAGAAGTAGGGCTCAGCTAGTGCCTTACTGCACTCAATCTGCAAATGCTCCAATAGAGTGTAAAGGAATGCTCAGGTTTCAGTCTTAATTAGAATTTAAGTAAATACACATTAGTCAAGTAGCCATTAGTGATTCCTTAGATAAACATTACTATCTGCTCATTGACCCCACAAGGGATCTCCTCTGACTCTCCTTGCTTTGGCAACTTCTCCAGCGGTTTTGTTTCTGCAGCAGGAGGAACTAGCAAATGTGCCAAATCAAGATATCCAGAGGTTGATCCAATTCATAGAAGTGAAAATGAACTAAGTGGGTGTACTTTTTTTCTTAACAAACACAGCCCTCATCCTGGACTTGGCAGCTGGAAAGCCTGGATTCAAGTTATGCCTTAGGCACTTAGCGGTTGCGTGACCCTAGACTTTTCATTAAACCTCTCTGAACATCTGTTTCCTCAACTGTAAAAGGGAGTAATAATAACATATCCCTCCTAGGATTGTTGTGAGGGTCAAATGAAGCAATGATTACAAAGGGATGTGCGAATCTTAGAATAGTATATACAATTGCACTGTCCTCTTTCTCCTCGTCCTTTTATTATTCTTACTGTCATCCATGTTTGATGCCGTTCACATAGAAATAGTTTAGGGGGAAAGTATTAACCTAATCTTGGGCTTTTATGCTTAATATTTGGTGACCTGCTGTTGTGTGTGTAGGGTTTTTTTTTTCCTTTGGTAAATGGAGAAAAGGATCAGGATGTAAGTTACTCTCCTCGAGATCTATTGAAAATGTCTTCTGAGAAACTTCAGTACCAGAGAGAAAGCTAAGAATGATGTTTTATATCCCTAATTGATTAGTTTATCCCTTTTTCAAATGGTTTTAATTTCTTTTGCTGGGTCTCTATATTTTGGAAGTTAATTATTGTATATAGTTTGGAGATTTTGAATCTTTGATTTGGCACCATCTATTAAAAACATCAATGTTAAAATATATATGTCACTGTTATATATGAATAATATGGACAACATTTTGGTCTGTACTAATGTTTCAATTCCATTAAAGTTTATTTGGAGTTTGTCATCTGTTCATTTATGTCTCTAAGTCCTCAGTGAGCTAAATGTCTGCAACTTGCAATGATATATTGCATATTTTCTAAAATGCCTTGCAAAATCTCAATTTGTTATTAAGTCTAGGTTCCATAGGGACAACCATTCTTTACTTTCTGGTGGCCATGACCTAGTTTGTGTTGTAGTATAAACCCTTTGATTTCTTTAAATAAATCTTCATGACATTCATTTGTTAGCTTCTTTGTTGATATATCATTGGTTAAGTTCTTCTGGATATTGCTTATGGAGGGTCTTTTGGTTTTGCTCTTGGATCTTAGATCTTGGATTTGAATTCCATAGGTTTTATCAAGAAGTAACTTAATATTTGTAACACTTGACAAGTCCAGTGCTGTATAGCTGTTGTCACCCTTAACTGTATCTCTGTGAAGTAATGTCTGTTCCAAAAATAGATCTGTAAGTTTTAAAAACTGTTTATCAAGTGCACTTAGAAATCTCTTAATCCTCATACACATTTTTGATATGGAAATGTTCATTTTTTTCCTGTAGCTGCCTTAGTGAGATGGGCCCTGTTTTTCTTGAATATTTTACAGGTTTTTGTTTAGATAATTTCTAAATTTGCTGTTGTCCATTTTATTGTTCCAAAAGTATACCCAGATCAGTATTACATGAATTTTAGCTGCTATACATGCTTTCTGCCCATTAAACTTTGACTTTAGGGTAGCAGTAAGTTTCCTGAGATATATAGCTATAGCGTCCTCCTTGATGACTTTATGACTCAATGTG
Source organism: Notamacropus eugenii (assembly GCF_028372415.1). NCBI lineage: Eukaryota > Metazoa > Chordata > Mammalia > Diprotodontia > Macropodidae > Notamacropus > Notamacropus eugenii. The sequence goes on along the minus strand of NC_092879.1, from coordinate 88,075,532 downwards.
TTTTGTCTGAAGAAGATTAAGGTATTTATAAATGGGATCCTCATGAATTGATTGTATTTGACCTTCATATTCATGGCTAAACTCTTCTTCAATTTCTATTTTTATCTTGGGATAAAAGTTACATGCAGGGAGTCAAAGTGGCATTTTGATATTACTGGGGAACGTTTCTGCGAGGCAGAGTAGCTTCATTTGTCATAGATATACATCCAACAATTGATAAACTCTTGTTGTAAATCATTTTTTGATTTGGGAAGCCATACTTATTTTTTTTTTCAGGAGAAAAGATAATGAATTTAGGCCTTAGAAGAATCATAATGTGCATAAACTTTCCCTTTGAAAGATATCACACTTTATTTCATTTATCCCTGACATATAGATGCTATGACACTCTGGGGTAGCTGGCTCAATAATTACTTACATAATAATGAGCTTTCTTCAACAAGCTTGGGACTTTCTGATGTATCTTTTTTACTCCTCAGGCAATATGTTAGATTTTTTAAAATGCATTTAATTATCTTATAAATATTTTTGAGCCAGTGGTTTGGTTTTGCATAGAAGATAATGCTTCCATAACCACCTTTATTTACATTCATGGCATGTAAGCTTTCTGCTTCAAGTTTTACATAAATTACATTTTCCTCTTGTTGAATTTCTTGTGACCATATAGAAAACCAGGAAATTTCCACATCTTATTCTTTGGGAGTTCTTTCTCTTTTGTAGTCCTGAATTTTTAAAAACTATTTTCTCTCAAATATTCAAGGAGAATGTAATATCAGGGTTTTTTTTTAAATTACTCTGTTTTGGTATAATAGTTCCACTTTTTGGATGGATGCTGTCAAACTCAAAAAAGGGCTTTTTGAAATTCCAGTCTAAGTATACCAATTTCCTTTTCAAAATCATTTTAGACATTGATGTTATGTTTGTCATCCATTGCATTATTAGGCATAATTTCTGGAGTTTGTTTTGAGTGAATGGAAATTTGCGTCAATTTCAGGTTCTTTAACTTGTCTCTCTTCAAATGTAAGTAACTGATTGATTTAATCTCTTATTTTATCTTTATTTCTAGACTTTGGGATGAAGTTGGTTCTTATGATCGCCCAGGACTGTTCATTAAGACATTGTTGTGTGACCTATAGCTAATGGTACTGTTGATAAACAGGGGCAAGAAGCCCTTGCCCATAACTGGCAAAATATGTTTCCAGTTTTATTACGCTATAGTACTGGTGCATAATCTACGTATACATGTTGTCATTTCATTGCTTGTATGTTTCTGGTTTGTTCCGTTTAGTAGAAAGACCCTTTGGTGCTAAAGCATTCCTAGCAGGTGAGTGAGTGGTGTTTCTGACTTGTTCTGACACATCTTGCCTTCTTGTGGGACTAGGACATGAAGTACCATATGCATTATTGTCTGTGTCAAGGTGATCATCATAATGGTTTTGGGTAAAGCCATTCTATAACTCTATGCAATCTTATCTGTTTCTTTGACTCTTAGAGCAGTTGTATCATCCCATCAGTGGTGTTTCCAGGGCCCAAACTGCCAGCACTTCCGGATTCCTGATAGGCCTTCCCATTTACTAGAATGTTTTCGGGGTGCACAAAGATCACTCTGTATATCTCCTGGCTGGCATTGTCTTACATTGTTGCCCTCCCCAGCTCTCAGACGTAGACAATGGACTGGACATTAAGGGGCTTATTGCAGTTATGAATGTTAATAATAACTATTATTTTTGTGAGTTATTTAATCCAGCTTAAATGTAATATCTTTTTATAGATTCTGGCCATAGCTGGACTACATCGCAGCATTGTGGACAAATGATGAGACAAACAAGAGAAATTCTTGTTTCAGAGACATAGCTTTGGCAGGGCCTGAACTTATAAGCTTCAAAATAGGCAACTAGAACAGTAACATTCTTCTAGGGAGCACATCCTATGAGCTGATATGGCTGTGATTGAATCCTCTAGGGGATTTGTATGAAATATATTAGTGTGGCTAAGTGTTGAAAAGAAGGTATTACATTTTCACTTTCAGTCCTTCGATTGATGGCTGTGTTCACCCCGATTTGTCAGGCTAAGCCAATGTGGGCGGTTTCTCTGCTCACAGTTATTTGCATAGACTTTTGTTGAGTTTATTTGCATAAAGGTTCATAAGTTTGGAGCAGCTTTGAACTCCCTGTGAAATCATAGGACTTTCTGAAGGAAGGGAAAGCTTTTACTATTCTCCAGGAGTAATAATAAGATGGCAGGGGAATCAAATTATTGTATGAATCCTTTTAGTACAAGGGATGATAAACCTAAAAGTGAATGGAAAGAGAAACAACTTTGTTTTATGGTTACCATGTTTCCGGATAGAGCTACAGTATAATCTTGTCTCATTATGAACTGCTATAATGTAACCGTGGGGTAGAGTGCCTGAATGTGGTATGCTCATCATCAATCCTCCTCATTTATTTCTGAGCCTCCTCTTTAACCCATGCATCATTTGGGTTTTCTGCTTCCAGGAACTAAAGGGCATATTTGACACATGGCCCAAGCTGAACTCTCATTGATTTTAATCTGGGCTCCTTTTGTTTCTAAATGTAGCCAGGGTAGATTATACAAATGCTGTCCAAATCACTGTAAGGCTTCACTTTCTTTTTTAATCAAGAACATTTTCTTTTAATTATTCATATTATACTATTCATGTCTAATTCATATTCAATCATGAAAAAGAAGCGAAAAATGAGAGACTATATTGTTAGGTGCTGGAAATGTCTCTCTCACATCCTTGTCACCAATATTAAATAGACAATAGCTTCATTCTGTGATCTTTAAGGGCACCAAACTTAGACTGGCTGAGGATAGGCATGTGGGGTCTAAACGTTAGACTGAATGTTTCTGTTTCTCTAATAGGCAAGTGGAAAAAAGGATATGGAAAAGCAGTTTTCAAGCTAAGAAATGATAACTATAACCCAGCTTATCAAAAACAGTTCTGAGCCATTAATAAGAGAAATGCAAATTCGAACAACTCTGAGCCTTTATCGCATTTCTATTAAATTGGCAGCAATGGTAAAAGATGAAAAGAGTTGGCGTTGGAGGAGATGGATGAAGACAGGCACCCTAGTCCGCTCTCGGCACTCTCCGTGGTGGTTTGAAATGCTGCATTTGTTCTGCAAATCAATTTGGAATTATTTGAGAAAAGTGACAATGCTGTTGATACCTGTTGACCTATAATGATATTCCTGGGCATATAACCCAAAAAGGTCAAAGTCAGAAAGACCTGGTTCCTTGGTACCAAAATATTCATAGCAATACTTTTTGTGGTAGCTAACCACTTGCAACAAAAAAGATATCCATCATTTAGGGAATGGTTAAACAAATGGCATTATGCGAATGTAACATGATACAATTATTCTCTTAGAGAAGACGAATGTGAGGAATTTAGAGAAATTCCAGAAGACTCGAATGAACGGATGCAAAATGAAATAAGTCGAACTGAAAGAATAATATACCCAATAACTATGACGATGCAAGTAAAATAGCCCTTAAAAACTGAATTAAGATTACATTGCAAAAATTAAACTTTGGCTTCTGAAGAAAGAGTGAAACACACCTCTCTTCTCAGTGACAGGTCAAGGATTGTGGTTAATGAATTTTGTAGAAGAGAATAAGCATAATCCCTGTGACCACTGGTTGTGCTTTCTTTTATTTTTTAAAGTTAGAGTTTTCTGAGTGAGAGAGACTACATTTTGTGAAATGATTGTGATGTAAAGATCACTACTAAGACTTTTAAGCAATTCTCTTGTGCATTTCGAATGATTCTTTTTCAAGGAGAAGGAGTTCTCCTCTGACACTTTCTTTTTGGAGGGGTAGAGGTTAGTGAGATATAAGGGAAATGATTTCAAGGGTCTTATCTGTCTTTCAGAGGGAAAGTTAATCAAAAGATAACCAATGAGATCATTAGAAATTTTAATATAATGCAGAAATGTTGCCATTTGAAGGATCAAGTGTTTGTCTCTTCTTGTTTAGGGCTTATATCTAATACACTGAAGTTTTATCAAAATTAAGCAGTAGCCTTTGCACACTATGTTAAAGGATGCTACTATATGTGTTATAACTAGTCATGGATGTGTTTTGAAGTCCACTTGGGGATTGTTAGGGAAATATGTTATAGGTGTGAAATTATGATATTGACTATACTTAGTGTTTTATAGATTCACATTAGGCAAATATTCTCATCAGTTCAAGGAGTACAGCAGAATTGAGGTTAGATGCAGAAAAGAATTTGCATAGTCTAATGTACCTGGAGGCAGGATTGAGTTCTTTGTTTTAATTAAAACAACAATTAATGCACAATAGATTTTTTATGCTACATGATTTGACTGCTTGGCTTAATTAGGTAGGAAATTCTGTTTCACTCGACACAGACTTTGCTTAAACAATGGAATAGTTGATGTTTTGTGAAAAGATCTCTTTCCTACTCTTGACTGTTCCTAGACTAATGTATCTTGAGGCAACTTCCCCATTCTATTTTTTGTCTGATGCCTCAAAGTAATAGACAGCACAACCTTATGCATGAGTAGAGTAGATGGACATCCATGTGGTACGAATTGAGAGGTGGCAGGATATCTTTCACCCCATTACTTTAAATCCTACTATTTGTTTCTTTGTGTTTTCCTTGGCATTCTTCTTTTAAGCCTTCTTTTCATATGCTCCTGGGAAAGGTGATGCTGTAAACCCCTCAAATGGGAATGAGAATACTTACAGGATAAGAGGTTGTCCTTATGGCAACTGAAAAAAAATACAGCAGTCTGGGAGCCTTGTGGCCTGGCAGAAAGAAGGAATGCTGAAAGGGGGCAGAAGGGCACAGAGCAGGGAGGTACAGGGGTCATTGAAGAGAAACTTCCCTGACTTCTTAATTTAGCCAGGGGCTAGCCCTGGGAATAGATGAATTTAACAAGATGTTTTGCATATTGTTAATATTCAAAAAGTTCGCTTTGTTCACCTGGGAGTCTGGCAGTCTGGGTTCTTTATCCAGCTTTGTAACTGACTTCTAAATGACCATGGCCAAGAAAACTAATTCCTTTGACATATGGATGGTAATGTTTATGAATGCCCTCAGAGATTTTTGAGAAATAAAGGAATGTTTTGAAGATGTGTTTTGAGCTCCTAAGGTGAAAAGGCCATTAAAATATGAAATGATCTTTTCAGAAATATAAAAAAAATTAGTTGTATGGAATTCATCATAAACAATCTACAAATTGCATGCCTTGTGGCTATAAGGTCACAAGGCATACACAATACTTTCACTTTTTTCTTACACAATAGTTGCTAGATTTTTATAATAATGAAATATAAGCAAAAATAATTCAGAGATAAATAAATGGTGTTTTCTATGTGAATAGATTTTTTTAAAAAAAATAGTGCAATATGGCCTGGAAAGATGAAAGGAGAAGTATATGACTAAAAGGAATAAGACTGTGTAAAATATTGGTGGATTGAACATTGATGGGTGAACTGAAACACTGAAGTTAGAAAGAGGTGGTTTTAGGCCAAAAATGAAATAGTACTACATTAAAATAAGTGGTAGAGGTTCAGAATAGTGGATTCCAAAAGGGTTTATGTGAATGTACTAATGATCAATCTGTAATTGGGGCATTGATGGCAATGAACCTAATTCAGGGAGGGTGGTATGTTTGGAATATTTGGACTTGACCTCCAGCTTTCTTGAGAGACAGCTGTATGGGAGAAGGAGCCAGAAGAGGAATCTGAGCTGAAGGAGGAGGAGGAGAAAGAATTTTTAAGATGATTTGGAGGACTTTGGAATCATGAATAAGGCCAGAAATGTAATTGAATTTGAGGAGGTGAAATTGGAGGAGGATATGAGAAGTTAAAGGAGGAGAAGGAACGGACTTGAACTGATAGAAGAGAAGGACTCAAGTAAGAGGAGCTGAGAAGGAGAGGGAGGAGAACCAGAAGGTGAATGACCTGAAGATGAGAAGAAGACAGAACTGAAGCTAAAGGAAGAAGACTTTAAGAAGAGAAGAAAAAGAAGGAATCAAGGAGAAGGTAGTTGGTGAGACAAAAGAAGAAAAGTCAGGAATATAAGATAATAGATAAATATGAGAACACGAAAGTGTGTCTTTAGGTAGTAAGGAGAGTTACCGCTATAGAATACAAGAACTTTGTAAGGAATTCATTCCAGCAGTTTCTAAGGGAAGCTACTAGCAAGAATGATATGGACTAAGGGTCTCACTTCTAGCAAGTACAAAGGACTGAGAACTTCGCGCTGACCTGCATTGGGCATTTGATGTTTGTTTCAGTGCCATAGACAAGTGACGGCCATCTGTGTTCCCAGTGCAGGCTGGTCTCCCTCCTAGATGAGAACATACAGAGGAGAGAGGAATACCTCTCTACTCTGTAAGTTAACAGGGACAATCAAATGTTTCCTATGAAATGGAAGAAAGACTTCAATATGACAACAGACAAAATGGAGAATCTAAGGCGACCAAGGGGGATCCTGATCTATATAAAGAAGATTGAAGGTGGAATAACTTCACACAGAAAAGAAAAAAAAGGGGAGGGGTGGAGATCATTGAATAATTGGAGCTCAGAGAAAATTTCCTGAAGACTCTTTCCAGAAGAAAGGTGGACCCTCTGAATAGGAAGCAGTAGCCTTTGCCAAACCATTTTACCCAACAATGATTGTGTGGACCCAAAAGTGATATTATGTGAGAAATCATCCAGTATAGGTCAAAGGGGAAAAAAAGATACAAATGGTGGTTAATGAGCTCCTGTAGGGCATCAGGGCAGTTTTTTAGCAACCTTCTCATGGTACCAAAAGGTCTACTGTCTTTCTGAGATATAGATCGAAGGCATGACAGAGAACCTCCCAAGGCTTGTCAAATTGGACTGCTATCTATTTCTGGTAATTTTTAACGGACACGAATGACACTGCCAGGATGAATCTAGAAAGTACTGCTAAAGATCAGAGAGACTTGAACAAGAGATTGAAAATCTTAGGGGGAATAGGATAGGTGGTGGTTTAATTACTGCTGTCTATTCTGAAAAAGGACTGCAGAAAACAAATGCAGATTTAGAAAATGAACAGTTTCTCCCGATAGTATCTGCATCCTGGATTTGGATTTCTAGATCTTATCTAATAATTTCCTTCTTCAAAAGATGAAAAAAAACCAAAAGCAAGGGGATAGCCAACCACTCAAACAATAAGCATTTATGACTGAATGAATAAACATAAGGCATTTAGTAAGTGTTTACTATGAGTGAAGTGCTATACTAAAGTCCTAAGGATACAAATAGAAAAATGAGTCAGTCACTGCTCTTAAATAGTTAACAATTTAATTGGGGAAAAAACACTTATATGAAAGTTCAACTTTAGAGCTGGTGGAAAATCCTAAGGGTTCTACAGTTGATCCAGGGATCCATAGTGTGCATTGGTAGCACAGATGGCAATGCCATGGGGTAGCAGCAAATGGATGGTAAGGTCTGCAGAACCTTAGGATTCTAGTAAAGCCTGGTGGTCCTCCATCTTACCATAAGGATTTTTGTTGGTGACCTAGAATTTGAGTTACAGCTATTCAAAGCCATGCGAGTAGCCATGCCTGCTCTGTAGGGCAGAGAACCTAGATTGCAGCCACTGGGGAAACGGGACTGAGCCTGAGGGTCCTAGTCAAATGAGGATTCCATGTGCCAGGCAATATACTGCTGAGGTAGGTAGAAAAAAATTAAATAATAGTCCCCATACTCAAAGAATTCTAATAAGAGAGACCACAAATACATGTGTAAGCATATATATATATGCATATGTGTACATATATAATAAATACAAAGAGGACAAATATAAAGAAACACAAAGAACTAGTTGTTTGGATCCGGTAAGGCTTCGTGTAGAAGGTAGTTCTTGAGCTGTGTCTTAAAGAAAGAGAGGGATTCTGGGAGACAGAGCACAAAAGGAATGCATCCCAAGCATGAAGGACAGCTGTGGTAGAAGAAATATTATATATAAAGTACAGAGAAGAGGCCAATTTAACTGGTTCTCAGAGTGCAGGAAGGGTAGTTATGTTGGATAAGGCTTGAAAGATAGGTTGGGAACAGGTTGTAAAAGGTTTTAAAAGGTATAGAGAAGAGTTTATATTTTATCCTTAAGGCAAGAGGTAACCACTGAAGTTCATTGAGTAGGAGTGGCATGGTCAGATCCACACTTAAGGAAGATCACTTTGGGAGTAGTATATAGGATGGATTGAAGTAGGGAGAGACTTGAATCAAGAGATCATTTAGAAATTCATTTTGATAAACTAGTCAAGAGGTGAGAATGACCTGAACTAAGGTGGTAGCAGTGTGAATGGAGAGAATGGGTTAGGCATGAGAGATGCAATTTTGGCAATGGTTTGAATATATGGTTATGAGCTTATGTACCTTGGAGATGGGAAAAATGGAAGTACCTTCAACAGAAAGAAGGAATGTTGGAATGGACTGAGCAAAGGAAAATGAATTCAGTTTTGTACATGTTGAGCTTGATATGTCTCTGAGACATCCAATTTGAAATGTCTAGTTGGTAATATGGAATAGAAGCTCAAGGGAGAGAAAAGGCTGGCTATTTGGTTCTATGATTTATACAGAAGGTGATCATTAAGCCTATAGAAGCCAATGAGGTCACCAAGGGAGACTTGCTGACTTCATCAAAAGTCTTCCTATTGATGCAGAAATTATGCCTGAGTCAGCTGTCTGTGTAGAGTTAGGCCATCAACTCATCAGAGTTAAGTTCAGAATTAGTGAAAAAAATCAAGAAAAGAAAAAAAGAATTATAATGAGAAAAATACATGCCATACAATTGAAATGACTTTATCCTGAATTATTTAAACAAGTAATTGAAAGTCAGAATTAGAAAATGGAAAACAGAAATGACAGCAACACCATCTATAACGATTCCATACAGGATTTGAACCAATGTAAATGAATTGTCTCAATAAGGAGACCAAAAAAAAAAAAAAGCCTGGAAAGCTCCCAGTCAGCAAACATCTGACTTACTTGCCAAATGGAGAGAGATGGCTGCCAAAGGCAATGCTGAATTAGGAAATAAGTTCCCTTATAAAGTCTTGCAGAAAACATTGATGGACAATCACGAGCAGAATCTTTTCATAAAACAGAGAGAAGAAATATCAGACAAAACAGCTTAAAGAAAACTTGACCTAAGCAAAGACATTCATGAAAGTGAAAGGACAACTCCAAGCAGAAGCAAAAAACACTACACAAAACAAAATCAAACAAACATCACAGATATTTTAACAAACTATTTTGTCTGTCAAGGACAACAGAACCACCATTTGCTGTTGTTGAGTTATTTTTCAGTAGCATCTGATTTTTTGTGACCCTCCCCCCCCCCCACCTTGGTGTTTTCTTGGCAAAGATACTGGAGTGGATTGCCATTTTCTTCTCTAGATCATTTTACTGATGAGGAAACTGAGGCAAACAGGATTAATTGACTTGTCCAGGGCCACATAGCTAGTAAGTATCTGAGGCTAGAGGTAAACTCACAAAGATGAGTTTCATTGCCTGGAACTCTATCGTTTGCATCATCTAGCTGCCCTAAATCACCAAAATAAGTTGGCTGAGAAAGTATCAATAACTACTGACCTCTCCCATCTCTATAAAATCTTTATGAGCATCTTCATAACAAAAATGAAGGATTTCTTTGGTGAGGATATTAGTACAGAATGAGTTAAATCTTCTCAAGTGATATTTAACAGTGATCCACATCTTCACCATTTCACAATGAGGTCATATTATAGAGACTGTAAGATTCCATTGTGCTCATCATTTATTGATTATGGAAAAAAAACCTTTTGATATAATACAAGAAAATATCACTTTTCAGTTCTTTTGCAATCAGGTTTCTCCCATCCATACTTCACTATTCAAAAGTCCTTGGACAATACAACTGAAATAACCCTGTTCAATGAACCTCTGATTTAAGATAGATATAAAATGGAGAGATGCATGCTTGAAGAGGTATTCTCTTTGGAATTCAAAAGAAAAGGTGAGTCAGCACAGAGACGAGGTTGAACAGGAATTCCCAATGGGTTGTAAGACCTTCCAGATACTCCTGTCTACATGTCTACGTAGGATATCATGCTGATTACATCAAGTTCCACCATTGTGTACAGCCTCTTGAAAGAATCGGTAATCACTCAGATAATTATATTTAACCCTAACCCTAACTAACCATGCTCATCCACACAGGAAAGACTCAAGTGAATTAAGAATAAATACTCCCCAAGTTTCTTTTATTTAAAATGTTTATTTATTTAATTTTTAATTTATGGAATAAAACAAGTATTTCCATAATATAGTATACTAAGAAAGATGATTACACATGAAACTGAAAATCTCTTATGTACAACTTGCTATGCCTTTCAAATATATAATGAAGTTATCAGGTAAATTTATTCCCCCCTACCCTGGAGATGGCTACCATTAGACACAAATATGCATATATATGTAATATCATTCTATAACTACTTCTATTTATAATTTCTTTCTCTGGATGCAGATAGCATGACTTATTCACTCAAAGATGTTATTGTTAATAATATTTTTGTAATTACATATCAAAATAATTTTTAGCATTCATTTTTACAAGATTTTGAATTCTAAACATTTCTTCCTCCCTCCCCTTTTCCTAAAATAGTAGTCATTTTGATATAGGTTATGCATGTGCTATCATGTAAAATATATTTCCATATTAGTCACAGTTGTGAAAGAATAAACAAATCAAAAGAAAAAACCATGAAAAAGAATAAAGTGAAACAAGTATGTTTCAATCTACATTCAGAGTCTATCTGTTCTTTATGTGGATGTGGATGTGGATAACATTTTCCTTTGTGAGTCCTTTGTAGTTATCTTGGATCATTGTGTTTCTGAGAAGAGCTGAGTCATTCATAGCTGATCATTACACAATGCTGCTGACACTGTGTAAAATGTTTTCCTGGTTCTGCTCATTTCACTTTGCATCAGTTTGTATACTTTGCATAAGGTTTTTCTGAAATCTGCCTGTTCATCATTTCTTATTACACAATAGTATTCCATTACATTCATATACTGCAGCTTGTTCAGCCATTCCCCAACTGAGGAATGTCCAATTGGTGAGCATCCCCTCAGTTTTCAATGTTTTGCCTGATGAAACGGGATGATATAAATATTTTCACAATGTATGTCCTTTCCCCCCTTTTTAATGATCTTTTTGGGATACAGACCTAGTAGTGGTATTGCTGGATCAGAGGATATACACAGTTTGGTTGCCCTTTGGGCATAGTTTCAAATTGCTCTCCAGAGCGATTGGATCAGTTCACAACTCCACCAACAGTATATCAGTGTCCCAATTTTCCTATATCCTCTCCAACATTTATCATTTTCATTATTTGTCATATTAGCCAATCAGATAGATGTGTGGTCCATTATCTATTCAAACTCAACTTCAAAGAGCACAACTCCATTGGGCTGGCCACGTTGTTCAAATGCAAAATATACGCTTGACAAAAAGACTATTTTATGAAGAACTCACACAGGACAAGTGTTCATATGACGGTCAGAAGAAGCAAAGCAAGTACACTCTCAAGGTCTCCCTCTAGAACTTTGATATTGATTGTGTGATATGTGAGACACTGGCACAGGACCACTCAGCATGGCATACCTGTATCAGAGAAGGTGCTACACTCTATGAGCAAAGCAGAATTGAAACAGCCTGAAGGAAACATAGAGTGCGCAAATTTAGAATATCCACCCCAAACGTTCACATGGACAATTTGTGCCTGACCTGTGATAGAGTATTTGGAAATTATATTGGACGGCCACAGTGGGATACATTAAAATTTGACTTTACCATAGTGATGTCATTTTGCTCTTCTTTGAGAATGAAGGAAAACAACCAACCAAGGTGTAAGGTGGTATCTCAGAGTTGTTTAAATGTGCATTTCTCTAATCAGAACTGATTTACAGCACTTCTTCGTATGCCAATAAATACCTTTGATTTCTTCATTTGAAAAATGCCTGTTCCCTTTGACCGTTTATCAGTTGGGGAATGGCTTATCTTCTCATAAATTTGACTCAGTTTTCTATATATTTTAGAAATGAGGCCTTTATCAGAGACACTTGCTATAAGGATTGTTTCCCAGCTTTCTGCTTTCCTTGTAATCTTGGTTGCATTGTTTTTGTTTGTACAAAAGCCTTTTAATTTAATAGGACCAAAATCATCTATTCTACACTTCATAATATTCTCTGTCTTTTGTTTGGTCATGAATTCTTTCTTCCCCTCCCCATAGATCTGACAGGCAGACTGTTCTTGCTCTTCTGATTTGATTGCTTCATTGTCTATGGTACCTTTTCTTTTTTTAGCATGATGTAGTTTCCTTCCTTATCTCTTTTAATTAGGTCTCTTTTTGCTTTTACTTTGTCTAAGATCAGGATTGCTACCCTTACTTTTTTTTAAACTTCATTTGAAGCATTATATACTCTGCCCCAGACCCATATCTTTCCTTTCTGTGTGTCTCTCTGCTTTAGGTGTGTTTCTTGTAGCCATCATATTCTAGGATTCTGATTTTTGACCCACTGTGCTATTCACTTCCATTTTATGGAAGAATTCATCCCATTCACATTCACAATTATGATCATTGCCTGTGTTTCTCTCTCCATCCTCTTCTTCCTCCTGTTTGTACTTTCTCTTCTTTTACCCTTTCCCACCTCACCAGCTTTTTTATTTTGTCTGCTACTCCCAGTCCACCCTCCCTTCTGTCAGTCCTCACCCTCATCCCCCTTTACTTAATCTCCTTCCTTCCTACTTACTCTGTTGGGTAAAGTATATTCAATTTACTGTGTATATTATTCCCTCTTTGAGCCAATACTGATGAGAGTAAGGTTCAAATGGTGCCCATCCCTCAACCTCCCATCTTCCCCTCCACTGTCATAAGTCTTTCTTACCTCTTCATGTGAGATAATTTATTATTTTACTTCTCCCTTCCTTCTGCACCCATTGTGCTCTTCTTTCTCATCCCTTAATTTTTTAATGCCATTCCCTCAAATTTACGTTATACCTGTATTCTGTCCATGCATATTCCTTCTAGCTGTACTATTAGTGATACAATTTATGAGTTACAAGTATCATCTACCTATGTAGGGATGCAAACAGTTTAGCTCTGTTAAATCCCTTATGTTTTTCCCTCCCTTTTACCTGTTTATGCTTCTCCTAGGTCTTGATATTGGAAGTTAAATTTTTGATTTAGTTCTGTTCTTCTTCTTATGAAGGCTTTAAATCCTATTTCATTGAATGACCATTTTTTTCCTTGATATATTATGCTTAATTTTCCTGGTTAAGTGATTGTTGGTTGTAGACCTAGCTCCTTTGCCTTCTGGAATAGCATGTTTCACATCCTCTGATCCTTTAACATTGCAGCTGCCAAGTCCTGTGTGATTCTGATTGTGACTCCTTGATATTTTAATTATTTCTTTCTGCCCACTTGTATTTTTTCCTTGACTTGGTAGTTCTGAAGTTTGACTATAATGTTTCCTAGAGTTTTTGTTTTGGGATCTCTTTCCTGAGATGATTGGTGGATTCTTTCAGTGCCTATTTTGCCCTCTGGTTCTGGGACATCAAAACAGTTTTCCTTGATAATTTCTTGAAAAATGCTTTCTAGGTCCTCCTTTTGATTATGGCTTTCAGGCAGTCTGGTAATGCTGATATTTTCTCTTCTGTAGCTATTTTCCAGGTCAGTTGTTTTTCCCATCAGGCATTTTATATTTTCTTCAGTTTTTTATTCTTTTGAATTTGTTTGGTTGATTCATGATGTCTCATGAAGTCATTAGCCTCCACTTGCCCAATTCTAACTTTAAAGTTGTTGTTTTTCCTCCATTACCTTTTTTATTTGACAAATGGTACTCTTTAAGGAGTTGTTTTCTTCATTGTATTTTTGTATCACTTTTTCCATTTGGCCAGTTGTACTTTTTAAGCAGTTTTTCAGTCTGTTGGCTTTCCCCCCCCATAATTCTCTTGCATCACTCTCATTTCTTCTCTCAGTTTTTCTCCTACATCTCTTATGTGATTTTTAAGCTCATCTTCAAATTCTTGATGTTTTTCTGGGCTTGAGACCACTTCTCATTTTTCTTTGGGGTTTTGCCCATAGGTGTTTTGTTGTCCTCTTCTGAGTTTGTGTCTTGGTTTTCCTTATCATAGTAACTATTTTCTTTGGTCTGATTCTTTTTTGATGCTGTTTTTTGCTCATCTTTTTGACTTTTTTCCTTTCTTTTTAATTTGAAATCTGCTCACAGGATGGAAGGGTCACTGTCTTGTTTCTTGTGTTAGAGGCTGCAAGCCCTGGCTATTTACCTGGTGTTATGCTCAGGACCATGGGGATCCTCATGTCTGATGCTGTGCTGAGGGGGGTGGCTGGTGCTGCTGGAGGCCACAGGGGTCTGACAGCTAACCTGGTGCTGAGCTGGGATTCCTGCTGGTGGTGTCTGGCACGTGCCCAGGCCACTGGAGTGTTTCTGCATGGCTTCACTGGAGGCTACACTGAAGCACTTACTGGTTGTCATAGCTGGAGTCTTCTGGTTCCCCTGGGTATGCTAAGGCATGTGGGGAGTCCTGCTGTTGGCATTTACCTGCTCTGCCCCACTGGGGTTCAGGATCTCTGGCTTATTTGCTGAGGTGGGATTTGCTGCTGATTTGCTGGGATGCTTCCTGTCCTGGACTGTGCTCTGCTTTCACTGAGTGAAACAGACTTTTCTTGCTGATTGTCCAAGTGTCTTGGGCTAAAAGATTGTTTCACCCTGTTTTTTTGCTGGTTCTACTGTTCCAGGATTTGTTTTGGATTCTATTTTATGGTTCTTTGGAAATAAGTATAGGAGAGTTACAGTGACTCCTTCATCTTGGTTCCTAGAAATCTATCTCTCCTTTCAATCATTTTAGCCAATTTAATAGGTGTAAAATGATATCTCAAGATAGTTTTGATTTGCATTTCTCTAATAAATAGTGATTTTGAGCACTTTTTTCATATGACTACAAATTGTTTTGATATCATTATTGAAAAACTGCCTGTTCATGTCCTTTGACTGTTTATCAATTGGGGAATGAATTATATTCTTACAGATTTTACAAAGTTCTTTATATATTTGGGATATGAGACCTTTATCTGAAGAACTGGCTATAAAATTTCCCCCTACTTTTCTGATTTCCTTCGAATCTTGGCTACCTTTGTTTTATTTATACAATAGTTTTTTTTAATTTAATGTAATCAAAATTATCCATTTTATACCTCAATCTGCTCTCTAACTCTTGTTCATTCATAAATCATTCACCTATTCATAAGTCTGATAAGTAATATGTTCCATATTCTTCAGATTTTTTTTGTTATATCTCTTTTTATATCTAGGTCATGTATCCATTTTGACCTTATTTTGGTAAATGACATAAGATACTGGTCTATGCCCAAATTTCAACACATATTTGGATGTGCACAATAAAGAACTTATCCAATATTATGTGCATAGGGAACAAATGATACAGTGAGTTCGGCCCACACTTGAAAAGGAAGAAAGAGGCTTGGATTTCTTTAAAAATATTGCAGAACTCTTTTACTACCCCTAAGTTTCCTATGAAATCAAAGACCGATCTTTTCAATATTGGTATTTTACCATATGGCACTGAGACATGGAATACTATTGTCTCCAAAGAACTAAAAATTAGAATCACACAGAGGGCAATGAAGGGGTACATGGTCGTCATGAGCAAACTAGGCAATATATAAATAATAAGGAACTTCAAAATCAGCAGAAGTAAAGAACATTATCAAGGAGAATTATGTGGTGTTCATAGAAGGTGGGAATGACAGGACTGAAAGATGGCTGGTAGGCAACAAGTGTGACCTACTGGTACCCTGATAAAGTGAGGAAGGTCTCCAAGATCTTTCATAAACCCACTATGATGAATGGGCGTGTACAAGAAGGCATGAATGGGATGTGTTCTGCATTGCTGGAGGGCAATCCTGAATATTTGAGATCATAGATCTATTTGAGTATCCTTTGACAACTTGTCTGTTGCAAAATTGTTCATCTTATGGATTTGTGTAAATTTCCTCTAGTTTTTAGATATCAGGCTTTCATCATAGATATTGGAAAAAATTTCATAACCCATAATTTTTTTTTATCAAATTTTAACTACATTTATTTTTGTTGCAAAAAAAGTTTTAAATTTTACATAATCAAAATGGTCAGTTTTATCTTTTATAATTTCTCCTATTCCACGTCTTGTTATAATTTTTCCCCTATCCGTAGTTGTAAAATATGTAATCTTGCAAGCTCCTCTAATTTTCTTGTGTATTTTCTTTCTCTCATATTCTCTTTTTTCTGTCTCTCTGTCTCTGTCTCTCTCTGTATGTATTTCTTATTTATTTTTCTTATGTATCTATATTGAGATTGTCCATTTGGAATTTATCATAATATATAGCATAAGAACTGATCTACAACTAATTCTGCCAAAATACTTTCTGGCTTTCCCCCCAGTTCTTGTCAGATAAGGAAGGAAGCCCTTCCCCAGTAGATTGTGTTCTTGGGTTTGCTGAATATAAGACAGTTGCATGCATTTATTTCTAAGTCTTACTTAATCCATTTTCCTAATATACTTTACTACTTTTTTCATTATTTTCCTGGACACTCTTGACTTTTTATGCCTCTATATTAGTCTTGTCATAACTTCATCTAATCCTTTAAAATATCCTCTCGTTAATCTGATTATTGTAGTATTAAGAGAATATGGAATGTTTCATGAATTTCCATGCCATTCCTCTTCAGGGTGCTGCTAATCTTCTCTGTTTTGTTCCATTTTTAGTACATATGCTGTTTGAGTAAGCAGAGATAATAACTCTGCAATAATAAATTCACGAAGAGGTGCCTGTAGGCTTTATTAGTGAATGACGTTCAAACACTTTAGCACAACATTTTAAGACATCTGGAAGATGAGTGACAGCTATAATGTGAATTATGTACCCAGTACAAAATTCAGAGTGTTTAGCCTGGAGAGGGCAAATCTCAGAAGGATTGTAAGTTATTGAAGGGCTATCATGGGGCGAAGCAACCTGGAAGACTAACATAGGAACCACAGGTAGAAGTTACATTAAGGTGCATCTAAAACTGGAAAGAGCTACATTTTAGGGCAGAGGGTCTTTAAGTAAAGGCTAAATGACTACTTGTTCGAGATGTATATACACATCTGATTCAGGTATGTGTTGTAACATTTGATCTCTGAACCCCTTTTTAATTTTGTGTTTTTCTGAATAAAGTAAAAATAAATTTTCAACTAGGTCTTTTAGAGAAAATATTTATTTTATGTAAAATTTCTGAAATAACTCCCAAAAGGGAGTCTACAAAGTACACTCAAAGTCATAGAAGTAGTTCACGCATATTATAGCTATTTCTAGTCATCCTTTTACAAGGTGATACTTTGAAGACAATCCATTTTACTATCTCTGTTTCAATACATTCATTCCACAGTAGCTGTAAAGCAAGACCAGAGCATGTTCACATTCCACCAGAAGCCCAGTGTACTCTCCTTACACATATGTTTATGGTCTAGTTAGCCTGAAAATCAGGCAACCAAGAACCATATAACCATAAAAGAAGAGTGAAAAGAATGCCCTCAAATGCATGCTAGATTCCCATGCATTTTTGTCTTAATTTTACTTCATATTACTCCTTATGCATGGAATATTCTTGCTTTCCGTCTTTGCCTACAAGAACTTTGCACAGTCCTTGCAAGATGGAGAAAGTCAAGACTAACAGGAAAGGAAGATTCCACAAAAGTCAAAGTTCTGTTAATGTTATAAAATCCAGTTTGAAAGTCATCATTGGGGAAATACCTTATCCTCAAATAATTCCCTTTTGCTTTCGTGTAATAATGATCTTTCTTCTCTACAGCTGAAGGAGAGGATAATGGCATTAAGAAGGTCTCAAAAGCAAGTCCTCTAGTTTTTTGGGTCTTTTTTTTTGATAGACAAATGAGGAAAGAACAAGAAGCAGAAAACTAAGGTGTAATGGACAAAAGGAAACTAACAATGTCATAACTAGGAATTAAAAAATAATCTGTAGCGAAACAAACAGACAAACAAAACCCACTGCACCAGTAGTTGGGGTGGGGGGAAGGGCCAGAGGTATCAGTGTACAAGACAATCCAAACTTGGGTACAGTTTGGCCCAGAGAGAGAGTGACCTGTTACCCCAAAAGTTGTGCTGTCCCCATGACTGGAGTTAGGAAGGGGAAGGCAGTCCTTAGGAGAAGGATAGAATAGGCGGGCTATGCCATGGGGTAACACAGGCCAGTGCTGCAATGGTGTTCTGGAGCCAGCTTTAACCAGCTTATGAGAGTCAAGTGCTAAATTTTCAATGTGAACATTAACACGTCAGAAATAAGCAAATGTTCTAAATTAGGGTTTGATTTATTGCTTAGTTCCTTATCTATACTTAAGAAAGTTATGGAAATGTTGTTAATACTGTACTATATTAAACTTTAAAATGTGTCATATATACATTTACCCTCCAGAGAGCCAGTTGGTAAACATTTACTAGCATACTTCTGGGAAAAGTACCAAGACAGTGGCAGCTATACAGAGGAAGTATATAACCCTGAATTGTCAGCGCCCTGGAACAAAACCCCATTCATCACCAGTAATAATATTGATAATGGTAATGAGAATAGTAATAAATAGCTAACATTTATATAGCATTTACTCTGTGCCAGTCACTATATTCAGGGCTTTGATCGTCATAACCACCCTGAGAGGTAGGTGCTATTACCATCCCCATTCATAGTTGAGGCAGTGGAGGCAAACTGAGTGACTTGGAGAAAAGCTCTCTTCTTTGCATAAAGACTTAGATATGCAGAGAGATGCCCTGCCCATGGATTAATGGACCTTTAGAGCTCCTGTTTCCCTCTTTTCATTCCTTCCTTCATCAATTTTAAGTACTTATGATATAGAGAGCACTATACTAGTAGATGGGGATAAAGCAAATTTTAGATATGTCTTTGCTCTACATTCTCATAGGAGTGGAGGAGATCAAACACAAACACATATAGTTAGATGTTAAATGATAATATAATAAAGAATTATTAAATGAAATACATGTAAGTTCCAAGGGAAATGGAAATCGCATCTACTATTATGTAAAGGATAGTAACATGAGATAAGGCTGGAACAACAGGCTGATACTAGAATAGGCAGAGTCTTGAATGCCAGACAAGGAAGCCTTTGTGTAATGAATCTTTTTTGTGGTGGCAATATGAAACATAGATTAAGTGGAGGAAGGTAAAACCTGAAAGATTTGTTATGAGGTCATTGCAATAATACAAGTACATGGTAATGAAAGCAATTTGCCAAGGTGGATAGAGAACTAGTCGCAGAACCAGGAAGACTTAGATTCAAATCCTGACTGACCCATCCTGGCTGTGTGACCCTGAGCCAGTCATTATCCTCTCAGGGTTATAGGCAACTGTCTAGGACTATATGTTGCAAAGATGATGCAAATATGCATTGGTAGAGGGAGTTTCCATATCCAAGGAAGCTCCCTATCCCAGTGAAATTAAAGTTCAATCCTTATCCCTATCCTTTATGGTAATGAAGGCTTATAGAAGGTCAGTCAGGGTGGGAGTATAGAGGAAGAGAAAGATATTAGAGATGTTACTGAGAGGGGGAATCAATAATAATTGATTAGACTTGAGAGGTCAGAAAGAGGGAAAAGTCAAAGTTAGAATCCTAAGGCTTGAACGTGAAAGACAGGGTGAATGCGGTTGCCATAGAAGGAAATAGTAAAACCAAAAGGAGGAACAATTTTTGAGGGAAAATTACTAAGCTCTGTTTGGACCATATTGAGTTTGAGCTCCCAGTGGGACATCTAATCTACACAGAGATTCCTGGAGGCAATTGGAGAAGTCAGTCTGGAACTCAGAAGAGAAGTCTGGAGGGGAGATATAGATTTTTAAGTCAGTTGCATAAAGTTGGTAGTTGAAACAATGGCAGTGAATGAAATTGATCAGTCAGCAAGTTTTATTCAGCTCCTACTAAGTGCCTTGCCCTGTGTTAGGTATTAGAGATACAAGTACAAAGAATGAAATAATCCTTAGTTGCAAGGATCACATATTCTAGTGGGAGAAACAATAATTATATGTAAAGTGTATACAGCACAAAAATAAAATTAATACATGTAAGCATATACAAAATAGTCCCATAAAGAGTAGTTTGAGAGGGAGGTTTACTAGCATTTGGAGAGATGAGGGAAAGCTCCATGCCAAAAATGGCACTTGAGCTGTATCTTAAAGAAAGATGAGTATTCTTTGAGGCAGAGGTAGGGATGAAATGCATTCCAGGCTTGTTCAGTCTGGGAGACTGAGCACCAGGTGTGAGGAACAGAGAGGAAGCCAGTCTGGCTGGATCTCACAGTATGGGAAAGGGAATGATGTCCAGGAAGGGGGCCAAATCATGTCGGGCTTTACGATCTCAATAGGGGAGTTTATATTTCAAACTAGGTGAAATGGGAAATTGCCAGCAAAAGTATGTAGAGAAAATTAAAAAAAAACAAACAGGTTTAGCAACAGACCTTTGAGGTCTACCCACTTTAGAGATCAGGTAGAAAATGAGTAGCTCTGAACCAGAGAAGTAGCAGATGGTTAAAGAGAAAGGCTGAGAATCAGAAATGTATGTTATACCCAAAACCTAAAATCCCCCCAAAATTGGGATTTATCAGTCATATCAAAAGCTCTGCAGACATTAAAGAGTGTGAGGATTGAGAAAACACATTATCCTTGGTGATTAGATGGTCGTTGGTGACCTTTGAGAGAGCAGTTTCCAGTAGAATAGTGGGAGTGGAAGTCACATTGCAAGGGGCTGAGGAGAGAATACACCAAGAGAAACGAAGGCATTTAGTACATATAGATTTTTTTAAAAGGTCAGCAGTGAAGGGGAGGAGAGTGCTTGGTCAGGAACTGGGTGGTTATTAAAAGGTTACAGAAAGTCTTTTTCTTTAAGTATTAGGAGACCTGAGCTTATTTATAGGTGGAGGCAAAGAAACAAATGAAGAGGGAGAGATAAAAGATGCTTATGAGAGAGACGAATACTGAAGGTAGTTCTGGAGGAGGCAGAAACAAATTTGCTCAAAGGTATAGCTAGATTAATCTTAGTAAGCTCTAGGCACATCCTTCCTGGGACTAAAAGAAAGGAGGAGGAAGTAGGTAATAATGTTAAGAAATTGTAGGAGCAGAGGAGAATTAAAGGAGCTCATGCCAGGGGGCCTCAGTCTTTTCCATGAAGTAGGGGGCTAGGTTATGTTCTGTATGGATCTTAGGTAGGGGTGTGCTTGAGTTGTGAAGGAAAAAAAAGAGGGAAGTAAAGATTTAGAAGAAATACTGATCCGTATACTTAAGAAGTATTATCTAATAGCTGCCAAAGTCCAGCTGAAATTATATTATATGGAGGTGAAATTTCTGCTGAATTTTGTGATTTTTTTCCCCTTGACCTTAACATTCCTGGAGTAGGAGCCATGAAATCAAGTAGTGGGTCTTGCCCAGGGACAAGGACTTCCAGGTCAGGAAGGCTGGAGGCTAAGGGGTCAGTAAAACACTAACTGGCTGACCACAGGGTCAGGGATGCTTGTGAAGGCAAGTGCCTTTCAAGTAGTGGAAATGAGCTGGAAGAATAGGAATTAATCAAGGAATTGAAAAAGAGTAGCTATATTGGAAGGATAGTAGTTTGAAGTCAAAGAATGAATGTTTCCAGTTCTAGATTTTGGAGATTGTAATAGTCCAAGAAACAGTAAGGTCTGAGACATGATTCAGTTGGTATGTGGCTGAAGTGGGGTACAGTTGGAGTTGAGGAAGTGAGAAACTAGGCTGTTGCAGGGGTTGTGAATATGACTATTGACACCTGTAATGATGATAACAATGAAGGTACAAATGACTGCAGCAAGGATAAGGAGAGGATGTTCTAGATGGATTATATATTTCTTAAGTGAGAAGAGGAATTACTGAGGATTGGTGAAGTTATTTAAAAGAGGCATTGGGGAACAAGGAGGTCCCTTGTCTAGCCCTTCTCCTTGTCCTATGAATCAGAAAGAATAACCTCCAGTTGATGAGACCACAAGGGGTATGATTAGGGGGAGGAAGTAGAAAGAATGTGCTTGTCCAGGGTAGGTGCAGTAGAATGGGCCAGGAGATGGCTGATTGAGTGACTGAAACTGGGGAGCTGATACAGAGGGCTGAGTAGTATGTCATCATGCTAGATCCACAGAGTAGTAGAGTTTGTCTGCTGCAAAGTTCCCAACAGAATTTCGAGAAGTGGCATTTTATAGTGGCTGTTTGATATCTCTGGTCATATGGACTTTTTGTCCTTGAAAGCTCTATGGGACTTCTAGGGTTGTTTGCATGGAAGGTACTTTGAGTGGAGCCTGTCTTAGGCCCAGCCTTGGTAGTTTATATTTGATACTGGAATGAAATGAGGCACTTGTAGGTCAATCAAGAGTTAACGGATTCTTTTACTTCACCTTAGCAGAAAAACATTGAACAGGGATAAGCAGTGAGGATACCCTGAACTGACACATATGAGTGAAGCTACCGTACATGACTTGTCCATTGTGCTCCACCAGCCAGTCTCAGAGAGTACCTGGAACTACCCTTGGCTGTTGTTGGTTTTGAAACAACCAAGAACTGATGTCAACATCCTGAGTCTTTAATCCCTTAACCTAATAAAGTTTCAAGGATGGTTTCAATACCTTTAAAAAAAAAAGCAGGAAAAAACCTAGCCTAATTTGCATATGGATGGGTGTTAGAATATTGTTACCAGCACAAAGGAAAGGGATGGTTAAAAGAAAAGGTTTATATGAAGTCCTGCCCCTAATGGTCATTTTGATACATCCAGGTATTGGTTTCCAGGAAAGGAGAGATGGCTCAATGGAAGGCTTGAATGAAAGAGAGATCAGTGATACAATCTGAGGCTAGGAAGAGCCAGAGGAACATATTTATCATGTTGTGACCTAGGCAACCACAGGTCAAGGCTAGTTATAATAGGCCAGGACCCTGAATCTATCTAAGTGGGGAGGTTTCTGGCAGGGGAACAGCTAGGTGGCACAGTAGATAGAACACTGGACCTGGAGTCAGGAAGACCTGAGTTCAAATCTGGCCTCAGACACTTACTAGCTGTGTGACCCTAGGCAAGTCACTGAGCCCTGTGTGCCTCAATTTCCTCTTTTGTAAAATGAATTGAAGAAAGAAATGGCAAACCACTCCTGTATCTTTGCCAAGAAAATCCCAAAATGAGATCATAAAAAGTTAGACACGACTGAATAGTAAAAATCTGGCAGGTGGCCGCCAGGTGGCCGCCTCCAGAGAGGTCCATAGGAAGAACCTGGAACCCAACTTAAATTCAGAGACTTAGCTGAGATGGTCATGTCTTAAAGGTTTGTGCAGGCAGAGCCAAGAGTACTGGAATGGAAGAGAGAAGCACTGCCAAGCAGATGTCAGGTTAAACTGGTGTCTAAACCAGAAGCCAGATTCTTTCTACCTGAATTTATTCTCTGTTGTACATAGGTCAACCAGGGCTTGCCGGCATGTTCTTGTAGCCAGAAGAAAGTGTCAGAGCCCCATAGGCACACCTTACTATTGAGAAAGACAGAGGCAGAGTCACTAGGTTTACTGTGATGTCCTTAACATTTTGCCACAGTGATCATGCTGTCTTGCTCCAAGAAATCATGTTTCTGCAGCTTAAAAAGCATCTTAGAGGCCAGGCTCCTCCAGAGCCACACTAGGACAAACAGTAACAACGGGAAATTCTTACGCCTGCAGCAGATTCGTTTGTTTGAAGGCTGGATAGGACAGGTGATCATGTGAGAATGTGAACTGCCACATCTCCAGGGAATCTAGGCCTCACCTCTGAAAGTGTTGGAGACTGGGAAGGCTGGCCCCACTCCTGGAGGTGCATCCCTGGGAGTGGTGGCCTGGGGCTGTTGGCTGGGGGTGGTGGAGGCTGGTCTAGGACCAGGATGTGGGTAGGGAAATCACCATGGAGAGGAGATGCTGTCCTCCACTACCTTGCTCACCCCATTCCAGTTGTATACCAAGCCGCATCCAGCCTAGTCAGCTGAAAAGCTCCTAGAGCCACTGGGAAATTCTAAGGAAGCATTCAGCTGGAAAACTGGGCAACCTCACAAAATCCAAGAGGATTGCTTTTCTTTTCTGCTTCTGAAATGGCTTACCATGTAAATATTTTCCCAAGCCTAAGGGGGCCAAATAAGTTCACCCCTTTATGTGCTTTTTTACGAGTTTTGTTCCATTTTAGAGAGTAAGCTTCTGTCAGACAAAGACTTTGCCTTTTATACTTGCGTTGTATGTATAGCTCTTGGCCCAATAGTCTTTCTTGGGTTGTTTTGCATAATGTTTTAGTCACATGACAATTTCTTTCCCCCATCCCTTTGTTGTAGTGTTTGATGGGACTGCAAAGTCTTTGCAAGGATTTTTCATATTAGTTATCGGTCACATGATTTCTGTATTGAGGTCATTGGTAAGGGGGAAGCAGTAGCTTTATTATTTAAGGCGTTTTTGTTACACTGAATGTTTAATCTTGCAATTCACAGTGAAGGTGGAAAGGCCAATGCTATTACCACAAACTGAGAGGCAGGGACTGTGAGGGGCTGTTTTACAAATTCATTTATGAAAAGCAAGCTTTGGAATCATACAGCATAATAATAAGGTCCCAAACAAACCTTCACCAGTATTCTCATCTGTTCCATGGATGCATTACAAACCACATGCAGATTTAACAAAAAACATGAAACATCATTTTGTGCATATTATGTTAACACAATGTGTGGAAATAATTATAAAAACTAGGGACTCACTGAGGTCCTCCCCGAGTACGTTCGCTTTTGGTGTTCCCATTTTGACTCCCTGCTGACTTGTAGCTGCTTTAGTTTGAAGTACCTCATTATGCAGGTTTGAAATACAGGAGCCAAATGAGATGTATTATTTAGGAGGTATTGTTGGGTGCCTCTGGGCCATGTATGTGTATGTTATAGGCAGGGTTGCAAATGTGGAGCCCTCTAGGATTCCTGGGCAGTCTATATGCTGCTAAGTGGAAGACAGCATGGGCCAGAAAATCTATCTGATTGCCAATGATTTCAAGTTCATTTCTTTGATTTTTGAAGTCCTTGAAGGGATGTGGGGAAGATCAGGCCTCTGTAAATTCATAAGGACATGTGTCATTGCTCAGATGGTAAGGAATTCCAATAAGGTCACAGGAGGCCTTGGTAAGGCAGTAGACAATGTGGAGTCAGCATCCAGGTCAAGATGGGGCAGGTAAGAATTGAGGGCATGAAGATGGGGCAATGGTAATTTCTGTGCCCTGGGACAAAGCAGCAGGGCCAGAGAAGACACAGATTCTTCCTTCTCTGTACTCTGAGCTAAGCACAGCAGGGTTGGTTGGGGATCCAGAGGAGGTAGAAGAAGTAAAATTGACAGCTGTATTCTCTGCCCTACCCCCTCCATTTTATATGGAACAAGGTTCCTTACCTTAAAGTGGGGTGATCAGCAATGGCTCCTTTTCCCCTGCTTTTATCCTGATTTATTTCTTTTCTATAATCACCCTTAATATCCATGGTATTTTTTTCTCCTTTTGCTGAGGATATAGTATCACATATTTTTCTATTGCTGTGGGATTCTAGCAATTCATGGTTGGTGAGGCAAAGAGAGCAAAGGACAGAGGGAGAAATGTCTCCTGGCCAGGGTTTAGTGAGACAGAGAGCTCTCAGCTAATAATAGCTGGCATTTCTGTAATGCTTTCATACTTGCTAAGAGCTTCCCATGCGTTATTGCGGCAGTGGGGGACAGTGGACCAAGAGCTGACTCTGGAGTGGAAGGATAGAGATTCCAAACTTGCCTCAGATGCTGCCTCTGTGACCTTGGGCAAGTCATTCACCACTCTGGGCCAGTTTCCTCATCTACAGAATGATGCAGTTAGACTAGATAACTTCTCTTCCATCTCTTGGCTCTGTGATCCCATGATCTCATTTACTCTTCTAGGTAGTCCTGTAGTTATTAACAACCCCATCTCGCAGATGAGGAAACTGTGGCTCCAAGAGTTCAGATGGCACATCAAAGAAGTGTGGGAGGAGACAGGATTTGAACCAGTCATTTTTGGTGACTCCAAGAATAACATTCCACCCACCCAGACCATATTGCCTCCCCTGTACCAAGGTAGCTCCTTCCTCTCTCCCTCCCTCGTTTTTGGAAAGCTAAAGCTTTGTTATTAGGGACTTAGTTATGTTGAGCTGAAATCTCCTCCCTTTAACTTTCACCCATTGGTCTAAAATCCTCAGCCTCTTCTCCTCCAGACAAGCAAAAAAAAAGCAGAAAAGATCCTTATTACAAACAAGATCCAGCCAAACATTTAAAGACTAATCCCATCTGACCCCTGAAAGTCTTTTCTTCTTCACTCTAAACATCTCCACTTCTTTCCAGTCTTCTGTCCAGAGTACAGAGATATTTCTCCCTGCCACAGAAGTTCAGCAGCCATTACTACTTTCTGTCAGAGATGCTGCTGAGAATCCTTCCTCTCATGATAAATCTAGCCATTAATTAAAACTCAGTAAATATCAATTAATTCAAAAAGTCTTGAAACATAGAAAAACAAATCATAAAATGACAGTCCATGTGTTTATTAACTAATGGTTACCATTAAATTCGTACACTTCTCCCTCTCCATCATGTGCACAAAATTGTGTCACTTATTTATTGGATCTCAGCTAACCAGATGCTCTAGTGGCCACCAGTGACAAAAATCTCCAGGAGAAAAGAATATTGGATGCTAGCAGATAGGGGGTGTTCGAGTACCTTTACTAGATAATAGTTATACAAAAAGCATAGTCGGTTCCATAAATGGTCTAGACAATCAGTCATTCTCGTTAATATCACTCCCTTTCACATGTTCAAAGTTCCCTCTCCTGTTTCCATGCCTTTGCAAAGGCTGGCCCCCATACTAGAAATGCACTTACTCCTGCCTCCCTTTATATATTCTACGTTACAGCCAAACTGTCTATGCCCTGTTCACATCCTCTCCTCTCATCTTGCTTGTAGCAAGTGGGGCCTCTCCAGAAGCTACCGCCGATTCAAGCTACTCCATGGGTCTGCATTCACTCAAAATCATAGCTCACGGGGCCTCACCATTGTGGGGTGGGTTTTTTTCCTTTTGTTTTTTTATAACTTAGCAAATGGAAAGAGTTCAAAGCAAAAATATATAATAAAATGGCATAGTTGGAGCAGTGGTACTAGGACATCTCCCATCATAATACATTCTTCCACCGTTACACACATGATCAGTGTGAAGGGTGCACACATATAAGGAACATAAGTGGAACTGCACAAGCATGGGACATGTATTTGACTCTACGGGGACCCTGACATCTTCTGGTGAAGACATAATGTGGAATCTCTGCTGGGGTGGCAGTCTCTGTTCAAAAGGGCTTCCTGGGCCTGTGGTCAATGCTAAGTACGGCTCACTGAGTACATGCTGCTTCTGGGCACACATTTGGGAAGCTTCTCTCTGCTACCAGTGCTGGAGTCCTCAGGAATACCTTCTTGTCACCTAAGCTCAGACCTCCTAGGGTACAGTTAATAGAAAGCCTCTTCCCTATGAGGGCAGACCTGCAGTTCTAGGGGCTTATCCAGAGGCCATGATGAGCCGCCACACTCAGCTAAGAACTTACTGTATCTGGAGTTCAGTCTTAGTTTTTTGTCTCAGCCAACTTCTGACAAGGTTAAAACGCATAGGATTCTTCCAACTTGACACCTCAATGAATTTGATTTAGACTAAAAGTAACGCAGGAAAGATTATGGTGGTCCACCCTCCTGTACCTTTTATTATAAGCAGGATATTCCCTGTCTGTCTAAGTGGCTAGCAGGAAATGTCCAAGGTTTTGAGCAGCCCTAGGTAAAAATGACAGAATTGCAGCTCAGAGACATGACGCCACCTGATGTGACTTGAGTAAGTTTACACTTGTAGGAAAGGATGGAGTTTGAATTTGAATCTGGTCCCTGGCTCCAAAGCTAGTGACCTTTATACTATTATACAGCTAGTAAGAAGCAAGCTTGCTTCTCTCTACCTTTCAAGGCTTCACTCACACAGACACTGTTTCTGTGCCTTCGTGGTATTTTCTGACTCTCGCCATCTCTCATTAAGCTGAAAGCAGTCTCTCTAACCTCGCATTTCTTGTACACTTTCCGTGTAACTTCCCTTTCTTTCTTTGTAAATATTTAAGTATTTCTTAGCCCTAACCTCCCTTCCCCCATTCATTTGGAAGACAGTCTTCTTTCTCTAACACCTAGCACAGTGATGAATTGAAATGAAATGATCATGGGTAGATTGATATAGAAACTAATGTTTTCTGCAAACCTATTAGGTATATATGGAATAAAAAAGGGAGAGAATGGGTCAGGTTAAATTCATTCCAAACCAGTAAGTGCTTAATAATCACCTATTTACTATGTGTAAGCAACTATGTTGGGAACTAGCGATGGGAAAACAAAATGGAAAATTGTCCCTTGTGTTTTATTGGGGATACAACAGATAAAATACGTGTGTGTGTGTACACATACACATATACATATATACACACACATATATACATACATACACATATATTTGATAGATAGATATACATGATCATATCATAAGAAAGGAGAGAACATTAAGAATTAAGGAGATGAGGACAGGTATGAAGTGAGCCTTGGATGAAGCTCCAGATTCTAAGGGACAGAGATGAGGGAATGCCTTGTGGGTATGAAGGGTTGCCTGTGCAAAGGCATGCGGATTTCAGATGGAGTGCTGAGTTTAAAAAAAGAAACAAACCAAGTAGGCCTGTTAAGTTAGAACATCTTGCACACTAAGGGGAATAATGTGCAGTAAATCTGGACAGATAAGCTAGAGGCAGATTGTGAAGGGCTTTAAATACTAAAGGAGAAGCTTATGAGCTGTAGGGATGGGGGGCATGGTCTGAGTGCTTAACTGTTGACATCTGTAGAGGATAGATTGAGAAAGAGAGAGACTGGAAAGCTTAAGTGCATTTAGAAAACTGTTGAAGTAGTCTAGGTAAGAAAAGAAGAGGGGATAAACAATTGTGGTAGTCATACGCATGGAAAAAAGGAGGGAAATGGAAGAGGTGTTATGGAGATAGAATTAACAAGATTGGTTTTTGGGGGGATTTGAGGGAAAGTACAAAGTAGATGAGATTTTCCTGTTTGTGAGCTGGAATGGGTGGAAGGATAGTGGCACCCTTAACAGGAATTGGAGAATGTGAAAAAGAGCTACACTAGGTGGGGAGAATGAGTTCCATTTGGGTCATGTTGAGCTTGTGAAGCCAGTAGGGTATCTAGTTGGAGATGCCCACCAGGAAGATCATAATGTGGTTCTAAAACTAAAAAGAGAAACCAGAGCTGGTTATATAAGTCTGGAAATTGTGGCATTGTTCACATATAGATTTAGGGCTAGAAAGGACCTCAGAAATCATCAGGTCTTAGAGTTTTATCTAATCTAATGCCCTTATCTTTTCAGATGAGGAAACTGAGACCTAGAGAGTTTATATGACTTGGCCAAGGTCACAAAGTAAACATCAAAGCCAGGTTTCATACCTAGGCCCCCTAACACCACATCTAGTGATTTTTCTACTGTACCATTCTGCCTCCCACCCTAGGTACAGAGGCTAATGGAATCATAAAATGAGAAGGTATAAAGACAGGAAAAGAGATCCCAGGATATGGCCTTGGGACTAGACACAGATAATGAACCATCCAAGAAGAAAGAGGAAGAAGAGGAGGAAGAGGAGGAAAAAGAGTGGTCTGATAGGAGGCAGCACCAGGAGAGAATAGTAACATGAAAATCCAGAAAGCAAAAGATCTAGAAGAAGTGCAGGACTTCAGAGGAGTTGAGAAAAAGACTGTGTTTTTAATAGAGTGGCTGAATTGCTCTACTGGCCAATTATGCTCAGCATTGGGAAGCTTTCCATTCTAAAAGAGATTACAGAAGAATTTGGATTTTGTTATATACAAGACCAAAAGATATGAATAAGGGCATGCTCAAAACTGTCTGGACCCCATCTGAAATACAGTGTTCACCTTGGGATGCCACATTTGAGGAAAGGACATTGACATCTTGGTGCATATTTTTGATTTACTTCTACGTAAGTGTGTTGTATTCTTGATCCACTGCAAGCCCCTTGAGGAGTTTCCTTTCTGTGTTTGTATCCTCAGTGTTTCACGTGGTACCTGGCACATAGTAGGCCTTTAATAGTGCTTACTGATTAATTGAAGAATCTCCTGAGGAAGGCAACCAAGATGATGAAGACCTTCAAGCTCATCCTATGTAAGGATCAGTTGAAGGAGCTGGGAATATTTACCTTGGAGGAGAAAAGACTCGGGTAACTGCCATTTGAAAGAAGTATTAGATTGTTTACTACTAGTTCTGTTTTCTGGAGCTGAAGGGTAGAAGTTGTAAAGTGGCAAATATAAGCTTGCCATATGAAAAAACTTCTTAATCATTAGGAACAGCTACTTGGGGAAGTGATGGGTTCTCCTTTACTGGAGATTTTCAAGCAAAGACTGACTACTACTTGTTGTAGGTATCATCAAAGGGATTCTTTTTCCAGCAGGGATTAGACTGGATAGCCACGAAGTGACTTTCTGGTTTGAAATTTCTTTGATTCTGTGAAGTATTAGTCATCTTTATCATTTTTTGTGACATTTCTGCAAAACCACTAAAAATAGCTTTTTAAAAAGCCCATCTGACACAGCCAACATCAGTGCTACCCATGTCCTCACCAGTGTGTTGCTGATTACCTCATAGGTTGAGTCATATTTGGTACATTACTACATTCAGACTTTTCCTTTGATATATACACCCTTCTTGGTACATGCAGATGCATCTCTTATTATACATCACTAAGATTCTTATCCAGTGGAATTCATTTCTTTCAACAATGCAACGAAACAGAATTAAGCTCCTTGCTATCACCTAACCATGCATTGTAGAGATAGTTTGTGTGAAATTCATAGCAAATAAGGCATTGAAGCCTTTATGTGCTTATTCAGTGATGTCATTTCTTTTTCACAGATGGCAGATATATTTGAGAGGGTATTAAGGTCTCTTCTCTATTTAAAAAGCTATTACCAATTTCTCTGACAGATTTCTTACTCATTTTATGATAATTTTTGGAGAATAGGTATTAACTGCTTTTTAAATGTTTCATAGGATTCACTTGTAAATCCATCTTTATCAGGATTTTTTTGCTTTGGAAGTTGATTTGTAGCTTTCTGTGTTTCTTTTATTTTCTTCTAAAATGAGGTTGCTTACAATCTCTATTTTTTATTTTGAGTATTTCATATTTTGTCATATACTCTTCTATTTCCTCTGTGTCCAAAAATTTGTTAGCAAATAACTGTATATCATACTTTCTAATATTTCTCTTCATTTATTCTCTATTAGAAATTTCATTTTTTCATTTTCATTTTTGGTATTTTTTCCACTTTAAAAAAAAAAGTTGGGTCAACTAATGTTTTACCAGTGTTTGTTTTTTCTTCTTTTTAAAGGTCTTACATTGTTTATCAGTTCTATAGTCCTTTAATTTCACATTTGTTTATTTCTCTTTTGATTTTCAACATTGCTTATTTTGTAATTTTTAGAATGTTAATTCATGTTCTAGCATTCAAAATTACATGATAAATTTATTGATTTCCTTTTAAATACTTTTTGAATATAAGTTTTCAGAAATATCAGTCATTTTCTGAGGATTGCTTTCAGGCAATTTCAATAATTTGTCTATAATTATTTTACATGATTTATTTGACCCACATATTCAAGATGACATTACTTAGTCTCCATGTAAGTCTACATTTTTGGGCTCATATTTCTTAAATCAGTTGCTATTTTTGTTTTGTTATGGTCTATAATTTTATGGGTTTGTTCATGATTTTTTTTATGCCTCAGCACACAGTCTGTGTTAATAAAGATACTGCAAGATGGTGAGTAATGTATTTTTCTTCCTTAGCGTATATACCTATTGTTGCAATCTGTGAATGGAAGAGCACAGACATCTTGGTCACTTTCCTAGCATAATTTTAAATTGCTTTACAGGATGGTGGTACCAAAATGTGCTTCCACTAATAGTTCATTAGCATGCTTGCCTTTCTAAAGCTCCACCAACACTGGCTCTTCTCATTTTTTATTATCTTTGCTAATTCACTGGATATGAGATGAAACCTCAAGGTTGTTTTGATTTACATTTCTCTTTTTAGTGATTTGGAGCAGACTTTCATGTGGTTGTTAAGGGTTTTCAGTTCATCTTTTGAGAATAGTATGATCCCAAACCCTAGATCACTTATCAAATGGGACAGTGGATCTTGTTCTAATATATTTGTCTTAATTCCTTTTGTGTTTTGGAAATCATGCCCAAATAAGAGATGTTTGATGTACATATATTTTTCTAATTAATGTTTCCCTTCTAACATCAATTGCTCAGATTTTGTTCATGCAAATTGAAAATAATAAAAATTTCGTGTAATTGAAATGATTTTATCTTTCGGGATTTCCTCTATCCTGTATTTGATTAAGAATTCAACCCCTAAAAATATTCCACCCGTAGTTACCTCTTTCCCAGCTTTCTATCCCTCTTCTGTTATCCTTCAAAAACCAGGGTAAAAAATGAAAATCTCCTGTCTACCTAACCTTTCTGGGCCTAAAACAATGTTCTTTGGAACCTCGATGTCTTCCCCATCTCTGTTTCAGCTGTAAATGAAAGAATCGAATTCCGAATTCTCCAAGGTCTAGTAAGCTCTAAATCTGGGATGCTGCCATCTTCTTATCCGATAATTTCATAGGCATTTTTTTTACCTTCACATTCAATTATTTGATCTCTTCTTTCCTTATCTTGATAATATAAATATTTAGAGACAGAAAAATTTCCCGAAGGATTGCTCTCGCTACATTCCATTTTGGTAGGTTGTCTTTTTGTTATCCTCTTTCATGCAATTACTTGTTTTTTCTCTGATTTATTCTATAATCCACTCATTTTTTAGTTTATCATTATTTAGTCTTCTTCATTTAAATCTGAATCTTTTCTTCAAACTTCCCCTGTTGGTTACAGTTTTTATTGTTGTCTACAATCAATTAGTCAGAAATATTTATTAAAAAACTACTTTGTGCCAGGAATTGTGTTATGCTCTGGGGATACAAGATGATCTAAGACAGTCCTTTTCCTGAAAGAGGCTACCATCTAATGGGGGGAAAATGCTAACAAATATATACAAAGCAAGCTTTGTACAGGACAAAAAGGGTATGGCCACGTTTGTGCGTGGCTGAGGTACGTTATAAAGGATATTTAATATTTCTACCTTTTGTTATGAATTTTCATGACCTCGCACATAGTCATTTTTTGTAAATATGCTATGCAAACCTGAGAAATATCTATATTCATTATAATTTCTATTCATTTAACCACCAAAGGTCTATCATAGCTCATCTAATATTCTGTGAAGTTTTACAAATTTCATTATTGTTAGATTTCTATTTGCCTGAAAGAAGTATCCTGAAGTCCCCAATAATCATTATTCTAATGTCAGCATCTCCCTAGTCAGATTTTCTTTAAAAGATTTATAATCTCTCTCTGTCTCTCTCTTCCTATCTATCTAATATGTAAATTTTTCAGAGCATATTGAGTTATTTATTATTGATCAGTGAAAAATATATGAGCAGAAAAGATGATCTGACCATATGTGAATAGTGAGAGCTCATCAGTGGATAACCTTCATGCTTAATTGGAATCCCCAGGATGTTAGAAGTAAACAAGGGGTTTCCCAGTATGTTGGATGGACCACTGTGGTCCATATATGGGAGAACATGGATAAAAGTCTCACAGAACAGGCAATGATGGGTTATGTTCTACGTTACTAGAGAGAATGTATACGTTGATGAAATCATTTCATCCATTTGCACAAAATTTTTAAAATTAATCCAGCTAGTAGATACGGATTAAAATACATAGTTCCATTAATTATCTATAATAATCATCTGACATACAAAGTCTCTGGGGAATTGATGCAAATCCAAAAGGTCTTCCAGGAGGTAAATGTCCAAAATGATAGTTTTCAAAAAAGGAAAGGCGTACTATTTAAAACCTTTCTAAAGATGTTAAAACTAACTAGTAAGCAGAGGAACATAAGTTTTTCTATTTCTAATTTTTTTGATAGGAATATTTATTAATGGTAACAGGGATATTCATTAAAATGAAATTACTGCAGATATACAAGCCATAAGATTGAGACAGAGCTAGCATATTAATATCAATTTTTAATATACTTGAATATAGATGCAAACAGGTTCAGTTGGTCTGCTTGGGCATTTGTATGGCACATGCACATAGATGCCAGTCCTAGATCCATTCAACCATGTGGTAGCTTTGATGTCTCCTCCAAGCCATGTGTGACTGAGCTAAAGGGTTCAGACTTGGAGATGACTAGTACAGTGTCTGGCCCGTAGGAGGCACTTAATAAATGCTTATTGAGTCATTGGTAGACTCTGTTGGCTGTGCAGCTGAGAGAGCTGATGACTCAGTGTATATACAAAAGTGAATGATCACCCTTGCCACCTCTCTCTTCCTTTCTGGATGCAAATAGTGCCATGGCTGTGTTTAAGCTATCTCCTGAGAGGCAGGTGGGGGAAGGACAACTTGTTCTAGCTACTCCCCTGTCCCTTTGATTTCGTTCTCCTTTCCTTTCCCTCTGCCACCCTCTTGCCCCTGTAAGACATCTAGAGCACACCTCCTGCCTAGGTGAGACTGAGCCTGGGTTTGCGATATCCTATTTTGTGAGTGTTCTTTTCTGATCTTAGGAGAATGAGTCCTCCTCCTGAAGGGAGATGGACAGTTATGGAAGGACCTTATGAGTATAAGAAAAAAGTGAAAGTTTCTGCCCTCAAGGAGCTTCCATTCCACTGTGGCGAGACGGGGTAGGATACACTGTGTCACTAAATAAAGGGTTATAATATGAGAAAGAGGGAAAGAATACTAACAACTCAGATGGGATCAGGAATAGATTCCCTTAGGAAATCTCACCTGAACAGACCTGAGCAGGCTGAAATGTTGGGCTGAATCAAATAAAGATGCAATTGTCTGGGGAAAACTGTGAAGGCTTAAACCTGAGTTCAGAAAAACTCCACTTTCCTAGTACAAGCTCACTCCTTCAGGGAAGGGACTGGTTTTCCATTTTTCTCTCTAATATCTAGCATCGTCCCTTGCACATGATAAGCAATTAAAAAGTGTTTGCTAGATTGAATTGAAATATAGCTTGTCTGAAAAACATCGAAGCATTTCAGCCGATATAATCCTCAACAGGAGTCAGCAGTGAGGATGAGCATCTAAATAAACAAATCTAAATAAATGAACCTTTGATTGTATTAAAAAAGCCACAGCGTCTCCTTAACTCCCTACTAAATATCTCCAGCAACTGAAAGTATTTCCATGTGATTGGGTCCGCGGAAAGTTGGTGTTACGTTGTGTGTGGGCTGCTTTCCATTATAGGGATTTTCAAAATGGCAAACACTTTTCATAATTAAAAAACATTTTTTGAACACTCCAGAATCTAGCAAAGATTATTATTTCTTTTATTAACACAGAGAAGCTATTTTCTCACAGTAAGCAAAGGACAAGTGCAATTAGTGGGGTAGTAAGTGAAGATATTGTTATGTAATAGGAAAATCTGCCAGATTTAGAATTACAGGATGTAAGTTTTCATCCATCTCGAGCACTGATTAGCAATGCTATCTTGAATTTGTCAATTAACCCCTCTGAACCTTTTTCCTTGTCTATGAAATGAGCAGATATGCACTATAGTTCTCTCTAGTTCTATGTCTGTGCTCCAAAGAAGAGAGCATTATGGGACTGTCACAGAAGATGGGCTGGGGTTAGGTACTTTCATACATATGGGCTTTTAATGTGCTTAGCATATTATTTTTGACGAATTTCAATTTGGCATGTTAATTCCCCTCAATTCTACTGAAGGATGACTTTGGCTACAAGCAATGGCTTCTGCAGCACTTTTGTTCTCAAAAGCTGTTAAAGATTTCTACAAAAGATGTGCTTTCTGAGACAGAATCATTTACTTGATGGCACTAATGTACAGGCAGAGTTCTCTTAATGGCTAGTAATAAGATGAATAAGAATTAGAAATATGTTCAGTGAGTGGGTCTGAGAATCCAAATGCTAAAATCTCAACATCATCTCAACGTTAACATTTAAAACAAAGTTTTATGGAGCATTGGAGAGCCTCCTTCCATTCCCAACTAACTTTTGACCTTATAGAAAGGAAATGAATGGAATAGTTTTCATAAATAAATTCATAGTTTTATTGTGATATTGATTTTTGGTTCCATTTTGCCTAATTTTGACAGGCAAGCTTAAGAATGGGAGTCCACCCCCACCCCAATTAAGTACAGAAGATCCAGATAATATGTTCAGAAGACAGATGTTCTTTCTTCTAAGTCAGTATGACATAATAGAGGGCCAAACTTCCTTGTTCTGTGTTACATACTTCATATGTGACTAAGACTACATATTCAAAGAATATACTGTTGGCTGTACATGGATGAACCACAACTGTATATCCTAGCCATAGCTTTTCCTCCTAAGTTCACATCCAGGTTACTTAGCTCTGGCTAAACATGGTAAAAATGGAGGTCTTCATCTTCTTCCACATCTCATCATCTTCCCAGTATTCCAAGTGAGAAACCTGGGATGTTTTTGAAAATAAAAAATGTCAGTAAAAGTTTAAAAGTTGTTAAAGAAAAATAAATACAAAAAGGGGAAGTCATGCTTAAAAGTTTGTCTGCAAAAGACATAGGGATTTTGACAGACTGCAAACTCCAAATGATCTTATCAGCAGTGTACTCTGGTAGCCAGAAAACCTTAGTCATTCTCAAGTTACCTTAAGAGAATCAGAAATTTGGGGAATATAAAGGATCTGGTGTTCTCTGCCATGGCCATACGACGTTAAGTGTATTATCCTCGATTCTGAGCACCATAGTTTATTAAGGACATTGACAAACTGAAGTGTGTCTCAGGATGGTGAAGGGCATATGACTGTAATGAAAGGATTTTAATTTTCCTCATATACTAAAATGTCACTAAGTACAAAAGATTAGAATCTGACTTTATTTTGGTGCCAAAATGAATCATTATAAATATTCAATGTTCCATTTCAGGTGGTGGGGATTTTGTCATTTGGGGTCATTGTGTGTATTGTTCCCTGCTTCTGTTTATTTCACTTTGCATCCATTCATGGCTTCCCATTCTCTTGTTATTTTCCACATTTGCCATTCCTTGCAGCATTGTAATATTCCATCATGTACCATTACCTTATTTTGCCATTTCCCAGTTGATGGCCATCTCCTTTATTTCCAGTTCTTTTTGACTATAAAGAGTTCTACTGTGCATATATTGTTGTGCATGAGGCGTTTCTTTCTATCTTTGACTTCCTTGGGGTAGGCAATAGAATTTATGGGTCAAAGGGTACGTAGTCCTCTGATGTTCTTGTGAATCTGTGATCTCATTGATTCAGCAATGATGCTAGATGGATTCTGCATTTTTGCTGGTTTTTCCCACATCTGGAACTCTCCCGCCTCATCACTCTTCCTGTATTTCTTGCCTTTTTTCCAAGCACAAGCTAAAATTCCACCTTCTTCAAGAAGCCTTTTTGATTCCCCCTTAATGCTAGCACTTTTCCTCAAATGGTTATCTCCAGTTTATCCAGTCTCTGTCTTATTTGTATATAGTTATTTTCATGTTGTCTTCCCCATTAGACTGTGAGCTCCTTGGGAGCAAGGACAATTTTTCACGTTCCTTTGTATCCCCAGAGCTAAGCATAGTGCTTTGCACATAGTAGGTGCTTCGTAAGTGCTTGCTGACTTTCAACTAGACAAAACCTACATCTCCTAGACAGCCAGATCCAGCTATTTAGTTCTTCTGATTTCAGGATGATCCTGTCAGTTGTCATTTTCACTTTCAAGAAGTGTGCTATTTTTGGAATTATGTCCTGCTTGGCAGCTTATATTCAGCCCTAGAACTCCTTAACTTTTGAACATGTGAGCTAGCTGCTAGCACTGAAAATGTCTATTTCTTAGTGTTTCCTGTTCACTGACTTATTGTCAAGGAAGGAAACAGAAAGACAGAAGGAGCAAAGAAGTCCCTTGTCAGGCTTGCCTAGACAAGGACTTATTCTCCCTGCAATATGCTTTATAGCCTCCATTGCTACTGCGGGGGTGAGGGGGAAAGACGAAGAAGAGAGAAATCTTCTCTCTACCTATGCTGGAAGTACAAGGCAAAGAAAGCATTGGATGTGTTCCAAATAAGACAAGGCCCTAAGAGTCCTGCAGTGGACTTGCAGGAGCCCAGACTGAATTCCCTACTGGTTCCCAGATTAAATCATCCCTTCCATATACATGAAAGGGACAGGAATTCCACTTGACTCCCGACTCATGAATTTTTGTTCTCTAAGTTGTGAGTTGTGAAACACACACACACACACACACACACACACACACACACACACACACACACACACTTTGGTCCTCTTTAATTATGAAAGACAGCAACCCACCAAGCTAGTTCTTTTTTTCTTTAAAACTAATGTAAGCTGTACAATTTCTACCAGTTATATCTGGTTTGCTCTTAATATTCTTTTTTTTCAACCAGCCCTTTTCTTGATGGGTTATTGTTTTCTGCCTAGGGCATTTTAAGGAAAGATTGCAGAAGATAATATGTTCCAAGATCTTGCTGTGACCAAAAGTTTGCATTGGATAGTGCTTTGTAAGCCCCAAGCTCTTGATCTTCTTTCTACAGATTTGGAATTTGCAGGAGAAAGGGCTGAAAATATGTCCTTGTATGAAAATGCAGCTACTCAATTCAGAAAACATTTGATGGGGTCTTCAAGGAGCAGCTGGAGATAGTTCACATTATCTAGGTTGAACAGAATAGCATTTCCTTGAAAATGTCCTCTCATTTCCAAGTAATAAGAGAGACAGAAAGAATGCCTAATCTTAAATTAAATAGAAAATAACATGTGTTTGGATAAATATGGTCTTTTCATGCTAGCTCTGTTCAGCAATGTTGTGGGCTACCTTCAGTGAGGATGAAAAATGCTATTAAGGTCAGCTACCTCACTGATGGTAAATTAGTTAATTTGCAAAGGCTGCAAACTAAGACTAAAGTGGAGGGAGAATTGGTAAGCAACTTTTTGTTCACAGAGGATTGTGCACTCAGTATGGCCTCTGAAGCTGAGATGCAATAGAACGTGGGTCGATTCTCTCCCAGTTGTACTAGTTTTGGCCTGACAATACCAAGAAAACAGAGATTCTCAATCAGCTAGCACTATACCACCCATACATGGAACCATAGATTACAGCAGGTGGAAAAATGTCGAATGTGGTGGATAAGTTCACTTGCCTTGGTAGTATGCTTTCCAGGTATGTCAACATAGGTGATGAGGTCAATGTATGCATTGGCAGAGCTAATTCAGTATTTGAGAGTCTCTAGGAAAGTGTGGGAGAGAATAAGTATTAGACTGCCTACCAAACTGAAGGTCTCTTGGGCTGACCTCTTTGGGCTTGTGAAACCTGGATAATCTCTCAGCTCCATGACAGGAAACTGAATCACTTTCATTTGAATTGTCTTAGGGAGATTCTGAGCATCACCTGGCAAGATAAGATGCCAGATACTGAAGTCTTTTTTGAGCCAAACTTCTAGGTATTCAAACTCCGCTGCACAACTGTAATGGGCTTGCTATGATGTTTGAATGAAAACTAGTCTATGGAGAACTCACATAAGGCAAGTACTCACATGGAGATCAGAAGAAGTAATAAAAAGGTCTTTCTGAAGAACTTTCGTATCAATTATGAGACATGAGGGACCCTGGCACAGGATCATCCAGCATGGCATTCCCATATCAGAGAAATTGCTGTGTTCTATGAGCAAAGCAGAATTGCAGTAGTTCAAAAGAACCACACAATGTACAAATTTAGAGACACTTCCATCCCAAATGTTCATAGAGGATATTTGTGCCTGACCTGTGGTAAAGCCTTCTGAGCTTCTATTGGTCTGATCAGTCACAGTTGACACACTGTACATTGACCCCAACATAACCATGTCATTTTGGTCCTCTTTAATTGCAAAGGACAGCAATCAATCAACCAAGTTCTTTTCTTCTTTAAAACTAATGTAAGCTGTACAATTTGTACCTTTTCTTCAAAAGCCAGGTAAAATATGCTCAGTAGTACTTCATATTTTTCCAATCATTTTGTCATCCATGGTTTTATTTGTGACTCACTAAAATGTTCCTCTCCCATAACAAAGCTGGGACAGATAACTTTCTTTCTCTTTGACCAATATAGAAATTGAGGTTCAGAGGGCTTGAGTTAGCTGCCCAAGGTCTCAGAGGTAAGTAGATCAATACCTGCTTTGAAGAATTTCTGGTTTGCCACTTCTTCCACAAGTCCTTTCTTTTTAAAAAAATTATTTACTTTTAGTTTTCAACATTCACTTTCCTAAATGTTAAATTTTCTCTCCCTCCCTCCCACCTCTCTCCCCAAGATGGAATGCAATATGATATGGCGCTACACATACATTCCTATTAAATACATTTTTATATTAGTCATGTTGCATAGAAAAAATATAAAGAATGAGAGGGAACATGAGAAAGAAAAAAACAAAACAAAACAAAAAAAGAAAATACTTTGCTTCACTCTGCATTCTGACTCCATACTTCTTTCTCTGGATGTGGATGGCATTTTCCATCATGAGTCCTTTGGAATTGTTTTAGGTCCCTGCATGGCTGAGAAGGGATAAGTCTATCAAAATCAGTCCTCATACCCTGTGGCTGTTTCCATGAACAAAGTTCTCCTGGCTCTGCTCACTTCAGTCAGCATCAGTTCATACAAGTCTTTCCAGGATTTTCTGAAATATGCCTGTTTGTCATTTCTTATAGCACAATAGTATTCCATTACATTCATATACCATAATTTCTCCAGTCATTCCCCAATTGATGGTCATCCCCTTGATTTCCAGTTTTTAGCCATCACAAAAAGAGCTGCTATAAATATTTTTGTACATGCAGATCCTTTTGTCATTTTTATGATCACTTTGGGATACAGATCTAGAAGCAGTATTGCTGGGTCAAAGGGTTAATATATTGTTATAGCCCTTTGGGCATAATTCCAAATTGCTCTCCAGAATGATTGGATCAGCTCACGACTCCACCAACAATGAATTAGTGTTCCAACTGTTCCACATCTTCTCCAACATTTATCATTTTCCTGTTTTGTCATGTTAAACAATCTGATAGGTATGATGTGGTACCTTAGAGTTGTTTCAATCTACATATCTCTAATCAAAAGTGATTTAGAATATTTTCTCACAAGACTATAGATAGCTTTAACTTCTTCCTCTGAAAACTGCCTATTCATATCCTTTGACCATTTATCAGTTGGGGAATGACTTGTATTCTTGTAAATTTGTCTCAGTTCTGTATATAATTTAGAAATGAGGCCTTTATCAGAGACACTAGCTGTAAAAATTCTTTCCCAGTTTTCTGCTTCCCTTCTCATCTTGGTTGCATTAACTTTGTGCAAAAAAAATTTCAATTTAATGTAAACAAAATTATCTATTTTTCATTTCATAATGTTCTCTATCTCTTTTTTGGTCATAAATTCCTCCATTCTCCATAAACCTGACAGATAAACTATACCTTGCTCACCTAATTTGTTTGTAGCATCAGCCTTTGTATCTAAATCACTTTCCAATTTGGACTTTATTTTGGTATATGGTGTCAGACGTTGGTCTGTGTTCAGTTTCTGCCATACTATTTTCCAGTTTTCCCTGCAGTTTTTGTCAAATAGTGAGTTCTTATCCCAGAAACGGGGGTCTTTGGATTTATCAAACAGTAGATTGCTATATTCATTTATGTGTTTTGTGTACCTAACCTATTCCACACAAGGCCTTTCTTGATCCATCACCATGAGAAGTGATTTTGTGTAACTGTTTGCATTTACCTGTTTTTATATTTACCTGTACAAATCTGCATTTACTTGCATCCTATTATATTTGCCAGTGTAAGCTCCCTGAGAGAAGAGAAAGCTTTTTTCTTTTTCTTTGTATACTTACCACAGTGCTTGACAACATAGGTGTTTAATAAGTGTTAGTAGAATTGAATAGAATCAAGGTTTCTTGATTCCAAGCCAAGCCTCTTTATATGACATCATCCCAAGTTTCTTCTGTAATTACCAGTTTCTAAACCTTAAAAGGCTTTAAAGTAAACAACTTGCATAAATATTCGACATGTATTTCTGTGTTATCTGTCCCTTGAGTCCTGGACAAAAACATCAGGGATAATGAGAGGTGAAGTGTTGCCTTGTTACTATATGTATTTCACCTCTGGAAGCATCTATACCATTAACTAATTGAATGCGGTAGGAGCTGGACCTACCTGTGCTGGATAATGATATCTCCATATCCATCTACTACAGTCATTGTTGGGAAGAAAGAAATGATCATGGATGTCAGTTACCCAGCCTATCATAGGGGGTAAACTAAACCATTGAAACTTGTTAATAGCTGACTTTCTTGTCCTGAGAACTGATTTACTGAGTTGGTATCAATCTTTCACTTATTTTATTCATTCATTCAATAAACATTTATTAAGTGCTCACTATGTACCAGGCACTGTGCTAAAGGCTGGGCATACAAAAAGAGGCAAAAGACAGTTTCTGCACTCAAGGAGTTTACAATCATAAGTGAGGCATCACTTCTCTATTAATTACATTAAAAAAAAATTTCCTGTATTTCCCTTTTGTGCTTTACTCTGTAGTAGCTTTGTGTCTCTGAAGATGCCTTCTCCACTTTCTTGGTTTCCATTTATGCTTTGGTCTCCCCAGAGATCATTATTTTTATAATAACATGGAGAACCTCATGGTTAAGGCCAATGCAAAGTGGAGATAGCATAACTTATAGATTTCACCTTGAAATGAAATTCTAGACAGCAAGATTACTTGCTATCTGAAGAAGAGATTTTTGTTCAGCACAGTTTTGAAGGATATGGCTATTGCTGATCACTTTGGATATAAAAATGATCCCTGATGTTTAGAAGGTGCTTTAAATTTTCCAAAGCACTTTCCATGCTTGCTGATAGGAACCTTGTAGTGGTTATGTGAATTGAGAAGTTAATAGGTCAAATGTGATCTTCCACATTTACAGGGGTGGCCGTTGAGGTCCAAACTGGTTCAGGGACAGGGGATGAGTTTCAACACAGGTCTTCATGCCTGTACACTTGGCACTCTTTCTACTATGGCCTGCTACCTCCCATAAGGCA
Organism: Notamacropus eugenii; assembly: GCF_028372415.1. Classification (NCBI taxonomy): domain Eukaryota; kingdom Metazoa; phylum Chordata; class Mammalia; order Diprotodontia; family Macropodidae; genus Notamacropus; species Notamacropus eugenii. The sequence continues at coordinate 88,032,065 of NC_092879.1, read as the reverse complement.
TCCAATGTGCACTTCAGGTTTCAAATTCTAAATGATTCCATAATAGCACTGCTACTAATTCTAAAATGTTCTTCTCCAACAAAAGTTTCTTTGTTGCTGTGTTGCGATTTAGAAAAGGACCTTAATAAATGCCACAAAAGCCAGTCACATTCTCTTTCACCTCCTTTTTCTTTCCAGTGTAAGACTTTAGTAATTGGCCTTGAGTATTTTGTGTTGATGTGAATGACTTTATAATGTTGTAAAATCAATAACCATAAAAAATCTAGTTCCTCAGATCTTGTAGTGATGTTGGAGGGGTGAGATTAATGGTATTAACACCTGATGTTCACTGGTTAGGCTCCCTATAACCTTAGTGAGAAATCCCACTAATCAACCTTTCAGGCCACTCAATTTAGCTCTTAATTGTGTACCCTTGCATATTAACCTTTGATTGCCTCATGTGTTACTCAGATCCTTCCAGCTAGTCTCTAAACTACTCAAGTACCAACTCTAGGCTTTACACAAACATACCAGTTTTTTTATGCTTTGCTTTACTTTGCTTCATAGATGTTGTGTTTTCTACAAACTGAAGGTTTGTGGTAACCAAGCAAGTCTGTTGGCATCATTTTTCCAACAACATGTGTATACAGCATGTCTCTGAGTCATATTTTGATAATTCTTGCAATACTTTAAACTTTTTCATTATTATTATATCTGTTAGGGTGATCTGTGATCAGTGATCTTTGATGGTAGTATTGTAATTGCTTTGATGTGCTACAAACCACTCCCATAGAAGATGGTGAACCTAGTAAATATTGTACGTATTCTAACTGTTCCACCAACCTGCCAATCCCCCCACCTGTCACCTTCTTCTTGGGTCTCGCTTTTCCCTGAGACACAGCAGTATTGAAATTAGGCCAATTAATAACTCAGCAGTAGCCTCTAAGTGTTCAAGTGAAAGGAAAAGGCAATGGATGGGGCAAACTTCATTGCTATTTTATTTTAGGAAATTGCCACAGCTGCCCCAACCTTCAGCAGCCACCACCCTGATCAGTCAGCAGCCTCTAGGCAAGACTCTCTACCAGTACAAAGACTGTAACTCACTGAAGGCTCAGATGATGGTTAGTGTTTTTTAGCAATAAAAATTTTTTAATTAGGGTATATACAGTGTTTTTTAGACATAATACTATTGAATCCTTAATAAACCACAGTATAGTAGAAACATAACTTTTATATGCACAGGGAAATAAATCATGCCACTCACTTTATTACAGTATTTTCTTTTTTGCGATCATCTGGAACTGAACCTACAATATCTCTGAGCTATGCCTGTACTTTTTGTGAAACCTCCACAGTGGCCCAAAGGTGGGTATATATTAAGTACTTAGTAAAGGATAATACGTCAATATACCAAGAATCGATGCTGTGTGTACACACATGTAACGGCAAACATATATAGGTATTCGTTCATTTATTTTCCTGGGGTGGAAACTCTGATGGCCACCAACTATTCTGTACCTAGGAAACTGATTATAGCTTTGAAAAGCTATGACCTTCCCATGGTCACACAGTGACTCAGCAGTATGTATGGGAAAGGACATGAATTCAGGTCTTTGTGGCTCCAGGTCTCTAGCCATCATGCTGTTTCTGTTTGTGTGTATCTGTGTGTGTGTGTGTGTGTGTGTGTATACACACACACACACATATATACATATATACGTATGTGTTTAAGAGCACAAGAGACATATATACATGTAAGTCTATGCACATATGTGTATATAATTTATTTATCCTTTCATATTCACTGTATAGTGTCAAAAATGGCAGCATCAGGAAGCAGGTACTCTCCTTGCCGTGCTTATAAACAATGAAGTTTCTTTGCATTAGTTCATACAAATCTTCCCAGGTTACTCTGAAACTACTCCTTTTATTGTTTCCTTACTGCACAATAGTATTTCATTCCATTCATATACCATAAATTCTTCAGCCTTTCCTCAGTTCATGAATATAGTTCTAGTTTCTAGTTCTAGTTCTATAGTTGCTATAAATATTTTGTACATATAATTCCTTTTCTTTGATCTTTGAAATGAGGAAAATAAGTTATACTACAAAAAACAACTTTGAAAGACTTAAGATCAGTGCAGTGATCAATCCTCTAATGCATTAGAGGGTTAGGATGTGAACTTATATTGGGAACCAATTATGAAGAATTCTTTCCACCTCCTGACAGAGGAGAAGGAGGAAACACAGAATGAGCCATAGATTTTTGGACATGGCCAAGATGGGAATTTGTTTCTCTTGCCTAGACATATTTCTTATAAGGGTTTTTTTTTTATTTTTTCCAGTGGATTGGGGAGGTGGAGAGATAAAATAAATGTTTATTAATTGGGAAAAAATTTAAAACTCCCAAATGACAAAGTTTCAAATTCTTTTAAAGAAATGAATATCAAAGTTTATATAATCCTAGTTTATTATAATCAGCATATGTAAACTGCTTCAAGGACCTGAAAAGCTTTCTTTCTTTCCTTTAAAGATTACAAATGTTGAGAATATAGCTTAAGGGACAGCTAGGTGGGTATAAGATAGAGTGCTAGAATGCAAGTCAAGAAGACCTCGGTTCAAATCCAGCCTCAGACACTTACTAGCTGTGTGACCACAGGCAAGTCATTTAACCCTATCTGCCTTAGTTTCCTCATCTGTACCATAAAGAGAATGGTGAACTACTTCAATATCTTTGCCAAGAAAACCCCAAATGGGGTCATAAAGACTCAGAGAGAACTGAAATGATTCAACAACAATTATAACTTAAGTCTTTGCCTCTACTTGGCAACTTCGATTCCTCTTGCTTGTGTTTTTGCTCTTGAAAAAATATGCTGTCTTCTTGATTACCAAAAAGCAGATTTAAAGACTTTTAAATTTGTATTTGTTATTTTTATATTATCGTTTCTGAATAGATCCCTCTTCCCCTCCCAGAGAGCCATTAAAAAGAAGGGGGAAAGAAGTAGTTGATTAAAACCAATGCATCGGCCAAATCTGACATTATATGCCATGTTCCATTCCCATAACCTCTCATCTCTGCAGTGAAGGAAGTGAGGCACATTGTAGTATCTCTTCTTTTAGACCAAGCTTGGTCATTACAATTTTGCAGCATTTCATTTCCATTGTTTTGATACTGTTGCTACATTGGCATTGTTGCAGTCATTTTATGTATTGTTTTCCTGGTTTGGCTTCCTTCACTTAGATCATGTCTCCCCAGGCTTCTCTCTATTTATCATATTGTTTCCTACGTACCATCTTATTCCATTATATTCATTTATCGCACACAACTTATTTAGCCATCTTCAGTCAGTTGGCAGCTACTTTCAACTATTACAAAGAAATGCTACTATAAATATTTTGGTACATATGGAATTTTTTTTTTATTACCCTCTTTGGAGTATATGCCTAGCAGTGGGAACTCAGCATCAAATAGCTTGGCTGTTTTAGTCACTTTCTTAGCATAATTTCAAATAACTTTTCAGAATATTCCAACAATAGAGCATTAACTTTCCTGTCTTTCCACAACCCCTAGAACATTGGCTATTTCCACCTTTTTTCATCTTTTCTAGTTGGTAAGATAGACTGTGAAACCTGAAAGTCATCTTGATTTGCATAGCTTTCATGTGATTATTAGTTGTTCACAAGTCTTTTTTTTGAGAACCGTGTCCTCAAATGGTCCTTAGACTACTCATCCACTGGAAAATGGCTTTTGATATTTGTGTAAGGCAAAAAAATGTTTATAGAGCAGTACACCCAAGAAATATAACTCTAGTGGAAGGTGGACTGTGATATTTCTCCCATGCTAAAATTTTACTAAATAGCAGAGAATTTAATCTCACAAAACCTAGGCAAATCAGGTAGCACTGAGAGATTCATATATAGAAATATTGGAGTAGCTTATTCAAAATCAATATGTTCCCATGTTCCTTTCTCCAAATGTTCCTAATGCCAGACTAAAAATATAGCTGTCTTAAGCAGCTTGTGAATGAGACCAGTAGGTCTCATCAGGGAAGTGGCACTCTGGGAGTACCTGTCAAAAGACATTGATTATTTCAGTACAGGGTAGTTTAAGAGGATTTTTACTCTAAAAATTCACTATGAATGTTATTCAAATGACAAGCAAAATCAAGTGGACAACCTTCAGTATTCTTACTTTTAAAGTTTTAAGAAGCATAATGGCTTTTCCCCCCTACATGACTAAAGTATCGTTAGGTGTCTTTTCTCATTATGAAATAATCAACAAATTTTTGTTGACAAGGTATTGTATAAAAGACACTATGCAATATAGTAAGAGCATTGCAAAGAAATTGACAAGATGATCTCTAAGCATCCTTGCAGCTTGAAAATATTCAGTGTAAGACATAATCCTTGCTCTCAAGAAACTTCCAGCCTAATTGGAGAGACAAGATCCTCACACAGGGAAGACTGGGTATAACCTCCTTCTTGCTCATACTCTGCATTACCTGGCCAGGTAAGGGAGAGGAAATGAGCCATAATTCCCACCCATAAAATTTCTGAAGGTAGGTATGCTCACAAAGCTTGCTATAGGAAAAAAGCCAAAGAGCAAACGAAATTTTCCCGGCGATAGAAGTGATCTAGAATGTGGAAGATGTAAGGAAGACAAGGAGTCATGACGGGCTAGAGAAGACCCTTTCAAATTTGGCCTGCCTTTGTGTCCTTTTGAGCATTTTCCCAAGATGCTCTTGATAGATAAAAAGGGTTGATTTGGAACATATTTGGATTTTCTTTCATTAAGTTTTAGTTGCTTCAGAAGCTATTGCATTTACAGTTTGTTATTTGTACTTTTGAAGCATAAATTAATGTATGGTAATTGATCTCCTTTTAGTGTTGGCATGATTTTACGTGGGTTAGTTGGACTTTTACTTGTACAGAATTAAATGATCCCCTAACCTCACCCCCGCATGTCAGATTGTTTTTGGTCTGGTAATTGCTACACTAGAAGCTTGGGCGTGAAAAATGAAATTCATGGCTGTTTTTCCACCTCTTTGACATTTTGTTTCCTTGTCTATTTGCTGTGGTTGCAGAGGGACAACAGTGTTAAAACCTAGAAAAATGAGTAACACCTTGTGCTACTTTCTTCTCTAGTTATAGATTTTGTCTTAAACAAATGTTTTTCAGCATTCACTAAGTTTGGATTCTAATTTTTCTGTGAAATGTCTAGACTTTCATTCTGGTCATGCATTAGCTAATGAATACAGACGTAGCCAGTGAGCAGGGGATTTTGCACGAAAATGCTAGTCTTATGCTTAACCAAAGATTGGAGCAAACATCTGAAAATTAAGAAGTTTAATCTAATGCATAGGAATCTTTACTTTGCCTCTAGTGTTGCTTCTGATTTCTTTGTCACATTCTGATTGCATTTGTCAACAGCTATCCCTGGAAGGTACATTTTAGAAGTAGTGGAAATTTCCAGAGCTTTGGGGATCAGTACAGGAGATCTCAGGAATAAAGTCCTTGGTTCCTAGCTCCTCCATTTATCTTATAGTCATCTTTCCAGCTCTAAATCTGTGATCAATCAACAAGCACTTAAGTGCCTACTATGTGCCAGGTGCTGTGCTAACACCAGGGAATCGAAAAATCAAGGATCACCCATGATGTAATCTATCCCTTTCTTTCCCCTCCCACGACCACTCCCCAAGTTCACTCTGTCCTAAGCTTTTGCAATCATTTGTTCACTGGTCTCCCAGCTTGCAGTCTCTCGTCCTCTTCAATTCATCCTCCACAGACACATTTATATTCCTAAAGCACAATTCTAACTGTCTGTCATTCCCTTGCTTCAAAAGCTTCAGTGGCTTCCTATTTCTCTAGGATTAAATACAAACTCCCCTGACATTTAAAGCCCTTCACAGTAGGGCCCCAAACTATCTTTTCAGACTGATTTCACATTCTTTTCCTCCATCCACTCCATGTTATAGCCATGTCAGCTTTCTTGCTGTTCGCATATGAGAGCTCATCTTCTATGTCCCTGCCTTTGCACAGACTGACTTCCATGCCTGGAAGGTACTCTATCCCCAAATATAAGTCTTGAAATCCCTCAGTCCCCTCAGGCCCATTTTATATGTCTCCTGCCACCTAAGATTTTCCTCATACCTCCAATTTTTAGTGCTTCCCCATCTCCCCAAATAGTTTTGTATTATACTTTGAATATACTGTGTAATTACTTCACTATGTACTTAATGTATCCTTTCAGTAGAATTTGGTAAGGATCTTGAGGGTAAGGACTAATTGTTTTTTCTTCTTATGCTGATTGCTCAGCACAGTGACTTGCATATAGTAGGAAATGCTTCTGAAACTGAATTAAAATGTTCTTGACAGGTAGTTAGTTACCTGGCTTCCACTGGAAGACTTCCCATGATGGGAAATCTGGTATTTTTCAAGTTAGTCTATTTCACTTTGGTAAGGCTATAATGGTCAAGAAGTTCTACCTTATTCAGGTCAGGCTGAAAATTGACTCTGCAGCTTGGAGACAGCATGATGCAGTGGAAACCACATTAGATTCAAGGTTAAAGGACCTGGGTTTGAATCCTGATCTGGCTACTTACTACCTGCATAGCCTTAGGTTAGAAAGTTCATATCTCTGGGCCTTTTTCCTCAAATGCCAAATTAAGGCATTGAACTAGATGACTTCCAAGATCTCTTCTAGATTTGGACTTATCATTCGATGAATTAACCAGCACTCTTAGTTATGCCCCATAGTGTACAAAGAAAACAAGTCTAAATATGTCTTCTACACAGTAACCATGCAATACATGAGCACAATTTTCATATCCCTTCTAAACCCAGGCTGAAGAATCTCAATTTCCTCAACTCAGTCTCTGGAAAAGCTGCATTTTGATGGAAATAATAGTTGAACAGACCTGTCTTTTCTCTGCCATCAGTTTTCATCCTATTCATTCCTGTCCATGGTCTTATTCTTTCTTTGACGATCTTGTCCCCAATACAGCCTTGAAAACTTTTGCTTATCTGTTGCATTTCTGTGTACTCTCAAGATAATTTTGAACCTTAGTTAGTCTGACAGTGTTATTACAGGATCAAGTCACTCTATTGTATATTTCTCAGTTACCTGCCTTGGCTTCCATTTTTATATGTCTTTTTAAAATAAGCTTGTCAGTGGCTTCCACATTCTTCTTTTCAGACAACTTACCTTTTCTTTTTAATCACAGCTCTGATCATGCCACTCCTTTACTAAAATACCCTCATCATGCCATAAAAAGTAGAAATTCCATATCCTAGTCTCCAGTGCCTTCTATTATCTGGATCCCACCTACTTTTCTAGTCTTATTTCTAATAGTTGACATTCAATATAACTTACATTATGCGACATTCACCATCCACCCTTCATACTTGTCCTTTTCTTTCTCCATGCCTTTATTCATACAATTCTCCATTTGTAGGGTGGATCCTTCCCCATCCCCCACCCCTTAATATCTTCCATTTCTTTTCAATTTAACACACACATATGTGTGTATCTTTTATTTTTAAATTATTCTTTTCTAAATATATCCTATCTTCCTATTCCCTACCAACCCCCTATCCCTTGTAACAAAGAATTTTTTTAAAAAAAGAATAGAGAACAAAGCCACTCCTCAAAACTAACCCACACATCAACAGAATGTGACAGTTTATGTAAACATTCTGATTTGTTTATACATCTACTTACTTATTTTTTTTGTTTAGTCATTCAAGAATTGGCGACTAATGATGAAGCATGGAAAAGAGTCGAGTACTGAGAATCCTGGTTGGGAGCAAGGAGGAAAGATGTATTCAGAAATGTATTTGATAGAAAAATTTATCAATTTAAATTGATTTAATCAATTTAAATTTATCGATTTAAATTAGAATTTTAATGAGTTTTGTGATGTATTTACATGTCTTAAGTGTGCCTTTAATATATTAACTCCTAGATCATTCATTTATTTTGCAGTTATTTTAAATGGGAGATTTCATTTTCTATTATTTATTCCTGGATTTTGTGTTTATATATTGAAACATTGTTAATTTTTATAACATTAGTGTGTATCTTCCTATTTTGTTAAAGCTGTAAATTGACTTTGATTCATTTCTTTGCTGATTCTCCATAGTTTCATAAGTAAGCCATCATGTCATCATTAAATAAGGATGATTGTCTCCTTTTATCTCTGTGTAAGTCTTATCTCCTTCTCTTGTGTTATTACTGTCACTGGCATTTCTAGTACTATGTCAGATAATAGCGTAAAAAGGTGGTTGTTCTAGCTCTGTGCCTGCATTTATTGGGAAAGATTCTATTGTTATTTCAATGCTAATTTTACCTTACAATTTTAGATATTCATTTTTATAATATTTTAAAAGTTCTATTATGACTGTACTTTTAATACAGATGATTGTTGAATTTTGCCAAATGGTGTTATGCATTCATTAATATAAGCATGGTTTGAGGTGCTTTATTTTTAATCTCATTATTCATTTTGTTTTTCTAATTTTGAGCCGTCATTTTCTTGTAGCTCTGTCATGAATTCAACTTGGTCACCATTAATAATTTTTTGAATATGTATTTTTGCTAGAATTTTATTTAAAATTTTGGAATCGATATTAATTAGGTATTATTATTTTTTCTTCACTTGACCCTTCCTTGAGTTTGATAGTAGAGTTATATTTGTCTCATTAAAACGAGTTTGGTAAAGTGTTTTCTTTTTCAATTTTGTGGAATAATTTGTCTACTGTAAGTATTATTTGTATTTTAAATATTTCACATAATTTACCTATAAATCCATCTGGACCAGATTACCCTCCCCTACCTTTTTTGCAGCTAATACATTTTAATTTAAATTTTAAAATTTCTCTTTAATTCTCATTCTTTTCTGACATATAATTATATATAGTTAGTTCAGATAACTATTTCTTTCTTGTAATTTTACCTTTTCTTTTTTTGTAATTTGACTTTTTCCTCTTTTTAAAGTTTTAGTAGTTTTTTTCAAAGAACTAAGTTTTAATTTTCTCAATTCCATTTTCCAATTTTATTTTTCTTTTTTGATATATCTACTCCAATTTCCAAGTTTTCCTTATTTGTGCTTTTTTATGCCTTTTTATTTGTTAATTTTTCTAATTCATTTGCCTATTAAGTTAATTAATCTTTATTTTTTCTTTTACTTTATATTTTTATTTTCAGTTTCAAATTGTCTTCCTCCCTTCACCATTTACCCCACCCATTGAGAAGGCAAGAAAGACAATATGAAGTCATAGAAAACTATTCTATATTAGCCATTTTCTGAAAAGAAAGGCAAGAAAAGTAAATGAAAAAAAATATCCTTCAGTCTGTACTCTGAGTCCATCATCACTAGACTTTTGAAATTGTCTTAGATCATTGCATTGATCAGAGTTACTAAGTTTTTCACAGTTAATTATCATTACAATTTTGCTATTAATACATATGTTCTTCTGGCTCTGTTCACTTTGTATCATGTCTTACATGTCTTCGCAAATTTTTCTGAAGTGATCCCCTTCATTATTTCTTATAGCACAATAATATCCTATCACATTCATATACTATAACTTGTTCAACCATTTCCCAGTTAATGGGAAATCTTTGCCACCACATAAAAGAACTGCTATAAATATGTGTCCTTTTCAGTTTTCTTTGATCTTTTTGGAGTGTAGACCTAGTAGCAATATTTCTGGATCGAAGGATATACGCAGTTTTATAGACCTTTGGGCATATTTCTAAATTGTTCTCCAGAATATCTGAACCAGTTCAAAGCTCTACTAGCAGTCCATTAATGTACCTCCTCACACATCTTTACTTCTCACATTGACCTCTCACATCCTCTCCAGTATTTGTCATTCTCCTTTTTTTGTCATCTTAGCCAATCTGATGGGTGTGAAGTGGCTCCTCAGAGTTGTTTTAATTTGCATTTCCCTAGGTAATGATTTAGAGCATTTTATAGGACTTTTGATAGTTTTTATGATTTTTGATACTTTTAATTTCTTCCTCTGAAAGCTCACTGTTCATATCCTTTGACCATTTATCAAATAGGAAATGTCTTCTTATTTTATAAATTTATCTCAGTTCTTTATATGTTTGAGAAATGAAACCTTTATCATAGAAATTTGCTGCAATTTCCTCCCCCTCTCCAGTTTCCTGCTTTCCTTCTAATTTAGGATGCATTGGTTTTGTTTGTACAAATCTTTTTAATTTTATGTAATCAAGATTATTCATTTTACCTTCCTCAAACCTCTCTGTCTCTTATTTGGTCATGAGCTCTCCCCCATTCATAAATCTGACTGGTAATTTCTTCCGGGCTCCTCTGAGTTGTTCATGCTGTCACCCTTTATGTCTTTGCCATTTTGAGCTTATCTCGGTAAATAGGGTGAGATATTTGGCCCATGTCTATTTTCTTTCAGATTACTTTCCAATTTCCCTAGCAATTTTTGTCAAATAGTGAGTTTTGGCCCCAGTAACTGGGATCATTCAGTTTTGTAAATACTAGGCTTCTGTGCTCTTTTGCTTATTTGTATATCGTATACCTAATCTATTTCATTAACCAACCACTCTATGTCTTATTCAGTACCAAACTGTAGTGATGATTACCACTTTTTAATATAGTTTGTTATCTGATTACTACCAGGCTCCCTTCCTTCAATTTTTTATTGATTCCCTTGATAGTATTGATCTTTTGTTCCTTGAGATGAATTTTGTTATAATTTTTTTTCTGGTTCTATTGAATAATTCTTTGGTAGTTTGATTTGTATGGCACTGAATAAGCATATTCATTTAGATAGCATTGCCATTTTTATTTGATTAGTTCAGCCTACCCATGGGTGATTAGTATTTCTTTAGTTATTTAGATCTGTCTTTATTTGTGAGGATGGTATTTTGTAAGTGTGTTCATATAGCTCTGTTTGTCTTTTGGCAAATTAATTCCTGACTTTTATATTGTCTGCAGTATATTTAAATGGAGTTTTTCTTTTTTTCTCTTCTTGCTAGGTTTTGTTAGTAATATACAGAAATGCTGATAATTTTTCTGGATTTATTTTGCATCTTGCAACTTTGCTAAAGTTGCTGATTATTTTGACAAGTAGTTTAGTTGATTCTTTGTGACATTGTCTGTGAAAATGATAGTCTTGTTTCCTTGTTACCTATGCTTATTCAATTTTTTCTTGTTTTATTACTATAACTAGCATTTCTAGTACAATATTAATAACTAGTGGTGACAATAGACATCCTTACTTCACCCCTGATCTTTTTTGAAAGCCTTCTAATTTATCCTCATTGAAAATAAAACTTGCTCTTGGTTTTAGATAAATGCTATTTATTTTAAGAAAAGTTCCATTTATTCCTATACTTTGTAGTAGTTTTAATATTCGTGGATGTTGTATTTTGTCCAAAACCTGATCTACATCTATTGATAATGATGTTATTTTGGTTATTTTCTTTATTGAGTCAATGATGGTAATAGTTCTCCTCATATTGAACCAGAACTGCATTAGTAGCATAAATCTCTTCCGGTCATAATGCATGATACTTGCTATTATTTTATTTAAAGGCTTTTCCTCAGTATTCATCGGGGTAATTGGTTTATAGTTTTCTTTCTCTGTTTTTGCTCTCCTTACTTTTAGCTATCAAAACTATGTACGAGTCTTAGATGGAATTTGATAGGACTTCTTTACCTTTTTTTCAAACAGCTTATATTAGAATTTGTTGTCTGATAATCAATTATTTTTTTTGTCAATTGTTTTTCTTATGAGATATTTCACATTTTCTTCTATTTTTTCAGTCTTTTCTTGATGCTGTTGTTTCTTGATTTCTCATGGAGTCATTAGCTTCCACTTACCATATGATTTTAAAGGAGTTATTTTCTTCAGTGAGGTTTTCTACCTCTTTTGCCATGTGGCCAATTCTGATTTTTAAGGAGTTATTATCTTCAGTATTTTTAGTGCCTTTTCTACCAAACTATTAATTTTCTTTTTATAATTTTCTTGTATTGCTCTAATTTTCCTCCAGTCTTTCCTCTATTGCTCTTATTTTATTTTAAAATTCATTTTCTTCTTCTTCTTAGAAATCTCTTTAGCTCTCCTAGTAATTTTTGACATTATAAATTTTTATTTTCTTATTTCTCTGACAACTTGATTGTAACTATCACTTTTTAAATTCACTCGATGCATAATACATTTTATTCCAGCCTTTCATGTTCATTCTGTATGTGTCTCTCCTTGTAAATGTATCTTATGTGCAAACTTATTCAGTCATTCCTTACTTTCCAACTCGTTGCCTCTGCAAAATGAGTTGCTATAAATATACTTGTACAAATTTTTATTTTTCTTCTCTTTGTGATACAGTAGTGGTACTGTTAGATCAAAGGGGATGCAGTTTTATAGCACTTTGGGTATAGTTCCTAATTGTCCTCCAGAATGGTTGGACTAGTTCACAAGTCCCTTAGCAATAAATTATTTTCCCAATTTTTCCCCATCCCCTCTGGCATTAGTTATTTTTCTTTTGTGTCATGTTAGACAATCTGATAGTTACGAGGAGGTATCTTGACTTTTGGTTTTCCGGATGAATTTGTCACTGTTTGCATATATATGTATATGTGTGTATGTGTATGTGTATGCACACACATACACACATACACACACACATATATCTAGGTTGCTTAGATCTGTATTTGTATGAAAAGTATTTTGTAATTGTGATCATACAATTCTCCTGGAAGTACAAATACTCCCAAGTATTTTATATTGTCTGCAGTTATTTTAAAATGAAAGCTGAACATATTTGTTAGAAGCAGAGGACAATGTAAAGCTAGAAAGGACCCACTGATCATATTCTGAAAGGAATATTATGTTAAAATTTTATCTTAATCTGATAGCCCTGATCACCTACTCCTTTTATAGTCAATATAATAGGTAAGTTTATTAGTAGCCAGTGTAAAGTAATAGTAATAGGAAGCGAGATTGCAAAATGGAACCAAAAAGTTACTTACAGACTGTCCCAAAGATCAAAGGAGCATAATTTCCAAATTGTCACATATTAACTGAAAATCACATCTGCAGACTATGTGCTAAATCAGGGGAAGCCATTCAGGGAAGCCAATCAGGGAAGTGCGCATTAGATGATCTGTACTCAATTGAAATAGACAAATAAGAGTTGAACACACATATAGATATGTACATAGAATTTGTTGTAGAAACATATTAAACTCAATAGGGAAACAAGTGGGGAGAAAGATGGGGGTTAAAATGCAGTATGGTACCAAGAAGGTAACAGGCACAAGAAAAGCAAACTTCCTGACCCTGAAATGGGAATTAAAAATGGGAAAAAGGAAAAGAACCATAGCTAAGGGGATGCCTTTTGTTATTTTTGCTATAACTAAGGTACACCTAAACAAATTGTGGTATTTGGAATACATACATATTTTCTTTCATTTTTTAGATTTCTAAATTTTGTCCCATACTTAATGGTATTTTATTTTTTCCAATTACATGTAAATATAGTTTTTGCCATTCATTTCTTAAAAGATTTTGAGTTCTAAAGTTTTCTTCCTCCCTTCCCCTCTAAGACAGCAAGCAATCTGATATGGATTATATACGTATAATCATGTAATACATATTTACACATTAGTCATGTTGTGAATGAAGAATCAGAACCAAAGGGAAAAAACAAGTAAAATAAATAAGTCAAAATAGTATGCTTCAATGTGCATTCAGAATCCACAATTCTTTCTCTGGATGTGGATGGCATTTTCCATAATGCGTCTTTTGGAATTGTTTTGGATCATTGTATTACTGAGAAGAACTAAATCTACAAAAGTTCATCATCACACAATGTTGCTGTCAGAATATACAATATTCTCCTTGTTCTGCCCCCTCGACTCAGCATCAGTTCATAAGTTTTCTGTAATCTACTTGCTCATCATTTCTTATAGCACAACAATATTCTGTTACATTCTATATGAATAATTTCAAGCCGTAAGAAATGAAAAAGAGACAATTAGAGCAAATCCTGGGTAGCATGACTTTGTTCATAGTAAAATGAGCAGAACCAGCAGAACATTTTGTAAAAGGGCAACAAATTTGTAAAGAGAAACAATTTTGAAAGATTAAAGAAGTCTGATCAAAACAATGAATAGCTCTATCACCAGAGGACCTATGATGAAGTCTGTTACCCACTTCTTGACAGAAATTTGGTGGGTATAAGATGAAGAAATAGACGTGAATTTTTGGACATGGACAGGATATGCTTTCATTTTATTAACTAAACTTATTTGTTGGAAAGGACCTCCCCCCCTTCATATTTCTTGATTTAACTGGGGAAGAGGGTATTCCAAATTATTAATTACGATGTGAAAAAAGTGAGGCATTATAATTTTTTTTTTAAAAAAAACTAACAGAACAAAAGAAAGTTCTGAAGGAAGCTGAGAGAAGTAGGACATTTTTTAAAAAATTAATAATTTTTAAATTATTTTTTTCTTATTCTCCCCTTTCTCCTTCCCAATGTGAAAAAAATGAAAGAAAGCCCTTATGACAAATATGCATAATCAAAACAAATTTCTACATTGGACAATCTTATCTTGGTACGCAGTATGAGATATTGGTCCATATCTAGTTTCTGCCATGTTGCTTTTATGTTTTCCCAGCAGTTTTGTTAAACAATGAGTTCTTGCTACAGTAGCTTGGGTCTTGGGGTTTATTGAATATCGGGTCCCTGTGTTCCTTTGTGCTGTGTACCTCTTTTTTCCCATTGGTCCACATCCCCCTTTCTCAGTCAGTACCCTATCATTTCAATGCTTACTGCTTTGTAACAAAGTTGAGATGTAAAACTGCTAGGCCCCCCTCCTTCCTAGTTGTTTTTTATCTTTTTTCGTTCCTTTCATTCCTTCAGATATATTTCATCATTATTTTTCCTTTGATAGTTTGATTGGCATAAATTGGACAAGTAAAGTAACATAGGTAGTACTGTTATTTGTATTCTGTGGCTGCGGCATACCAATGACCAGTTAGTGTCGCTACAATTATTTGTCTGTTTTCATTTGTATAAAGAGAGTTCTCTAGTTGTGTTCATATAGTTCCTCTATATATCTTATCAGGTAGCCTCATAAATACTTTATACCGTACTTTGTTATTTTTTCATCGGAATTTCTCTATTTTTTCTTGCTGACTTTCATTGGCAATATACAGAAATGCTGAGGATGTGTGTTAATGTTATATAACTTTGTACAAATTTTTTCCAGTTAATCTGCAAAAAGTAATAATCTTGTTTCTTCTTTACCTATGTCTATTCCCTATTCCCTTTACCTACGTCTATACTTTCTTTTCCTAAGGAGGATAATTTTGAAAGTTACATGTAGAACTCGTTACATACTTTAAAAAAAAGAAGTGTGAAAATAGATTCCTATTTCATTTGGAAATTTTGTGTTTTTCTCTGACTCTCGAAAGAATCTTGGTGTTTACATTCAGAATAAAACTATTAAAAAGTGAAACAGAAGAATAGTGTAATATCATAGTAAGCACTTCTTTTTCTTCAAGAAAATATTAAGAAAAAATTATTTCCTCAGCATAAGTCTTTTCCAGACTTACTTGAAAGAAGGAAACCTTAGTGCTTAATCACACTTTTTGGAAAACAATGACCTCTACTAAATCCACTCTCCTGCCCGACGCTGCCTTTCAGAAGTTGCTTTCTGTTAGGAAATTGTAAAATGTCAAAACTACATTCTAAGATTCTAGGAAATGGATAAATATTGGTGAGAAGCCTTAGAGTGGGACTGCTTTAACCTGGTTAAAGTCGCTGTCTGTTCACCCTCAACCAGATTGAATGGTTTTAGGAAAAAACCTCTTTAAGGTGTGCGAAAAGTTAAGTGGTTATTGTTCTGTCTCATGAACCAATTGTTATCCAAACTATTAACTGAAATCGGAACCTAGACTTAATCTTGCCTACAATTTTGTCTTTTGGTTGAAAATATCATTAATTCTAGCTCCAAAATGGCTTTTGTTAGAGATTTTCATCGTCCTGGGGGTAACTCTGCCAGTCTTTCATTCTCTGTATAAGCAAAATTGTTTAGTATTAGTTTAATCTAAATTAATAAATATTGTTTCTGTCAGGCTTGTGCCTACAGCTCAGAGTACAAAATTTTCTTCCACAGTAGGAAAAATTGAATGCATGATAGAAGGCTCCGCAAAGAAGGAGAAGCTCTGGGAGCAAGACAAACAGATGTGGAACAAAAGAAAATACTGAAGTGGAGGAAAATTTGACAGAATGATGACTTATGTTGTTTCAATGATTATAAAATACTTTCTCAACAAATCTGTGAAGTAGTTGGCACATATATCACTAATCCCATGTTATATATAAGGAAAAGTAGATGTAGAGAAGTCAAATGACTTTCCCATGATCTGAATTAAAATTCAGCTTCAAACGGTTACTAGCTGTGTGACCCAAAGTATATCAGTTGACCCCTGTCTGCCTTAGTTTCCTCAACTGTAAAATGGGAATAGTATGGCACCTTTGAGTTATCTGTAAATTGCTTATCACAGTAGTACAATAGTAGCATAGTCTAGCATGTAGTAGGTGCTAAATAAATGCTTGTACTTTTTCCATCCCATCCCCACAGTCTTGGAGACAGCATAAATTAGAGTTTGGACCCAAATACTGGCCTTCTGAATTCAAGTGTAGAAGCCTTTCCATAGTGCAGCTTGCATTGTCCTGATTTATGTTCCACATCCCCTTTCATGGTATAAATTCCTTGACTGTAGCATCCATGTCTTTTTTCATCTCTGTATCATGGTGCAGTGAAAAGAACACTGGCTCCAGCTCTCTCACTTACTGCTGTGTGACCTGACACCATAACTTCATTTTTCTGCACCTGCATTATTCATATTATATACTTAAAAAAGAACTGTCAAATGTAGGTTCTGGAAAAGACTTAAGCTGAGGAAATAATGCAGAATCAAGAATTTGAACCAGATGACCTCAGAAATCCCTTTTAGCTCTAAATCTCTGATCTCCAACCCCCATCTCCTTGCACAATGCACATAGTAGGCTCTTAATAACTGTTCATTTAAATGAAGGCTGTTTTCTCTATATGTAATTGGAAGTTTCTGGATATATTCGAAAATATTCATTGCCAATAATAAGCAGTAGGTACTATGTGTTCTTTAGGCAGATTCAAAACATAATCAAATATTGTGCCATCTCGAGCAAGGGAAGCAAGTAAGGAGGACCACGATCTCTTTCGGCAACCAATAAATGTAAATTTATTGAATGCATTCAAAGAGCTGTAGAACAGAGGTATCAAATAGTGCCTCACAACCCTCCCCAGTACAGCCAGAAGCAGATACAATGTAATTGGGAAATATTTAACAAAATAAATAAAAATGCAGTAAAACATAGAGAACATTACATTTTAAAACTAAGTCAATATGTGGCCTGCAGTGATCCTTATGTACTTTAGTGGTCCTGTGTCTATTTGAGTTTGACACCACTCCTGTTGGGAAAGATTTATTCTAGAGTCTGCCTTAAGTAACTATGATTTCCTCAGTGACACAGATCTCAAAAACCTTTATGATTTAGTAATTGGTCTTTGAGAGTTGTCATGGCCAAAACTTTCTTCACCCTGAAGCCAGCATGATGAAGAACCTTTTTAAAAATTCATCCAGGCTGTGTCTGCTCAGCTATCCTTGTCAATGTCATATGTTAACAGCTCATATCCAATTACTTTCCAGCTGTTTGGAAGGAAGATACTGAGCATAATACTATTCCTTCTGTTCTACTTCAGACAGAACAATGAGCATCAAGAAGAACGCTTGTCAGTGTTTGAGGGTGACGAGATTGAGGGGACACCTTTCTATTTATGAATAGAACAGGATCATCTAGATTCAAATTTGTGTCTCTCAGTAAGTCGTATTGTTGGAATTGAAGAGGTAACTTTCAAGACTAAAGAGGGATCCTTTTGATTTAAAGCTGATTTGCTCTTTGGGAAAAGGGTGGGGCATCTCACTTATCTTTTGGTCTTAGAGAGCTTGGAGTGTAGGAGATATGATACTAAGGACCTAGATCAACAGACTTTGTGACTCATTGGTTACACTAGCACATATCCAATCTTCATAAGAAAAACTGCATGGGCTTTTAAAGGAATAGATTTTTCCTCTTTTCTGTTGAACTGAAATTCTCAAGTGACTCCAGCTCATTTTCTCTCCTTCTGTTAGAGCAGAATAGTAGTAGAACTCTCTGTTCTACTCCCCTTCTCTTCCAGAACAGTATGGAAAATCATGACTCCTTACCTTTTCTGTGTGGAGTGGTGGATAAAAACCTACTGAAATTGTCACCAGCTGTCTTTTTCTCTTCTTTTCATGCTTTTTTTTTTTCTCTCTGCTAGGAGTGGGAAGTTAGTGTAGCCTCATGTCAGAGTAGGCAAGCCACACAGTGCCTAACAGAAGCATCCATTAACCTTGTTCTTTCAGCAGTAATTGTGTGCCTTATATTTTTTGTAGTAAGGATTCTACTCTGATTGTATAGTAATAAATTTTGATGGATACTTATGTTTGTCATGTCACTTGCCTTCTGCCAGAGGTGATAAGCTTAAAACGTGGAAAGAGCCACTGACGTGGCTAATGTGAGAATTTTTTTTTTTCTGGCTCTCGATTGAAAGATTTTGGTGGTTCCTTGTAAATACCTCTCTCTGAAGCAAATTGTGGTTCTAGTATGGTTTACATACCACCACCAAAGGTCCCTAGCCCTCAAGAGATTGAAAGTGCAGCAGCCTTGCTAGTGGTTCCATGAGAGGAGAGATGTGCAGTTCATCAACAGGCTACTACTTAATGTCATTTCAGCTCAGTGGGCCAGGTCAGAGCTGGTGCTTTTCTGGCATAACTCAAGAATCCCATGGCATGTCTATGCCTATCTTATCCATAGCTTCTAATCTTAGATAGTTGTCTGAAACTTAGAGAAGTTAAGGATTTGCTTCTGGTCACATAGCTAGTCAGTGTTAGAGATAGGATGTGAATGCATTTCATCACATCTTCAAGTGCAGCTTTCTGTTTGTTCTGTCAAGCTCTGTCTCAGTCCAGAAGGCTGTGTCAGTATCTTTTTTTCACTCCCATGAACTGAGCTATTTCATGCAATAGAAATACAAGATTCCTCTCAGCCATCTCATACATTTGCATTAGGGAGAAGTAAAGTCATTCTTCACAGTTATCTCATTTCTTTCCTGTTGGTTGGGATTTTCAACAGTCTCATTTGGGCTGATTGTAGTGTACTCGTTTTATGATGTGAAAACCTGTTCTCAGGGGGAAACCAGCTGACCCATTTCAGGTTGGTTATCTAACCAATGTCAGTGAGTCTTTTGGCTGCTGCTTCTTGGGGTCATATTTGCAGTGAAAAATTCCCCCTTTTCCAATTCATATATGATATGCATTGCCCTGGTCCTCATTGACTACTTTCAGGCTAGGTAAGTTATATTTCACCTTACCCCCATTGTTCTTCGGTACCTTCAAGGAGTTTTGGAATGTCCCAGTGCTTTGCAAATAGCACCAGCCCCCCACTTTCAGTGTTCCTCCAAAATAAGGGTCCCCTGTACCCTAGTTCTATTTAGCCACTAACAGTAGGATTAGTTTTTATGGAAGAATATTTTCTTCAAAAGGTGTAATCACAAATATATACATTATACCCCCAACACATGGCAGGCATAATTCTTGCCCCACTTCCATTACCCTCCTTTGTTCCTTCTCAGGCTCTGAGTGGGAGGGATTAGGTTTAAAGTAGCTCAAGTCCATAAACAGGACCCTATACCACCCAGGTTCAAGTTTGAGGAACTCTAATTTCTCCTGGCTAGGTTTCCTTGCTAGGCTGACTGCATCTACTACCCTACCTCCAATCCTGGAGCCAAGGTTGCCAGGGCTCAAACTCCCAGGTTTGGTGGGGATTGCCTCTGAAACTGACATCTGAAACTGAGGAGAATAAACAAAACAGAAGAGACATACACACCCCATGTCCATTTCTCAGACCTGGGGCAAAAGAAGGAAGGCAGAGGAGGGAAGTTCTTCCCTACTCACTACTTCAGATTGTGGTGCCTATGCTGTGGGTGAACCATAATCATCACCATCTGGATGCAGTAGATGAGAATGTACAACAGGAGAGCAACAGAAAGCATGACCCCAGTGTTAGCAGTTTTAAAGACTTAGGCAGCCAATCAAAGGAGGCCATCTCCATTCACTTGTAGGAGGACACAGAGGCCTTCATATTAAGAGTACTGGACATGCCCAGACAAGCTTCAGTTAAACAAGCAATTTAGAATTTGTGATAAATGCATGATATACTTTATTGCTGTTGAGTGAAAGCATTCAGAATCATTTAGTCTTCAGTAATATTTTTGGGCTTTGTTCATGTTACAATCCATTCTAAAAATAGTAGCATTTTTTTCCAAACCAAGGACTCAAGAAATTAAAGTTATTTGATTCTCTAAGCCTAGTAATTAATTATTTTCTACAAGGAGACTTTTATATTTGATCCATTATTGCATAACATAACCGCAATACCAATTACCATTTTCATTAACTTATTTGAATTTTTAGTATTAGAGCTATAACCAGAAAAAGATTAGGAGGGCTTTGCCCCATGGTATTGAATTTATTGGGCACTGAATTTAGAGGGTGTTGACAACACTTGCAGTAGATCCTTCAAAAAATGAAACACCTGAACCTGGCACTTAGTTATAGAGAATGAAGCACTGCCCTTTCTTGGGGTTTCTGCCTGCACCCTCAAAAAGGCTAGCAGTATTCCATTCCAGTCCTACTGAAGACACCTCTCCCACGGTGCATCTCATACATAAACATTCTTAGTTATGGCTCTGATTAGCATTCAGTCATATCTTCATTTACATGAAGGCCTGTGTTTCATGATAGTAAGACTGGACTATGAAATAAAAAACTGTAAAATTCATACTGTTACCGAGTCAGCCCATTCTTCTCCTAGGCCCCCCCTTACCCTTTACACGATTCCAAATTAGTGGATTCTGGGAGTGACATATTCAAATTGTGGTCACTGTTTTTGGAGTTGTTCACTGCTGTTCTCTTTTTATGCTTTAAATGATGGACTTGCCCTTAAAATTGGCTCCTTGGCATATGGAGCTTGTACATTCAGGCTGTTGTTTCATGGTGGTAGAAACTAAGAAAACCATTTAAAGAACTGAAAGAAATCTAAAGATTTTCTTCCATAAGTGGTGTTTTTTTTACATGTATCATGGTATTTGATAGTTCAGAACCCAATAGTAGTCTATTGGCATAACTTCAGTCAGTCTGGCACACAACTTACAACTTTGGCTAGAAGGAAATAGAATTCTTTGGCATCTCTAATTTACATTTAAATATGCTCATAATGATCTCATAATGATTTAATGAGGAAGAGAAGTGACTAACTCAAGAAGCATTCCCAGGCTGATGGAGAATTGGCCTCTTTTGTTGATCCACTTTTCCCTTTGCTTCTCTCTCTTTTCCTAACCTTCCCTTTTCTTTTCCTTTCTTTTTTTTTTTTTGTTATGGAGGCCCATTTCAAGGGGTATGAAATACTGAGCTGGGGGTAGAGGAGGGGGCAGATTAAGAAATGAAGATGATAGAAAACCAAAAGCTCAACTAAAATTGGCAATTAAAACAAATCACTTAATCTTGCAAGGTGCAGATTTATGACAGCAATACTTAAGGATGGCATGCACAAGTATGAAAGGAATAGCATGTAGAACTCCATGTCAGTCTCACTGTGGAGCTGATGCTGAACATGAGTTAAATAACATGAAAGGCAGTGTGACATCGTGGACCTGGAATCTATGAGATCTGAGATCATACCCCACCTCTGACACTTGCTACTTAACCATAAGCAAAATACTTAATATTTATGACCCTCAGTTTCCCCATTTTGTGCAATGAGAGGGTTGAATTGGGTGAGCTTTAAGGTCCATTTCCTGTTACTTCGTGATCTTCTAATACTCTCTTAGAAAGTAAACATGATATAGGCATATTCAAAAAAGAATCTAGCATTTTAGTAGAATACAAGTTTTGAGGACAGACTTTTTTTGTCTTTGGATGCATACTCAGTTCTTTGCCAGCAAGTCAGCATTTTAAAATGCTTATTGAGTTCAATAGAATTTAATTGAATCAAATCTAATACCACATAGAAATGTGAAGACCAGTGAGCCACATTGGGCATGAGGACAGTTTGACTACTGCTGGGTTTAATGAGAAAATTACATAAAAGTGACATGGAGAATTTAGGTTTCTTAGGAGAGCCAGTAAAACAACCAAGGATTTTTACATATACATGTATATGTGTATATGTATGTGTATGGACATGTATGCATATAACATGCACATATATGCATATACAAATGCACACACATACATGTGTGTACACACATACATACATACATGTAGCTTTCTCTTACGGGTGTGATGACACACACCTTCAATCTCAGTTGCTAGTGGCTGTCTTGAGCTCTGCAATTCTGAGTTTCAATGGGCTATGTTGATTGGGTCTCCATGCTAAGTTTGGCGTCAGTATAATGAACTTTTGGGAACAGGGGGCCGCCAGGTTGTCTAGGGAGTGTGGAGTCAACCTAAGTCAGAAATGAAATAGCTCAACTCTCTCCTGCCAACTGATTGTGACATCAGGCCTGTGAGTGACCCTTGCATTTCCAGCCCAGGTAAGATAGGAAGACAATCTTTTTTTTTTTTTAAAGTTATGATCTGAAAATGATCTTTTTAGTAATTCTACTTTTCCCCATTTGTTATGATTTGTGTGTATTTATTTTTAAAGATGATAGACAAGGATTGATTGAAATATCTGAGGATATTTAGTTTGGAGGCATGAATATTTGAGGGAGAGTGTATGGAACATGATGGCTAGAGAGGAATTATGACATCATGAATTGTTGACTGGCTTGGAAGCCAAAAAACCCCGGACTTGGGTAGCAAGTACCTGGCTACAAAACCCTGGGTACGAAAATCCTCTCATACTGACTGTATGACCCTGGCAAATTACTCAACCTTTAGGACTCTTGATAACTCTTTAAGATTACAAGTTGCAGAGGTGCTTTATAGAGAAGGAAACTGAGGCCCAGGAAGTGAAAGAAACTTGTCCAAGGTGACCAAGGGTCAGAACTAGTATTTAAACCCCAATAATCTGACTCCAAAATCCAACCCCCTTGCCATGTCTCAGCTTCTGGGCCTGCCCTGATCTGACAGATGTTTCAGTGTTCTTCAAGCCACTGTGGTCAGGAAATGCATGAGAGGGCTCTTCCTGGAGCATATCCTCAGGGGGGACCTCTAGCAGTTCATTCCAGGCAAGGTAATTTACTGTAAATTGAATTCATGGGTGCCCTCTAATGCAAGTGCCTGAAGAATGAACTGTGTATATGTATGTGTGAGGGGAGAGGGTACCTGGCAGTTTTATCAGGGTAAAGATGAGGCCTGAAGGCATCAGACTTTGGATATTTACTTTGTGAGAGGGCCCGGGGATAAGCTGGAAGGCCTCGACAGCCTCACTTGCCCCATTCAATCAGGTACCCACCTTCTCAAGTGCTTCTTATCCTCTGTTTGGTCCAAATACATTCCATTCCATGTTGGAAAAAAATACTTTTTGATCATTGAATCTTTTTAAGGCTGAAGACTGAAAACTGCATTCTGGGACACAGAAGCTTCTTTTGGTAGTGGTAGTGTTTGAGCCCTGAAGTCAGGAAGAGCATCGTTGGGATGTTGCGTTAGGCACTTTCTATCTGTGTGAGCCTGGGCAAGTCACTTAATCTCTGGGTCCCGTAGTTTCTTCTTTTGCAAAATGGGATAATATTAGCATCTATCCCACAGGTGATGGTAAGGACCAAATAGAATTACATATGTAAAGAAAAGCCATTCCAAACCTTTATGTTCTCTGCAAATTCCATTGCTATTGTTGTCATGCTTTATAAACATAGCAGGCAATAAATGCATGCCGAATTGAATATTGACAGTAAAGCAAGAAAAGAAGATTTGGGACAAGTCAGATGTTATCCCGATTTTTAAAAATAATATGACTTGTTTTAATACTGTTATAATTTTTATTGTTCTTCAGTCGTTTGTGACTCTCTTTGACCGCATTTTGGCAAAGATACGGGAGTGGTTTGTCATTTCCTTTTCCAGCTCATTACACATGAGAAACTGAGCCAAATGGGGTCAAGGGGTGCTGGGAATGGAAGCTCAATTCCAGGTGGACAGTCTCGGGCAGGTAAAGGTGGGAACTTCTAAATCTTAGAGTTCTCACGAGACCCCCCAGGAAACGACTGGGAATCGAGGTGAACCGAGCTATCTCATGTATTTCTGCCTCTTCCCGTGAGAAACGTGATGGGAGAGAGCTCTCCCCGCCCTCGAGATTGTCCCGGATCTGGGCACATTATTGTTATCTAACAGCACGGTATTCAGATGCAAACTATGCTGCTGGAGAGTTTAAGTAGGATCAGGAAAGCCTGAAAGCTCTCTTGGGCGGAGGGGCGCGGAGCGGACAGGACAACAAGGCTCCGCTTTTCCTCTCTCTTCTCTCCCCTCCCCCTCTCTCCCCACTTATACTTCTACTTCCAATCTCTTATTGTAAGATCTTTGCCTCCTTGGGAGATTCTTTGCTCCCTCCTAAGGAAGAATTCCCCTGCACTTGTAACTAGACCCTGAAATAAAGCTCAACCCTTGTTCGACTCTGGAACGTCCTTTCTCTCATACGAGCATCCGGTTTGGCCAACCGAAGACCTCGGGATAGAGGTAAGGGAAGACTCAGGTAGCCCTCAGGCCTCTAGGCCTGGCAAAGGGGGTTGCCCAGGATCACACAGCTAGGGAGTGTCTGAGGCCAATTTGAACTCAAGAAGGTGAGTCTTCCTGAATCCGAGCCCAGTGCTCTATCCACTGTGCCTCTTAGCTTCCCAGTTATAACTTAGACCTTTCAAAATGATTCATTTTTGAAGAAATAACAAAAAACTTCCTTCAGAGCTATGCATTTACCCACATTTAAAGTCAGGAAAATTGCTAATAATCTTCCTCCCTGCAAATAGCTCAGACATAATGGCTGTATGCCTTTGACAAGTTCCTTACCTTCTTACCATGACCCACTTGTAAGCTGTAAAGTTGATGTCAATCTGCTTTGGTAGAGGAAGTTTCTGCCCTTCGGGTTTTCTACTCCAATTGAAATTCGAAGTCAGGTCTGAAAATCAAACTTAGAGATCCAAAGCCAAAGTTCCAAAAGAAGCAATCAAAGCCGCCAACTGCCTATCAAAGTGTCTTCTTTACCAAGGCAAGTGGCTTAGTCAATGGAGGAAAACCTGAGCCCTTATTTTAAATGAGTTCCCATTTCTGTGTACTGAGGTTAGCAGTGCACCACAGGTTAGGGGTGACATGACTTCATGCATTAGCCTGAATGGATTTACATGGGTTGAATATTTAGTAAAGTACAAAGGAAATGTGCTGTACAGCTTTTGCCATGGATACTTTCTTTGCATGTAATAATTAAATTCTTAAATGCTATAGGCTATGAAAAAGTTACTCTACATTTGTAACAACTCTGAGAATTTTACTTTTAGTTTGAGATCTTATCACTCATTCTGCTGATGAAATTAGAAAGATGTTATTAACCTCACATATAATGATTAATTAATTATGACAGCCAAGGGTATGCTGGTAAATATTTAACCAACATCTCTCTGAAAAAAATTACTCAGGGCACACTTTTAAATTTAATTTTCATTATTAACAGTTTCTTAATTCTAGACTATCAACAAAACAGTCAATCAAGCCTGATTTGTAGCATTTGATTTTAGTGGTAGAAATGCTCACATTGAAAATTTCATAATGAACTTGGTTCAAGGTGGCTCCAGCACACTGGTGAATACCCTGCCTAACTGAGCGCAGCTCAGCAATAGAGAGGTCTTGAGATGTGGCACCGACAGGAAATCTGCTTGGCTACATGATATTAGAGTTTCCAAAAGCTCCCATTTGATGAGCTTTCTTCCAAAATGAATTTAAAGGGATCTAGGGTGAAGTGAGGTTGTTGGGAAATTTCCTTGGATTACAAGCCTTCTTCACTTGGAAAAGAATGAATGTAGAGTATTATCTTTCTTATACTATTTCAAATCCCCTGTATCAACGAGCTTTTTCATTTGTGCAATGGCATATTCATCCATATTCTTGAGAATAGAACAATCGGAGTCTGTATCATCTTAGCTTTCTCATAAATTCTTTCCTTCATATGTTTAAAGCCACATGTGTGCCTTCAAATACCTGTAGCCTTCCTGAGCATAGTCCCCTTGTGGCCTAATACTGACCTGATTTTCTTTTCCTCTGCTCAGCATTTAAATTAGAAGGGCATTGGAATATTCTCCCATTGTACTCACAAGCACAGTAACACTAGTGGCATTTCTGCCTCGAAGTTATTTATCCTATATAGGGTCTTGAGCATTAATTGTATTGTGAACATTTTTTACCTACTTTTCTTTTTACATGTGTTGAGTTGTCTGGTCTCATAGTTTTATATACTGCAGATCTTACTTCCAGGGAATTGACACATGCTATACATCTACTAAGAGGAATAAGGAGGCTGTCAGCATCTGTATTGTAGCTTCTGGGTATGTGTTCATGTTTTTTAAGATAGTAGACTGAAATGTTTGTTCTTGAAAAAATATATTCCTGGAATTTCTAGCCACATACCAAATATAATTAAAATACATGACAAAATTATATAAAAGATTTGTTATGTGGGATCAATATCATTTAGTTTTTAAATGGAATATATATGTACGTACATATATTTGTGTGTATCTATATATTGATATGTAGCTGTCCTTCTATGTGTGTATGTGTGTGTAAATATATATATGTATGTATGTATGTATATGTCTGTATTTCTTGATGGCTTGATGACCTTTAGCAGTGCACTCAATCAATTGTGGACATGGCATAAACAGATCACCAGACAAGGAGACTTCTGCGGCAAAAGCCTTGGAATCTGAGGGCCAAGTATGACTCCAAGCTCTCCTTCTTATGTGACCTTGGACTGATCCCATCCCTTTTCTCAAACTCTCTTTGTTCTTCTGTAAAATGACAAGCTAGGACTGGATGACCTCTAAGGTCCCTTCAAGTTTTATATTATTGGCAAATTGAAACAGAGCCTTCATTTGGAATGTATGAATGTTTAAAGTATATGGGAGTCATATAATTATTGTTAATTACAATAGAATTATTCTATTAGCTAAGTAATCACAATAGGAAGTTTGGGGCTCTCTTTTTTAATTGTGACTCTGAAAGCCAGACTGTCATGTGAGTACCTGACATGTCATTTGCTATTTATTTGCTGCCCTCAATTATACTATTTCCCCTATTAGAGCAAACTTTCTCCCACCTCCATCTTGTCTGTGATCTGGTTGAAAAATTTTTTTATTAAAAATTCATGCAAAATGCCATTTCCCACTCTATGTTCAATGCCCATTATTGGGCTTGCTGAGATCAGAGCGTTTTCTGAGATATTTCAGATTTCTGAGTCAACACTTTGAAAAAGATTAAAGTTTTAAGATAGAAAATGCCATCCCATCAAAATATCTAGTGTTTCAATGTTGCATATTAATCTCTGTTGTGGTTCAGCAAGCAGTGTGTACATGATAGCTTTTAGGGTGTCACCTACATACTTCTGCTTTTAGCAACACTATAGTGTGAGTTTTCCAAATGCATTCCAAAGTATAAGGAACATCACAATGCTTATAAACTGTGAAGAAATTTATTTAACTCTTCTTACACATTTTGCCTTACTCTCAACTCTTTAGCAGGAATGGTGGGAGAGCTAGATAGAGTTCAAATCTGGCTTCAGACACTTACTAGCTGTGTGACCCTGAGCAAGTCACTTGACCCTAGAAGGGATGGCAGTAATAGTGGAAGAATACTTTGGATTCCTAGTCAGAAGACGTAGTTTCAAGTTTTGACATTGCCACTTAGAAGATAGGTGACCTTAAATATATCAGCTAACTCCCTGAGCCTTTGTTTCCTCATTTGTAAAATGAGACAATATTTGCAATATCTACTTCTCAGTGTTATTGAAAACATCAAGGGAAGTAATGTATGTCCAGTGCTCCCTAAATGCTACACTGATATATAAAGTAAGCTGATAGTATAAGTTATCGGCCCTTTTAAAAAGTCTGATTTTATCATCTACTTAGAGAGTAATCAGGAGGGGGGCAACCTGGGGAAAGATTCAGGAGAGCGATTCCAAGGACCATTCTTAGGATTGGAGCTTTAGAGTTGGAGGGGATGTCAGAAGTCTGCTGGTAGAATGCTTCACTTAGTCATTTGACTGTTGTGATTGTAGCTGGGCAAGGCTACATAGAGGAAAAATCTTCATCTGCTGATCATTCCTTTTCCTCCTCCCTTTGAGAACCCCTACTGCCTTCACCCTTGCATTTGCTTCTGAAGATAGAGTGTTCTAGGAGATATGCAGAGAGCTGTCCCTTCTATTTCAGTGGAAGGAAGCATGACATTGTGGAGAGCATGGGATCATTGGAATCAGAGGCTCTGGTTTCAGACAGTTTGATTTCTTTATGTACAAAATGGGATATTATTACGTGTGCTGGCTCTCTCAATGGGTTATTGGGAGAAAAAGCCATCAGCAAACCTTAAAATAGAATATAAATGTAAATTCTCTATTTTTTGGTCTCCCTCTCCCTGCTCTCTTGCTCACCTTCCAGCTCTCCCTGGACATGGAACCTTGTTTTTCAGTACTTTTAGATAAAGGAACCAGATGGTGGCTTTGTGTTTGAATACCTCTGGTGGTTTAAGTCAGAAATCTTGCTAAAGACCCAGACTATCATTCTATTGCAATTTTCAAAATATGAGTGTCAAAAACTGGGTTTTACCACTTGTATTCTCAAGTGATATCTATACATCACCATTTTGTCCTTAGCTAATGAACCTTATTTTCCATTTTGTCCAGTGGTTGTTTTGTAAGTGTAAAATTCATTGCCATCCTTTGGGAGAAATGGTATTACACTTAAAATATAAGAACATAATCATAGTTGATGGCCAGGCTGCTAAATTGATACTTTTCAACTTGACTAAATTGAAGGTGAAAGTTTACACATGAGGAGGCAGCCCAAACTGAATCTGGCCTGCAAATCTCATTTCAAAAATGTTCCTTGTCTATACTGTTCTCATTTTCTTGATACGGAGCTTCATCTCCCAAGTCCCAAAGTCCATTTCAGACTTTGACTTTATAATATACAACTCATTATAAGATGCAAAATCCTTTGCTTCAGTGAACAGCCTTTGAGTATCAATGAGAAATGTTAAATGCAATTTTTCTCAAGTAAGATGACACAGGGGAGTGTCAGGAATAAACTATGGAAGCTCCAATACAGATGCCCTGAATTGGCACCTTTGCAGCTAAGCTCAAGGGAGGAGCTGAGAACTCGGTGCCCAGAGACTTGACAAAGCCCCCATTTCTTGACATAGCAAGTCAAGGTCATGGCTGAGGCTCATTAAAGGACAGCCTAGTAACTAAGTGTGGCCAAAGCGATAAAGCTCATTCTGTGAGTTGCTTTTAAAGGGTTTCCAAATGAACTTTATTTCCTAAGTCCCCACGGAGTCTTCATTAGGAGCTGAACAGAAGTGATTTGAGGTGTGATGCATTTTCGAAAATAGTGTGAAAAACACCACAGGACTCATGTGACCATGTAACACATTTATATTCTTCCAAAATTAATTAAATTTGTTTGTAACCCCTAGGCCCCGTGCTAAAACTTACTAGGCTAATTCATTTCTCCTTAGGTCCATTTTACTTGAAAACACTCATCAGCTAGGTAAGTCATTAGATAACAGACAGGTTCCTTATTTTTCTCCATGTTGGCTCCTAATTCCTCATTTGGCCTTTCTTTCATCTTTTCATTTCCTATGCCACTTAACACTCCTCTACGGCACTTCTCTGACACTTCATCTTGGTGTTGAGATAACCTTGGCTTCTCAAAAGAGTATAAGCTTGGGGAGGTCCTAGAAAGGGAGAAGGGCCTCTACTTCAGTTTGAGCCCCAGAATAGCCAGCAGATTACATCTGTTTTACGGGGACCAGCTAGTCAAATACAGAAAGGCCATATGGGTCACAACGAAGACTTTTTGTTGTCATAGAAGAGTTACTGTCTGTGTCCGAAGGAGTGCCAATATGAATGAAATCACAGATAACTGAAGTAGATGAAGCCATGACCTTCACAAAGAAAAAAGCCCCTTTCCCATCTGTGAAACTCAATCTCTTAGACATGTAGCATTTAGAGCAGTCTTGTCCACATTTGCCAAAATTATATGTACCCTTCCATTAACCTTTGCCTCCTGCTTGCTTGGACCATAGTTAAGAGTTTAGTTTTTTTTTTTTCTTTCATTGACTGGAAGTGGATGGCTCCAGTGGAGAAAGTGAGGTTGGTAACTTTGCACAGCCTTCCCTCACTTAAATCCAATTCACTTGCAAGTCATGGCATAACCCTCCTGATGTCATGGGCCGCTTTGAGAATTTAGGGCAAGCAACAAGCCTCCTGCTTAGGATCTACCTTAATAGACTAAGGTAACAATAAAAATAAACATTTATTTAAGCAAAGTGTTTCATAAGCCCTGAAGTGACATCACTTCAGGGTTTATGAATCACTTTTACTTATTTAGACCTCACAATAACCCTGGGAGATAGGTGCTGGAGGTTTTTGGTCCCTATTTCCCAGATGAAAGGCAGTATAACACAGTGCTGGATTTGGGTCAAAAAGACCTGGTATTTGTGAGTGTCCCTCAAGACTCTGCCTTGAACCCTCTTTTCTTCTCTCTCTATACTGTTTTTTCTTGGTGATTTCACAAGCTTCTGTGGATTCAGTTATCATCTCTATGCTGATGATTTTCACATATCTAGCACATATCTAGCCCTAACTTCTCTTCTGATTCCCTTCTCAAGTACCTAACTGCCTTTTGGATACCTTGAATTGGAATGTCCAAAACTGAACTCATTTTATTTCCACTGCCCGCCAAAAAAACCCACAAACCAAAATACTCTCCCCTCTTCTTAACATCTTCATTACTGTTGAGGGCACTACCATCCTCTCACTTACTTTGGCTCACAACCACGGGATCTCCTGTACATCTCTCTCCCTCACTTCCTTCTCCCTTTTTCCAATTAGTTGCTCAGTCCTATCATATCTACCTTGATGACGTCTCTTATATCACATCCCTCTCATCATTTTTCTCCTCTGACACTGCCACCAGGCTAGTATAGATCGCCCCCCCCCCCCATCACCTCATACCTGGCCTTTTGCAATAGGCTGCCTTTAAAGTCTCTCCCTATTCCAGTACATTCTTCACCCTGCTGTCAAACTGATCTTCCTAAAACATAGGTATAACCATGTCACCCTTCCTGCCCACCCCCCTCTAATTCAGGCAACTCAAGTGATACTTTTTCACCTCTAAGATCAAATATAAATCCTCTGTTCATTGTTCAAAGCCCTTTATAAATTGACCACGACCTACTTTTCCAATCTCCTTATACCCCGCGTTCGTCATGTACTCTAGGATCCAATGACATTGGCCTCCTTTCTGTTCCTTGCATACAGCACTATATCTCCTGCCTCCTGGGATTGTCTCTGGCAATCCCACCAGCCTGGAATTCTCTCTCTTCATCTTTGTCCCCACTTGCTCTGGCGTCCTTCCACTCCTAGATAAAATTCTACCTTCTCCAAGGAGTCTTTCTCAGATGTGTTTAATGCTAGTGCCTTCATCATGTGTATTATCTCCAGTTTATCCTGTGCATATTTTCTTTGTTACATAGCTATTTGTATGTTGTTTCCTAGATGAGTCTGTGAGCTCTTTGAGGGTAGGGATTCGTTTTGCCTTGCTTTGTATTTCCTGTGCTTAGGTCCTGGAAATTAGTAAGCACTTAATAAATCCTTATTTGGCTCACCCGAGTTCTATTACTTTCTTGGACACTAGCTGTGTACCCACTTCATTGTCAGCATTTAACCTTTCAGTGAGCTAAAGGCAGCTCTCTGAGATTATACTTTGTGAATGGCCTGCTATGAGAGGTGATTTCAACATGGAAATTTCCACATTGGATGAAGGAAACCATAAGTTGATTAACTCACTATTTCTAGATGTATTGACAAGCTAAGTGACTTGGCCAAGGTCACATAGCTAGGAGGTGTCAGGAGCTGAATTTGAATTCAAATCTTCTGACCCCTGATCTAACACCTTGATTACTATACCACGCATCTGAGGTGAGCACTCTCTTAGGATTCCCCCCCTGTAAGCAATTAAATGATGTACACAAGTTGTTTTTTGTTTTAGTGTTCCATGCAGAATTTTAGAATTAGGTCAGAAGCAGGAAAAAGGGAAGCTAACAGGAATAGGACAGTGATTTTCTTGGAATATCAGCATTTTTGTGAACAATATAGAGAGAAATGGACTAACTGATGGAATAGTTATATGAAATGGGAACTGGATAAATCAGCCTCATATTGTGGTGAATAATGTACTGATGGTCACCAGAGAGGAAATCTCTAGTCAAGTGCCACAAGGGTCTTTCCATTCCACTCTTTTAGTTTCTCTTTCCATTTAACATTTGACCCTATATTATTCAGTGTTTATCAGTGACTTGGATGAAGGTATAGAAGGCATGCTTATCAAATTTTCCAAAGGTATCAAGTGGGAAAGGATAATATATGATAGAGTTAGGATCACAGTCTGATCTGCTGAAACAGTTGACAGAATTTAATACAATGAAATTTTATGGGGATGAAATGTAAAGGAAAGAAAGGACTTTGAAATCTACTAAAACCTGCAGATGATTTTCAATCTAATTACTCTAGAACAGTTTTCCCATTTTGTTTTGTGGGGTTGATTTTGTGAACCTAGTCCTAGGACTTTACATTCATATCTATTGATTTCTATGTCATTAGATTCAGTTCACCATTTTAACTTATTGAGAACTCTTTGGATCTTCCCTCTTATCTAACATATTAGCAGTCCCTCCCAGCTTTGTGGTATCCTCAGATTTAATGATGTGTTATTTGTGTCCTTATCAAAGTCCTTGATGAAAATTTTAAATTGCATAGGACCACTAGGAACTGATTCCAGACTCAGTCCTTTGGAGAACTTCTTCCTAGTTGACGTAGAATCATTACTGATTACTCTTGGGTCCAGCCATTTTATTAATTCCAGATCTTATCTACACTATCTGCAGTGTAGCTCATATCTCTCTGATAGCAAGAGACTATCAAATGCTTTGCTAATGTCTAGGTAATTTATTTTTATAACATTCCTCTATTTTTAGCAGGCTAGGGCCATGCAAGGGATGGAGTTGCAGAGAGATTATTTTCATATTCATATGAAGATGCACTTCCTAAATACTAGTTGTTCAGATGTGAAATGGGCTACCTAGGAAAGGAGCAAGTTTCTCATCAATAGGAGTCTTCAAGTGAAGATTTTGTAAACACTTGTCTGGGAAGGAATTAATATGCAGATGTAGGTTGAACTTGATGAACTCAGGTGTTCTTTACAACTTGAGGTTCTATAATTAAGATCATCTTCATAATGAATATATCAGATATATGGTTATATGAAAATGGGCAAATTTAGTGACTGTGAGTCAACAGAGTGACTTTGCAGCCACAAAATAGTAACATTTTGCTAGGCTGCAATAAAAAAAGCTTAGTGTCCAAAATGAAGGCCATTGGCATCAGGCTGTACTCTGACCTAGCCATACAACATCTGAAGTATTTTCTTCAGTTATGTGCACTACTGTTGAGGAAGGACATTGATATAATGGAGTACTTCCACAGGAAGGCACTTAGAGTAGCCTCTGAGATCATGTCATCTGTGAATTCACTGAGGAAAATGGAGATGTTTAGACTGTATGAGACAAGACTTCCTGGGACTCTCTTCAAGTGTTTGAAGTGGCATCCTGTAAGAGAGGCATCAAACTTGTTATGTTTTACCCCAGAAGGAAGAATGTGGAGCACTGGCTAAGAGCTGCAGTCACACTTGACCCTGCTTTGAGGAAACATGGACATTTAAAGATATCTCAAGAGGATGTAGTGGGCTCCCTCGGGAGGGGGTACTTTTCTACTCACTGGAAGTCTTTGCAAAGTCTGGGCAATTATTTGTTGGGCGTATAGTAGTCAGGAAGCTTATTCAGGTATAAGTTGGAATAAATGGCTATTAGAAGTAGTTATTTGACCTCAACTATAGTGCTTCTGGATTTATGTAAATAACATTTTGTGAATTTCAAATACAAAATAATGTTATTTTTTCATTTATATGTTTCTGTCTATGCTAGATAATATTATATTCTGTTGGTTATATTTTTATGAAGCAGTTTTATTCCCAATAACCCTCTACTGTGTTCCCATTTTATGGGGCAAAGGATTTTCCCAGGGTCATGCAGTGAATGGGTGTTAGAATCAGGATATGAATCTGGCAAGTCCTCAGATTCCAAGTGCAGTGTTATTTACACATTGCTTCTCATTGACAAGTAATAACTGGAAGACCAATAAAATAGTAGATTCTTTTGACATATGTAAGTTAATCCTGAAAGCCAGAATCCAGAATCACTCTCTGAAGATTCAATGTGCTGAGTCTGAGACAGACAGACCAGGCACCAGCGTGGGACTTCCCAGGAATCAGGGGGACTCCCCAAAGGGAGTAGTGAGCCTCACTTCTTCCGCTAGGCCATATATTCAATATTCCAGACCAGTCCGACCTCAAGCCTCCAAGGGCTCTTACATAGTATCTGAACCTCTGATGAAGGTAAGGTCATGTAGAGCCCAGGTCAGGTGGACTAAGTTCTCTAGATAATCTTGTCAAAGGACGGTATTGTTCTCGTAAGAATTTTAAATGTTATTTTGTATTCATAGAAAGGGTCCTGGAGGCCACTATATGAAATTACTGCTTTTCAATTTCAATTCATATGATATTTAAATCTTTTCATCTTAAGAGTGATTGACAGAATGCAATCATGTCAAACTTTTTGAAGCATCATTTGGTATTAGAGATTCTGGATTTGGTTTACAGTACATATTCTAGTTGACCACAAATGAACATCAGGAAACTTAGGATGTTCTCCAGAGATCCATG
Source organism: Notamacropus eugenii (assembly GCF_028372415.1). Classification (NCBI taxonomy): domain Eukaryota; kingdom Metazoa; phylum Chordata; class Mammalia; order Diprotodontia; family Macropodidae; genus Notamacropus; species Notamacropus eugenii. Next base: position 87,996,927 of record NC_092879.1, on the reverse strand, counting down.
AGTATTAGCATCCAAGTATGCTGAATTTAGTTAGGTTGTTGCTTTAAAATGTTGTGTTTTTCCATAAGTCATACAGATACTTTTAAACTTCTGTAAAATAATCTAAAATATGCAATATTGTATTGTGTATTATCTTCAAGATTAAACAAAAAAAGCTATTGAAGAAAATATCTTGAGATCACAGCCTACATGATTTGGCAAATAGAATTATTTTTCTCTTTTTTGTCCAGAATTGTTCATAATCCCTTCTGTACCAGTGATATTTTTCATTTTAGCAAAGCAATATCCCCAAGACTACTTAACTAAATTTATACTTAATAACATTTCTAGGAAAACTACATGAGGGAAATTGATTTGAGTTTTGTGTCTGTATTGATGATTCTGAATTCTACTTTCAGATAGACTCAAATAATTCTCCATTTATTTGTGTCAAGTAATTTTTCAAAGAAGTTACTATTCTTGATAATTTTCCCCAATGTAGTCTAACCACGTAAAAGAGTTGGACTTTCTTATTTCTCTTTCCTGAAAACATAAAACTCAACATGCTCAGGATCATCAGACAATGATTTGTCTGTCCTTCAACGTGATTAGTTTATCTTTTCCTTGATCATCTTGCAGCTGGAAAAAAAATGTACTAACATGAAAAATTATGTTTAATATAAGACCAGAATATATAAAGCTCCCCTGCTGAAAAGTGCCAGGAAAAAGACTATAGTTATAAATGAAACTTAATATTATAGAGTTTGATCAAATATTCACAATGTATACATCTCTATCTATCTATATCTCTATCTAACTATATCTCTATCTATCTATCTATCTATCTATCTATCTATCTATCTATCTATCTATCTATCTATCTATCTATCTATCTATATGCACATGGTTCTTTTGATGAGTTTGGCTAGAATTTTTCTTTCTGAAATGCCCTATGTATGCTAGATGGTGTTACAGTTTTGAAGTTACTATTACTGAAAAAATGGATTAGTATTCAGTAGCTTCTGGTCATCTCATGTAAAGCAGTCCAGGCAACTGGCCAAAATTAGGCAGAGACAAAAGGAAAGATGATTGATAAACTCCTGAGAATGGAGGACTAAGGAATATCATATCAACTTTTGCGTACATTTCACTGTTGCTTTCTGATGATGCCCATGATATTTTTACGGAAGGTCAAAAGATAATCTGTAATAATAAATCCATTTAACATTTTGGAGCATCTCTTATTGAAGAGTTCTCTCTTTTCACAAATCTGGGCCCAAGCTTCTTGAGTAATGTAAATGATGTGTGAAGAATCTTATAGCTCTAATTTAATAGAACTCAGATCTTAAAATTTAATGTCTTCAAACAATACTTGTTATTGTTAACTTGTTCCCTCTTACCCATGGCGGAAGTGCCTAACATTTTGTGAGAAGGAACTACCCACATATCCTCAAAGGCAACCGAGAGGTGAGAGAGGGTGTGCTGATAGAGTGAACTCGCTTAGTAGAAGGAGGAAAGCTTGCCTTTGTGGGGGAGTCTCAGTAAACTGTGAAAAGGGAATTGTATTGGTAACAGCTGGACTCTATTCTTCTGGTAGGGCCAATCTTCTAAATGGTGGAGATAGTAGTGGGACAGGAACCAACTAAGGGGAAGGAAATGGTACAGGAGACTATTTAGTCTGTAGTCATTCAGTATAAATTTTGGAGAAGATCTCCAGTGCAGTGCCGGAGGGATCTATCCTTGGTCCTATGTTGTTTAAGATTTTTGTCAGTGACTTAGATAAGCATAGACAGAATGCTCACCAAATTTTCAAATCTACAGGGATAGCCTCTGTATGACAGGATAGGATCCAAAAAGACCTTGCCAGACTGGATTGAACATTGGACCAGATCCAATACATTGAAATTCAGTATGAATAAAATGTAAAGTCCTATGCTTGGCTGTAAAAAATCAGTGTCAAAATGGGGCTGTATGGTGAGACAACAATTGTTCTGAGAAAAGATTCAGGAGTAGCAGAAGATTGTAATCTGTCTGTGCCAGAATATTTACCTAGCTCCATTCTTCTGCACTATCCTCTCCCTTTCACTGCTGATTTCTATCAGCTGCTCTGAGTAAAATTATCAAATCAATACAATCTTTCTTTTCTTTCTTTTTCTAAGGCAGCTGGTTTTAAGAGACTTGCCCAGGGTCACATAGCTAGTAAGTGTCTGAGGCTGGATTTGAACTCAGTCCTCTTGACTCCAGGGCCAGTTCTCTATCAACTACACCATTTAACTTCTCCAATACAATCGTTTTTAAAGGAACATGTCTGCTACACTGTGAATCAATTTACCATCCTTGGAACTTCCCATTTCAAACTTCTTTCCTTCACCATAACTCTAAGTTATATATTGTTTCCCCATATTAAAATGAAAGCCATTTTAGGGCATGCACAGTTTGTCTTTAGAGTGTGAATTTTCAGCACTTAGTATAGTACCTGCACATAGTAAGTACTTAAGAAATATGCATTCATTCATTCATTCAATTAGAATGAGTTAGAACTGTGATGTGGCAGGCAGAAGAGTGATCTTGTGCTGCATTTAGAGATACACAATTTTCAGTACTAAAGAGATGATAGTCCTGCTGAACTGGACACTGATCACATCTTATCTGGAGGAATAGGTTCATTTCTGAGTATTAGGGTCTAAGAAGGATATTAATAAACAGGTGCCAGAGGAAGGCTTGCAAGATGGTGAAGGTCCTCAAACTCCTATTATGTGAAGATCAATGGAAGCACTTAGTGGGGTTTAACCTGGAGAAGAAAATATTCACTTGGGACATGATTTCTGGCTTCAGGTATTTAAAGGAAGGACTGTCATATGGAGAGGGGATAAGGCTAATTATGTTTAGTAGGGCGAAAGCAGGATCAATTAAGGAAAGTTGCAAAGGGATAGATTTAGGGAAAACTTCCTAACAATTAGAACTGTTAAAATGTAGGATGAGGTGCTTTGAGAGGTGGTTATCTCCACTTCTATGGAAGTCTTCAAAGGAAGGGTAGATGACCACTCTGGAGTCTATGTTGTAATAGTGATTATTTTGTGCATGAGTTGGGCTACATGGCCCATACTGAAGGTTCCTTCCAACTCTCACATTCTCTGGCTCTTTCATTAAACTGTTTTGTGCTAGGTAGAGATATACTTTTCAAACAAAAATAATAAAGCTTGGTTAACCCACTCCTCTAATAATGGAAGTAATTTAGGTTCAAAATTAATTCAGCTTTGTTTCATTTTCAGTGCATATTAGTTTAGTTTCCCCACTGGGTTATACTTTAAAATTTTTTTAAATTTAATTTTTTTAAAAAAATTATGGCACCATCTGGAAGAATGCCTATTTATGTTCATACTATCAAGTCACATCTTTTTACTTTTATTAAAGCTTTGTTCAGAAACTCCATGTGAAAATTATTTTTCTGAAAATCTTTTCTGTAGCATTATGAAAATATGCTAATTGGATTATTATTTTTGGTGTTCACAATGTAGGTTTTTGGTTATAGCCTGATACTTCACTTTTTTTCTGATTTAAAAATTATTATCCTGAACTTGATCAATATCAACAAACAATAATATTTCCATATATAAAGAATAGAAAAAAAGGAAACAGAAATAACAGAAAAAGTTTGTTTATAAAGAAGTTATGTACTCAGTTTAGCATATTATTTTACAAAATATCTTATCTGTGGAGGCAGAGCCAAGATAGAAGAGTAACAGCAGGGACTCAGTTAAGCTCTTCCACAAATTCCTTCCCACACCTATAAAAAGTGAATCTGAACAAACTTTAAAATGACAGAATCCATTAGGAGACAGTGTGGCAGATTTCCAGCTCAGGACAGCCTGAAAGGTCGACAGGAAAGATCTGTTACACTGGGTTGGGGGAACACAGAGCACATGGCTGCACGAGCACAGACTTGGCCATAGTGGAGCAGTAAGGCGCCCAGGAGGTCTGAGTCACCAGTAGCAATTCCCAATCCCAAACCTCTCAGCACAGGATGGGAAGTCAGGCAGAGCTGGGTGAGAAGCCTAGGGCCTGGGGCAGTAACAGACTGCTTCTGAGGCTATCAGCCCACAGACTGAATGTTTGAAAAATCACCTACCTGAACTTCCAGGAGCCAAGATGGCAGAGTAAACTGTAGGTGCTCTCACTCTCCCTTCTTGACCTTGAAAAATCCAGAGAATATTGCCCCAGGAAACATCTGGGAATAGTGGGGCCAGTCTTTTAGCTTGGAAAGCTGGTGAGATTAAAAGAGAAAAGTCCCTCTTGCTGTGGCTGAAGGTGACCAGTGCAGGACTGGAGGAGTTCCAGTAAGCCGAGCATCAGTGGACCAGTAAGAGATCTTGAGCCCTGGGGGGGAGGGGAGGGTGGAGCCAGTAAACACTAACACCAGGACCCCAGCCCTACCTTAACACATCCAGGGGAATTGAGCAGACACCAGCACAGATGGGGGCCCACCAACCACTGAGCTACCTGAGCACAGCCCTAGGGGAGGAGGAGACCTCCAGGGGCCAGACCACCTATCCCCCACACCTCACTCCATGAGCTTCAGTAGAACCTGAGGGAAACTCAGACTTCATCTGTCCTGGGCCTTGGCACACACTATCCAGCTCAGCACCAGGTAAACTGCAGCATTATACAGTGTCCAACTGAAAGAACCAGAGGTCACAGCACACAAAGCCACTAACCAGGCCCCTACCTTCTAGTACAAGAAACTTGGGACAGAGCCCCCAGAAGTAGAGATCTACTTTAAAAGCCAGGCAAAGTTTGACCATAATGAGCAAGAAGCAAATTGGAAAAGCAAAGACCATAGAATTTTATTATGGGGAGAGGGAAGATCAAAATACGAATTCAGAAGAAAACAGGATTGACAATATAGCCACTTCTGAAACTGGTGTCAACAAGATTTTGAAAAACAAATTAGAGAAGGAGAAGAAAAATTCACCAATGATTTAAGAAATACAAGTGACAAAATGAAGGATGAATTCACTGAAGAGAATAGCTCCTTAAAAAGTAAAATCTGCCAAATGGATAAGAAGGCATAAAACCTAACTAAAGAAAATAACTCCTTAGGAAGAACAATTATTCAGATGGAAAAGTAGGTACAAAAGCTAAGTGAAGAAAGCAAGTCACTAAAAATTAGAATTGAGCACATACAAGCTAATGATTCTATAAGGTAGCAAGAGTCAGTCAATCAAAATCTAAAGAATGAAAAAATAGAAGAAAATGTAAGATATCTCACTGGAAAAACAACAGCTGTGCAAAATAGATCCAGAAGGGAAAATCTAAGAATTATTGGTCTATCAGAAAGTCATGATGAAAAAAGGATCCTGGACAGTATCTTCCAAGAAATCATCAAGGAAAACCTCCCTGAAGTTCGAGATCCAGAAGGCAAAATGTCATAAAAAAAAAAAAATCCACCAATCACCTCTTGAGGGAGATCCCAAATTGAAAACACCAGAATTATCAGGTCAAGGAGAAAATAACTGCAAGCAGCCAGAAAGAAAGAATTTTAATATCAAGGAACTACAGTCAGGATCACACAGGACCTTGCAGCTTCTACATAAAAAAGATCAGAGGGATTGGAATATGATATTCCCCAGGGCAAAGGAGCTTGAACTAAAACCAAGGATCAATTACCCAGGAAATTGAACATAATCTTTTAGGCAAGGAGATGGACAGTCAATGAAATAAAGAATTTCCAGACCTTCCTGATAAAAAGGCTAGAACTCAGTAGAAAATTTGATCTTCAAATACAAGACTCAAGAGAGGCATAAAAAGGAAAAAAAAGAAAAAAAACTTGTTATTTAATATGGAAAAACTGTTTACATCCATATAGGGGAGGATGATACTTATTAATCTTGAGAATTGTATATGGATTATCACATTTAAAAATCTATATACATAGAGGCTGTGGATGTAAATGAACTGATGTGATGATAAAAAAACTAATTACAGGGTATGAAGGGAGAAGAGCAAAGAAGGAGGCAGAAAAGGGTAAATTACATCCCATGAAGAGGCACAAAAACATATTTTTTGTTTATATATTTGCAAAGGGAAAGAAGGGACAAATATAAGCATTGTTTGAGCTTTACTCTCACCTGATTTGGTTCAAAGAGGGAATAACATTCTCAGTTAAGTATAGAAATCTAACTTGCCTTACAGACAGTAGGAGGGGAAAGGGGAAGGAAAAGGGAGAGGGTCATTAGAAGGGAGGGAAGAAGTGAGGGAAAAGGGAAAGAAAAGGAAGGGGGGTTGATAGAAGGGAGGGAAGATTGAGGGAGGCAGTGGTCAATAGTAAAACTCTTTTGAGGAAGGGAAGGAAGAAATTAAAGCATAAGCAGCAGGGTGGGGATGGGAGGGAGAGAAAGACACAGATAATAATCATAACTGTGAATGTGAATTAGATGAACTGTCCCATAAAATGGAGGTGGATAGCAGAATGGATTAAAAACCATAGTCCTACAATATATTGTTTACAAGAAAAACATTTGAAACAGAGGGATACACATAGGGTAAAGGTAAAAGTCTGGAGTAGAATATATCATGCTTCAGCTGAAGTAAAAAAAAAAAAGGCAGCGGTAGCAACCCTAATCTCAGACAAATCAAAAGCAAAAGGAGATCTAATCAAAAGAGATAAGGAAGGGAACTATATCCTACTAAAAGGCACTATAGACAATGAAGTACTCTCATTATTAAACATATATGGAGCAAGTGATATAGCATCCAGATTCTTAGAGGAGAAGTTAAAGGAGTTACAGGAAGAAATAGCAAAACTGTACTAGTGGGGGACTCAACCTCCCCCTCTCTGAACTAGATAAATCTAACCCCAAAATTAACAAGAAAGAAGTTAAGGATGTGAATAGAATTCTGGAAAAGGTAGATATGCTAGACCTCTGGAGAAAACTGAATGAGGATAGAAAGAATTCTGTCTTTTTCTCAGCAGTACATGGCACATACACAAAAACTGACCATGTATTAGCACATAAAAACCTAACAATTCAGTACAGGAAGGCAGAAATAGTGCATTCTTTTCAGATCATGATGCAATAAAAATTATATGTAATAAAGGGCCATGGACAGATAGACCAAAAATTAATTGGAAACTAAATAATCTAATCCTAAAGAATGAGTGGTTGAAACAACAAATCATAGAAGCAATCAATAACTTCATTCAAGAGAATGACAATAATGAGACAACTTACTAAAACTTAGGGGATGCAGGGAAAGCAGTTCTAAGGGAAGTTTAATATCTCTGAATGCTTACATGAATAAAATAGAAAAAGAGGAGATCAATGAATTGGGCATGCAGCTGAAAAAGCTAGAAAAAGAACAATTTGAAAATCTCCAATTAAATGCCTATTAGAAATACTGACAACCAAAGGAGAGATTAATAAAATTGAAATGAAGAAAACTATTGAAATAATAAATAAAACTAAGAACTGGTTTTATGAAAAAAAGACAATAAAATTGACACACCTTTGGTCAATATGATTAAAATAAAAAGAAAACCAAATTATTGGTGTCAAAAATGAAATGGGTGAATTCACCTCCATTGAAGAGGAAATTAAAACAATAATAAGAAATTATTTTGCCCAAGCATACGGCCATAAATTTTATAATCTTACTGGAATGGATTAATAGTTTCAAAAATACAAATTGCCCAGATTAACAGAAAAGGAAGTAAAATACTTAAATAACCCCATCTCAGAAAAAGAAATTGAACAAACCATCATTGAACTCCCTAGGGAAAAATCTCCAGGGCTAGATGGATTTACAAGCAAATTGTATCAAATATTTAAGTAACATTTAATTCCAATACTGTACAGACTCTTTGAGAAAATTGGCAAAGAAAGATTCCTACTAAATTCTTTTTATGATACAAATATGGTGCTGACACCTAGACCAGGAAGAGCTAAAACAGAGAAAGAAAATTATAGACCAATTTCCCTAATGAATATAGGTGGAAAATTTTAAATAAGATAATTAGCAAAAAGATTACAGCAACTTATCACAAGAATAATACACTTTGATCGGGTAGGATTCATACCAGGAATGCAGGGCTGGCTCAATATTAAGAAAACTATCATCATGATTGACCACATCATCAGGATCTTCTCAATAGATGTAGAAAAAGCTTTTGATAAAATACAACACCCATTCCTATTGAAAACACTAGAGAGAATAGAAATAAATTAAGCCTTACTTAAAATAATAAGCAATATCTCCCTAAAACAACCAGCAAGCATTATATGTGAGCTAGATGTACTTCCAGTAAGATCAGGGGTGAAACAAGGATGTCCATCACTACCACTGTTTTTCAGCATGGTACTAGAAATGTTAGTTTTAGCAATAAGAAGAAAAATAAATGGAAGGAATTATAATAGGCAAAGAAAAAACTAAGTTATCACTCTTTACAGATGATATACTATACTTAGAGAATCCCAGAGAATCAAATAAAAAAACCACTTGAAATAATAAACTACTTTTACAATGTTGCAGGATACAAAATAAACCTACATAAGTCTTTTACATTTCTATCTATTACTAACAAAGCCCAACAGCAAGATATAGAAAGAGAAATCCTATTTAAAGTTACTGTAGACACCATGAAATATTTGGGAGTCTACCTGCCAAAACAAACCCAGGGTCTATGAACACAATTATAAAACACTTTTCACACAAATAAAGCCAGATCTACATAACTGGACAAACATCAGTTGCTCATGGATAGGTCAAGCTAATATAATAAAAATGACAGTTCTACCTAAATTAATTTACTTATTGAATGCCATTCTAATCAAATTACCAAAAATTATTTAATAGATCTAGAAAAATAATATCAAAATTCATCTGAAAGAACAAAAGGTCCAGAATATCAAGGGAATTAACGAAAAGAAATGCTAGGGAAAGTGACCTAGCTATACTAGCTCTTAAATCGTATTATAAGGAACAATCATCAAAACCACTTGATATTGTCTAGGTTAGATCAGTGAAATAGGTTAGGTACACAATACACCATAGCCAATGACTGTAGCAGTCTACTGGTTGATAAACCAAAGAACCCCAGCTTCTGGGATAAAAGCTGCTGGGAAAACTGGAAAAGTGTAACAGAAACTTGTCGTAGACCAATGCCTGACACCGTATACCAGAATAAAGTCCAAATGGGTACATGATCTATCTAGAAAGGCTGATACTATAAAGAGACTAGAGGAGCAAGGAATAGTTTATTTATCAGACTTATGGAGAATGGAGGAATTTATGACCAAACAAGAGATAAGGAACATTGTGAAAAGCAAAATGAAACTTTGATTACATCAAATTGAAAAGTTTTTGCACAAAGTCAATGCCACCAAGATTAGGAGGGAAGCAGAAAACTGGGAAAAAAAATTTTGAAACCAGTGTCTCTGATAAAGGCATCATTTCTAAAATATATAGAGAACTGAGTCAAATTTACAGGAATACAAGCCATTTCCCAATTGATAAATAGTCAAAGAATATGAACAGGAAGTTTTAAGAGGAAGAAATTAAAGCTATCTATAGTCATATGAAAAAATGTTCTAAGTCACTATTGATTAGAGAGTTGCAAACCAAACAGTTCTGAGGCACCACATCACACCTATCAGATAGGCTAACATGATAAAACTGGAAAATGATCAATTTTAATGAAGAAGTGTGAGTTGGAACATTAATTCATTGTTGGTGGAGCTGTGAGCTGACCCAACCATTCAGGAGACCAATTTGAAACTATGCCCAAAGGGCTAAAAAATGTGCATACCCTTTGACCCAGCTATACCACTTCTGTATCCCAAAGAGATCATAATAATGGGAAAGGGACCCACATGTACAAAAATATTTATACCAACTCTTTTTCATGGTGGCCAAGAACTGGTAATTGAGGGAATGCCCTTCAGTTGAGCAATGGCTGAACAAGTTGTGGTATATGAAAGTAATAGAATACTATCGTGCTGTAAGAAATGATGAACAGGTGGATTTCAGAAAAACCTGGAAACACTTATACGAACTCATGCTGAGCGAAGTGAGCAGAGCCAGGAGAACATTATACACTGAAACAGCCACAGCGTGCAAGGACTGTTTCTGATACACTTAGCACTTCACAGCAAGGCAAGGACCTAAAACATTTCCAAAGAACTCATGATGCAAGATGCCATCCACATTCAGACAAAGAACTATGGAGTCAGACCACAGAATGAAGCAGACTATTTCCTCTTTTGTTATGTTTGGTTTTTCTCATGGTTTCTCCCATTCATTTTAATTCTTCTGTGCAACATGACTAATGTGAAAATGTGTTTAATAGGAATGCATATGTAGAACCTATATAAGATTGCCTGCTTTCTTCGGGAGAGAGGGGAAGGATGGGGAGAAAATTTGGAACTTATGGAGGTGATTGTTGAAAACTAAAACAAATAAATAAATTTTGGGGAAAAATGAAATAAAATATCTGTTTCCTTCTGAACCCCCTTCGGATCTCTTCTGTGTATTTTCTCGAAATCCTTCATTGGAAATATTTTCTTTCTTCCTCTTTGATATCACTCCTAATCCTCAAACCCTCCTCCATCCAGAAACAACATGAATAAGAACAAAAACCAACCAAACAAAAACCCTCCCTCGTAACAAGTTAGGATTGATAAGCAAAAGACACCCATACTTTGATCATATGTGCAAATGCCTCGCTACTCATTTCTTGTCCATCACCATTCTGTCAAGAAATGGTCAGAATGCTTTATCAAGAAAAGTCTTTCAAAGTGGTTTTTCTTTCTAGTGTTATAATTATTTTAGAAATTTTTCTTCTTGGTTCTGCTTACATAATTCTGGATTAACTAGTGTAAAGCCTGTCAATTTCTCTGAATTCATTCTTATTATTTATGGTGGCACAGTAATATTCCGTTATATTCATATTCCATAATTTGCTCAGTCATTACCTGACTGATGGGCACTCACTTTGTTCCCAGTTCTTCGCTATAACAAAAAATACCAGTCTACATATTTTTGTACATATGAATTCTTTTCCTCTTTTCTCTTTGGGATACATGCCTACTATTCATGTCATTGATATTAATCCCCATTGATAGATAGCTAGGTGGCAAAGTAGATAGAAGCACTGAGCCTGGAGTCAGGAGATACCTGAATCTGAGTTAAATCTGACCTCACACTTAAAAGCTGTGTGACTCTTGGCAAGTCACTTAATCCCTGACTCAGTTTCTCCGTTGGTAAAATTGGGATAATAATAGCACCTACCTTACAGAGTTGTGATGAAATAAGAGATTTGTAAATCACTTTGCACAGTGCCTAGTACTTAGAAGGCACTTAATACATTCTTATTGCTTCCCTTGGGTCAAAGGGTATACACAGCTTAGTGGCTTTTTAGCCATAGTTCCAAATTTTTTTCTAAAATTGATGGACCATTTCATATATCCACCAATTGTACATTTTGGTGCCTGTCCCCTTACACTCTTCTATAATCATTTTCCTTTTTTTGTAATCCTCTTCAATATCACGAGTATGAGGTACAATTGCTAAATTGTTTTAATGAGCATTTCTCTTTTTTAGTCATTTGGAGGTGTTTTTCTTATTTTGGTTGATGGCTTGTTTTTTTCTTCTTTTAAGACCTGCTAGTTGCTTCCTGTCCTTACATACAACTAGTTCACTATATATTTGAATATTAATACTTTATCAGGGTCACTTCAGCTGATTCCCCACCATCTCCAGTTTGCTGTGCCCCTTCTAATTAGAGCAGCATTGCTTTTGTTTGTATAAAAGTGGTTTTTTTTAAATTTTATGCAATAAGCATTGCTTTTTTCTCCTATGATTCCCCATACCTTTTGTTTGATCAAGTACTCTTATTCTATCCATAGCTGTAAAAGGTAATTTCTTCTCTTTTCGTTTTAATTTGTTCATCATGTATCTAAGAAGTAGCTGAATGGTGAAATGGATAGAATGCTGTACCATGAGTAAGGAAACCTTGAATTTGAACCTTGTCTGCACCCCTTCTATCTCTGGGACCCTACAAGTCATTTAACTGATCTGAGCCTTGTTTTTCCTCATCTGTAAAATAAGGGGATTGCCCTTAATGCCTTCTAGGGTAGCTCTTGTAGCTCCGTTTTTATCATCATATGATCTTTTTATCTATCAGTCATATTTTTTGCTTGCAACCTATTGGATGCATTATTACTGTTAATGTAATTTCTACCTGACTACTTTTCAGTTTTCTCAGCAGTTTTTGGTTAATTTAGTGAGTCCTTAACCCTTGGATTTATTGAACACTGATATTTTGTGTCTGGATTTTGTGTTAAAGCTATCTCAATGGCCAACTTTCCCACTATTCAACTAGTACCAGATAATTTTCATTATTTCTTCTTTGTAGCATAGTTTGAGAGCTACTATTCCCAGGCTCCCTTCCTTTCCATTTTTTCCATTATTTTTTGTTGTTCTTGATCTCTTTTACCTCCCGATGAATTTTGTAATTATTTTTTTCCTAGCTCAATAAAGTAACCTTTTGCTAATTTGGTCTGACTTAGAAAAAGTAATGAATTCAGTTAATGCTGTCCTTTTTATTTCATTGGCATTACCCAATTAAGAGCAGTTAATGCCTCTCCAATTATTTAGTTGTCTTTATTTCTCTAAAGAGTGTTTTGTAGTTGAAATCATATAGTTCCTATATATGGCTTGGTAGAGAGACACCCACATATTTTATTCTGTAATTATTTTTCTTTCTACTTCTCTGGCTTGAGTTTTGCTGTTAATATACATACAGATCGATGATTTCTATATCTATTTTGTATCCTGCCATTTTGATGAAATTTTTCATTCCTTTTTAAATTTAGTTGAATCTTTCTGCTTCTCGTAGTAGATACCATAGCTGGTAGATATGAAGTTCTTAATATGTATTTGTTAACCGTCAGCAAAAAATGATCATCTTGTTTTCTCTTTGCCTGTAACTATATCACATACTAGTAGTGATAATGAACATCTTTATTTCCCCAATCTTATCACAAAGGTCTAGCATTTTTCTATTACAGATGATATTAGTTCTTGGTTTTAGCTAGATATTCTTGATCATATCAAGTAAAGGTTCATTTCTTCTTATGCTTTTTAATGTTTATGACAGAAATTGATGTTGTATTTTGCTAAATGATTTTCCTGAATTTATTGATACAATTATTTCCTTTTCATCTTATTATTAATATGGTATAATGATTATGTTTTTTATTACCAATACTGCATTCATTGTATAACATTTCTTCTTTTTAATGTATTGCTGAAACATCTTTATTAATGTTTTATTCAGCACTTTTTTATCTATATGTTTTAGGCATATAGGTCTCTATTTTTGCTTCTTTTCTTCCCCCTGGTTTGAGTATTCATTGTGTTTGTATCAGGTAAGGAATTTAGCTGAACTCCTTTTTCTATTTTTGGAAACAGTTTATATAATATTAGAATTAATTATTGTTGGAACGTTTGGTAGAATTTACTTGGAAATTCATCTATTTCTGTTTTGAGGGGAGTTTATTTCTTTTCTGTTACTGGATTAAGTTTTTACTTCTCTTTCTGCTATTCTGGGCATTTCTCATATTTGTATATGTTTATTATTTTATCTGTTATCAATTTTATTACCATGTAATTGAGAAAAGTTTTTAATAACTTCCTTTAATTCCCCTTATTTAATTCCCCAAGGTAATTCTCCATTTGCATTTTTGATATTGTTAATTTGACTTTTCTCCTTTTTCAAATCGTATTAGCTAACGGTATATTTATTCAGATAGCTGTTCATTCATTTGTTTAGCTATTGTTTGATGTCTTATTCTGTTTGATGATATCTCCAACCTCATTTCTTGATTTGGAATTTGTTCCAAGGCCAAGGTCTCATCCCTTCTGTACTCTCAATTGGAATGGTCAGGCCCTAATTAGTTCTGACTGTCATTTCCTGGGATCTTGACACTGGCTTCAGTTTCCCCTGAGGTGTCTGTGCGGTGAGGCCAGTAGGCTTACATTTCTCCAGTCAATGCTTGGTGGTCAGGTGTACCTAGTCAGGATTTTGCTGTGTGTTTCAGCCTCTCCCCCAGTCTGCCTATTGTTCTGGGCTTCTGTAGCTCTCCTCTCAGCAGCCCACTTTCCCTGGCACTACTGTGGACTGCTCTTTCTATTTCTCTTGTCTGGATGCTACTGAGAGCTTCCCCTAAGCTTGTACTAGCTTTAGTAGTGGAATGCTTCTTCAAGCACTTGTACTTTTCTTTTTATTCAGCTCTGGCCTTCTGGCCTTCTGGGTTTTCATCACGCTTACTGGACTTTCTCCCTGACTTTGTTGGTCTTTATTCAATCTGATCATTGTTGGACTGTATCTGGGAAAGCTGGGCTCCTCTATGACCTTCACACTACCATCATAGTCATAAGTAACTCTACACATGCAATAGGTTCACACAGCTAACAAATTTCTGCTAACACGTTGCATATTTTGAGTGACAGACTCTTAGACAAAATGTTAAGACTCCACAGTAAACATGTGCTTCTTAGATTCATCTGATCATTCAAATGAGGGTCATTAAATTGCTTTAAAAAATGCTTGCATTTCATGCGTGGTACTTTTTCTCACATTATCCATGTCATTTTGAGTATTTTCTCTGCTAACAGTTATTCATGGTATAAAGATTTTCTGGTCAATAATATTAGTACTAAATACAAGCCAGGTTGATCTGGAGGTAAGACACTAGGATTTATATCTGGTTTCCAGAGAAGACTGGATAAACCCAAAAGATTGAGGAGTGGTACTTTTGTTGTTCAGTCATTTCAGTCATATCCAACTCTTTGCGACCTCCTTTGGGGTTTCTTGATAAAAATACCAGAGCGGTTTGCCATTTCCTTCTCCAGTGGATCACCTTTTCTCAGAACTCTCTACTATGACTATGTTCATCTTGGGTAATGCTGCACTGCATAGTTCACAGTTTCATTGAGCTATGTAAGCCTCTCCAATATGACAAGGCTATGATCTGGGTTGGGGGTGGGGGGTGACCACTAAAGACAAAAGGATATTATGAAATTGCTGCTTGGCATTGGTAAGGGGTGGGACATTACCAGCATGCTCCAGATGAAACTGACCTAAACTTTCTGAGAGGCATATTTTTCATATTGACCTTTCCCTAAGCTGATGGAACCATAGATAGGGACCAAAAAAACCTGTCACAAGTACTCCTGTCAGATCAGTATTACAAATGGTGCTATTTTCATAAGAAACTGTTGCTCACTTAGCCATTATCTACTCGATATTCCCATTACACTTATACATCAGTGCTAGAAATCACTTACTCTCAAGGAACTTACAGTCTTCCATTCCTACTATTAATTCCACTCCTAACTGACATTTATAAAGGGTTTTAAGGTTTACAGAGCATTTTCTTTACATTAATTATCTCATTCATCCTCTCATCAATCTTGTGAAGTACAGGTACTTTAAATATTATTTTTCCCCATGTGCTGGTGAACAAAATATCTTAAAGACATAAAAATGACTTGCCGAGGATTCCACAGATGGTAATTGTCAGGGACAGATTTTGAAGCCAGTTCTAGCAGGAACCTAAGTCCAGTTTTTCAGGGGTTTTTTCCTCTCCAGTGGCACACACTGTTCTTTGATGTAAAAGTAGGTTTAGGAGACTTAGGTTCAGTGTGTACTGACTTTGTTTTATACCCTGGAAATTACTTTCAAGAAAAACAAAATCCATGATATTTTCATTCTTTTTCTGTTAACCTGATAATTGAATACAGAAAGGAGAATCCAAGTAACTGAATGTTCCAATGAGTTAGGTTCTGTTTAATGGAGGCTTCACTTTAATTTGAAAATTTAGAGAAGTCAATGAGTTTCTCATGAATTATCTCTTAAATGGGAATAATAATTCATGATCTTTTGCTACCAAATAGAAAATTATAAAACTGCTACTTTTGAAGCATTTTGACCTCCTCAAAAATGGTACTGTATCAACTTAATGTATTATTTTTAGTGATTATTAGTTATCCTAACATGATATTGCCATTAGTGGGTTATATAAGCCTCTCTACTTACTTAGAAAAATTAGCTTAAAAAAACATTGGCCTCATAATTATTTCAACCTTTTCTCTTTGATTCTTCCTCTGACAGAACTACCTTAAATTTAGCTCAAATAATTACAAGAATGAATAAATTGGCATCTCTTTCATCCCTCTGTTTCTTGTTTCTACTGGACACTGTGTGCTTTTTATCTCGCTGAGATTTCCTGGGACTGCTAAGTAGGCAGTAACTAATGACTGAATCATGAATAAATTCTCAGCATGAAACCAGTATTAAAAAGATATTTTTCAGCTAAAACTCAGCATTCCAGAATAAAGGATTACTCTTGATGATGATACAGGGCAGAAAAGCAAATGTACCATATTAATTTTATATATAGAGAGAAAGCTTTGTCTTTTCCCCCAGCAAACACCATTTCACAATAATCGATTGATGGGGATTTGGGGGTGGGATGGGAATCTGCCCTAAGTTTCCTCTTCCTTCATGACATCCCCATTTTGAACTCATTTCAATAGTTGGTGGTTGCTTAGCTAAACCAAATTTATAAGAAAATTGAAGTTCATTTTCTTCTATTTCTCTGTGGGACTTAGGGATGGTTCACATCTCTCTCTCTCACCAAATGAATGCTTAATGGGAAAGAGCACAAAATTATACAGGGAGAAAACTCTACTTTCAAGGAAATTATGAAGAGGGTAGAAGACCTGAATAATTGACTAAGTGAAGATTGACTAAGCTGTAATGCAACAGTGGTGCCCAAACCCACTAGTCCTAGCTATCACGGTATTACATTTGTGGCTAGCTTACTGAGAAATACAGATCATTTAATATTGTCTTCTGGGTGATACAGGTAGAAATGTGCTTTAGAGTCATTTGATATGCTTTTGCGTATAACCACACTATACAATTTGATTCTTTTAAAATGTTTATGAGGATAAAAGAGAATCCGAAATTATCTTTGTTTGAGTGCATTTGACTATGATTAAAAATAAATTTGAAGGGAGGATTTTCCTAAAGCTTTGCTTTAGTAAAATAATATAGGGCAAATTTCCCAAGAAACGCTCTCTAGTTATAGGAGATTTGAAGTAATAGTCTACTGTAATTTTATGTATTTCAGCATTAAAATGTTTTACTAATAGGAAAAAGCTTTCCCTTTTTTGTTTCAGGGTATCTAGAGTTGTTATTTTTCCCAATATGGAATTATTAAATTATCAGAACTGAAAGAGTTCTCAAGAAATCTTTATACTACCCACAACCCAGTCTCTCATTCTTAAAACCCAACTGAACTTGAAACATCTCAGACACAGAAAACAAAAAAAAAATGTATTCTTCCACCTTAAAAACATCTTAAGAAGGAGATTCTTCATTTCCCCTTGGTAGCATATTCCAGTATTTCACACAGTCTGTACAGTCAGGAAGGCTCTTTCTAATGTCTAACCTCAATCACTTGTACTATATAGGTGAAGGTCATTCCCTCAGTGGAAAGAGAGCAGCTGTTCAACAGCATTTAATCAAAATTCACTCATGCAATAGAAAACTATTCCATTTCCCCATTGCCTTGGCTTCCAGTTAACCCTAAATCCTTTAGGTTTTTCCATACAAGAACTATTTCTCAACACTTTATTCATCTTGGTTATTCCTTTCAGAACCTTTTCCAGATATGATCTTTTTATATCTGTGGTGCAAAATTTATTGAGTTTGCATAGGAATACCCATGAAATCTAATCTTTTATAAAGGTTTTTTCTCCAATTCATTGTAAATTTTACCTTGAAAAGTATGAAAGAATTTTTGTTGTACTCAACAGAGAGAATATGAACCTACTGAACTGGGAAAAAAATGAGTGACATAGACCAACATAGTAAATTGTAAGTATTAATTCTAGTGAAAGGTCAAGTGCTTTTCATTTCAAAGTCTATGAAATTATTTTGAAATTTACCTTTTATGCCAGGTCCACCCAAAGAAAAACCCAATGTCTTATGGTTGAGCTAGCATTCATGAGTCTATATAAACTTTTAAACTGATTCCACATTTCTAGTCTGTATCACATTTTAACTAGTATTTCCTTTTATTTTCCTAAATATACTTCTTCCAACTTTCAGGGGATATGTCCCCAATTTGATGAATAGTACTGTGTTTGCTTTACCTACGTCTTTTATAATTTCATAGATTTTAGATCATAATCTTTCAGCTTTCATCACTGCGGCTTAAAATGTTCCAATTTCTTAGCTCTATCTTCATGCTACATCCTTTCCATCTCTGTGGTCATTTCCAATGGCTTTCTCTTTACTGTCTACAACTTTTGTCAGATTTTTTTTGATTTGGTGACAAAACTAGCCTAATCCAGAAATCCAAGTAAGAGTACATGTATTTCTATAATCATAATGATGACACATTTATATGGTACCTTACACTTTCTTAAGAGCTTTCCCTTGCATTAGCCTTTTATGGTGGGTTGGGTAAGTGTTATTTCTCCAGGTTTACTGAAACTGAGGTTCAGAACATTTAACTGATTTGCTTAAGGTCTTATAGCAAATAAATGGTAGAAACAAGGTTAGAAACCTGTTCTTCAGACTTCAAGTACCTTATTTTTTTTCTATTAGACCATGAAGGAGAATGTTTTCTGTCCTTTTTCAATTTTCTTCCTCATGACACCCAGCATACCATTGGGCTTTTGAACTTCTGCACAACATTGGGTTGATATCATTAAGGAATTCTCTACAGCGTCTCCTCCATCTACTTCATTATGAGTCTGCATCTGTAACAGTTTATTGTTTGTCCTTCATTCTTGAAGAGGAACATGACATCTGGAAGGTGATACCATGAATTGCAACCGATTTGGATTTAAATGAGGGAGGGCTTTGCAAAATCACCAGCCTCACTTTCTCCTCTGGAGCCATGTGGGCCCAGTGGCAAGATGTAGATCAGTGGGAGACCTTGTCCTTTTTAAGCTAAGGTCTTTCCCAAGTCTCAGTTTGACTGAGGCAATACCCATTCAGTAATTAAGGATAGGTAAGAAATGAAAAGTGTGTGTGTGTGTGTGTGTGTGTGTGTGTGTGTGTGTGTGTGTGTGTGTGTGTGTGTATCTCTGTGAGGGGAAGACCCTCAGGGTTTCTGGTCAAAACCTAAACAACTGCTATTTACATTCACTCTGAGAAATCATGGCCCAAACAATGACTCCATGGCTCGGGCTTGTTGGCCAATCTGTTGGAGCCAGAGTGATTTGCGTTTAAGGCACTAACTTTTAAACCTTAAACTTTCATGACTACAAGTCCTATCCTCTATGTAATGCTGTTTCTACAATCTAATAGTATGGGCAGAAAAAAATTTAACAAAATACAGCATTTATTTATATTTTAAAATTCTAAAAAGCCTAGAATTGAAAGGACTGTTTCCATTACTTTTTCACATAGCCTTAGGAATCCCAAATCCCTATTACATATGTTGTTGTAGTAAAACAAGATAAAATGAGCATAGGCAATGGAAAGGAAAAAAACACTCTTAAATGAATCATTGATTTGGGAGTTCTGTCCAGTGATGCATATTGTGACCCATCCTGTGCATCTTTTGTCCATGTCATCCCATATATATACCACATGAGTGTTGTTCAGTTGTTTTTTCAGTTGTGTCTGACCCTGTAACCCCATTTGGGGTTTTCTTGGCACAGATCCCAGAGGGATTTGCCATTTTACAGATGAGGAAACTGATGCAAATGGGGTGAAGTGACTTGCCCAGCATCTCAGCTAGTAAGCTTTTGAGATCAAATTTGAACTCAGGAAGAGGAGTCTCCAAGGCCTGGTTTTTATTCTTTCCATGAGATCAAGTCATCCTCTCTTCCCATCCTACAATTCCCTGGCAATTTCTTTTACTCTTGTTCTTCAGAGTCCTTTGTTGTTTACACTGTATATTACAACCCGCTTGTGCCCGCCATACACCTATCCATTGCCCTCCATGTGAAGCTCATTTTTAGTTTTGCAGAGGCTCTTGTTGTCATTTAGTAACATCAGTGAAATGTTAGTCTTAAGAAGAAAGGATTTTTCTTGCATGGAAAGCTTAGATTCGGTAAAGAAGTTTTGTATTTTCCTGAAGACAGTCCTATATGTTTTCCTCTTCTGCTTAAACCTTGGGTCCAATTTATTCATCATTTCTATTGTCAACTCAGGATAGATATACAACCTCTATAGACGTATAAGCTCTATACCCAAATGCTTGTTGAAGTCTGGGCAACAAATATTGTTAATCGACTTGGCTTTCCCTGTGTAGATGGACAACTCATATTCCTTTGAGTAATTACAGCTCTCTTGCACGAGGTTCTACATTGTTCTGGAACTTGATGGAATAAGCACAATGTCACCTGCAACACAGGAGGATCTGGAGAACCTAACTATCCCCAGGGGATTCTGCTTTCAGTGAGTATCTCCTCCCTCACGATGCAAATGTTTCTGGTGAATATACATGTCCTTACCTTATGCATTGACTGGTATTTTTATAGTCATGATCAGAGAATCATTCAACAGGATTATTTCTCTTGTTATACATTCCAAGGAATATTAGATATGATTTTGATGGTTGAGTGGAAAATACTTCATGGTAAAAGAACCAGCCTTGACTAAATGTTGTTCTACTTAATGAAATACTTGTTCATAATCAATGAACAGTAAGTAAAATAGAAAGTTATATTTTCTACATCTTTCAGTTAAAAAATATGGTACATTGAGAACACTGATTGAGAAAGCCTGCCTATTTCCTATTAATAACCTTACTGAGGATGGCCTTGATTAATATGATGACTCTCATTCTACATAGATGGGAAATTTCTTAATGAAATGATGGTTTAATTAGAGGACTCAAGATCATTTTTAAAAATGAAACAAGACAATAGTCAAGCATTAGGGCATGAAATTCATAAAATCAAAAAATTTTCTATGTGTTTCTAACAAAAATCACAATGAAATGGTAGAAAGAGAAATTCCATTTAAAATATCAATAAAATGCAATTAGTATCTGGAAGATATCTTTCCTAGATATGCATAAGACTTATTTAACTAAAAACAATTTTCGTACAAATAAAGGATCACCTAAATAATTGGAGAGATATTCAATGTTCATGATAGGGCCGTGTCAATATAATGAAAATGTTACCACCCCAATTATTGCATAGATTTAATATTATGCAGGTCAAAACCAAGGAGACAAGGTTTAGAATTAACTAGTACAATAACTATTCATAAAAGAAATAAAAAGTCAAGAATATCAAGATAATACTGAAAAAATAGAATTAATGGTGTCTTGATCTTACCAGATCTCAAATGATTTTTCAAAGTAGTAAGTACGAAAATTACTTGATGCTGGATAATGGTAGCAGATCAGTACAACACATGAAATAATCAACAAATTGAAGCAGATATCCAGCAGCCTTCTGTTCATTCATCCTAAGAATATAAAATAAAAGGGACTGAGATTCTCTATTCAAACAATTGCTAAATAAACCTGGATGGAAATTTGATAGAAAATCTGTTTAAAACAGCTTATTCCATCATAAGCCCAAAAGGATTCTCAATGGCTATTATACTTTTCAGAACTGTAGGGAAGAATCTGTAAATAAATATTGGATAGAAGAGATCATTTTAAAATGTAGACAAATAAATGGCCCCAAGCTAGGAATGAACCATTTTTAAAAGAAGAAATACTAATAATAGCTATCTGAAAAAATGTCAATATCACCAATAATGAAATACAAGTTATAATCTTTCCTCTCTATTCTAGACTCTTATTCTGTCGTTCATGGCTCTTATTCAGCAGTTCTTTAATCCCTGTGCTCTTCATGGAATTCAAGCTTCTAAGGTACCAGTTTTGAGTTCCCTCTTAAAAACAATTTCTAGGTTATTGCCTTGCCGATTGTGCCCTTTGGCTCCCGTTTTCTGTGGTGCCTCAGTCTTGGCAATATCGGTTCTCATAGGGTCATAGAGAGGATATTGCTTAGTTGTGCAGCTAATTATTAACCTTTACCCTCCCCATGGTCATTTTTCCCATTTGCCATTAAGTCTCCTTGGGTCCATGCCCTCTCACTCTTTTGCATGTCAAGTGCCCCCAGGAGCTCTCATTCCCTTTCTCCTGAGGTAGAATGAGTGGTCTCTCTAAGGACCCAATCCCCGCAAATTATATCCATTTGAAAGTCCTCATCTTTCTTTTTAGGGTATCTTTCTTCCTCAATCAGAGTATCCATTAATGGTACCTCTTCTCACAACTTAAGGGAGATTTTCTTTTTTTCTTTCCTTCTTTCTCATTCCTTCCCTTTGTCTCCTTACCTATTCTCCTGCAACTTCTCTTCTTCCTGAGAGACTATTGGGCTGACTCTCTCCTGCATGTCCTATCAAGGGGTTATTTTCCCTTCATTGCAAACTTTTGACTTGATTATAGAACTTTGCATTTTCCCCTTTGTCTTCCTCTGTCCCATTTTGCAATTTTATCTCACAAAGACATTGCTTCCTCTGAAAGCATAGTGTTGGGATGTCTAGTCCATGATGTTTCAAACCTATTTCTTCACCATCTCTTCTGTTTGCCTTCTGTTTTCATGCTTGTCTACTTGTGAATATGTAAAAAGAAATCTCTTAATGGTTTCTCAGCCATTGTTGTCCTTAGTTGTGGTATTTTTTTACCTTTTACTTTCACATACAGTAGTGTTTCTATTGTCTGAGTTGTTTCAATGGCAAATAATTTGTTCCATCCATTTCTGGCTTTTTTTCTTTTTCCCCCAAATTTATTAATTTATTTGTTTTTAGTTTTCAACAATCACTTCCATAAGTTCCAAATTTTCTCTCCCTCCCCACAATGGCATGCAATCTTATATGGATTCTACACATGCATTTCTATTCTGGCTTTCTTTCTAGGAATGCTTTGAACACCTCTTTTTTTTTTAATGGTTAGGCCCAGATTTTCAGAGTATGTCACTTTGGGGTCCATTTTGAACACATTTCTTTCCATTAATATTTGGTAAACTAGAGAATTGGAGAATGGCATGTGTTATCAGGAACAATTATTTCATCGGATGGCTTAATTTGGCTTTGGAGAAAAAGGTGTTTTATGGGAGGTGGTTTGGTTTTTCAGAAGGAAAACAAAATGTGTAAAAGTAAAATGTATCCATGAAATTTTTCTGAAAAAAAGTACCTTACCTAGTCAATACTTGTATTACAGGTTTTGATGTAAAATAAAAATATGTGAGTATTGAATATATGTGTATATATAATTACATGCATATTTAACACATGCATATTATACACATATATATGTTTTCATTTTCTGTTTTCATGGAATGAGTTGGTGTTTTCTCTTTTGTGTGGACTGTGTCTAGAGGTTGACTGATTCCATCACAAGATGCATGCTGAGAGAATGATTTCCTTTTGTCTTCAAATTGACATGAGGCAAGTCTGCTTCTTATGGCCTTTCCCCAAGGGAATTCAGGCCCTTCCTCCCTTGTCCATTTATTAACTATTCTGAGCATTGGTTAGGAGACATACAACGGGGGTTTTAGGAAATTTTTTTTCTGGACTAAGGAACTTAATCCTATTGACAGCATGTTGAATCTTCCTACTTTATTAACTCCCTGTGCACCTCAGCTTGTGTTATATTGTAAGGCAGATTATCATATTGAATTGTTAGCATATTGGAAAGAAACTTTAAAGGAAACAGAACCTTTTACTTACTATGTGCCCTTTTACTTGTAAATATTTCTACTTATTGTTCTGTTTTATGAAAAAAAAAGGGTGGAGCAAAAAAATGAGACCTTAACTACCTTTCTTAGTCAACTTAGGTATGGGTGTATGGCTGCTGCAAATCTATTCAACAAACATTTACTTAGCATCTGTTATGTACCTGCCACTATGTTGGGCACCAAAATTAAAGTCTGTGCCCTCAAAAAACTCCCCCCAAAAATAAATGCACAGCCAGAAAATGAAGTGAGAAATGTGTCTTCTTTCTACAGTCATGGTTTTCCATACTCTACTTCACTAAGGAACCTTGAAGAAGTTTTAGAAAGTGTCATGTACATTGTCAGTATGGGATAGCTAATAAGAAAATCAGGCTACCTCAAAAGTAGTGCCCAAGAGGGAAATAATTAGGTATTGCTGGAACCCAAACTGGAACTTTAAGGTTTTGTAAGCATGTTAACAAAAACCGAGTTTGAACAATTAATTGGATATTTTCATCAAACATTTGGTTGTTCCACAATAGCTAAATGAGTAGTAAGCAAATGTTTTCATTTGCACTTATGCCCACGTGTACAATCAGTAAGACAGTGAATGATCTTGTTTGATTTAAAAGCTAAACAAAACATGGTTGGTGGTGGAGGCACAGCCACAACCCAAGTTAACAATTCATGTCTTAGATGACATGCATCTAGGATAATTTAATAAATACATACCTATTTAAGATAATTGAATAGCAATACTTGGAAAGAAATTTGGGGGAAATCAGTTTGCATGCAGGAACTCTTTTAGGCTGCTTAGTTTAACCAAGGCAACTCCTAGATTCTAAACGTTAAGGAACTCTTGTAATTTACTGAGCTTAATACTGCAACATCATTCAAATTTATGTCATGCAAGCATAATGATCCCAGTGATCAATATGTAATTGTTGCATCCCTCCAAAGCTAGAGGATTAATTAATGGCCAAGGTTAACAGATTGTCAATTAATGTCCTGGCGTAAATATCTGTGAAATCTGTTCAACTTAATGATTTAAAGATTATGAAAAAAAGAGTCTTAAAACGAATTTTGCCTTTTTTATTTTTTCTGCTGCATTAATCACTTTATTCAGACCCAATAGCAGATGGCATATAATTGTAAATGGGTATGTTGAGGATGAAAAGGCATCCAACAAGAAATGGCATAGCATTGAAAAAGGAGGAGAATTAGGTGACTTTTTACAGCGTGTGATGAATAGAAATCTTCACCACAAATGTAGGTTACTGAATATGTAATAAGCTTTATTGTAGTAAACATGATATCAGCTTGACATTCTGAGAAGGTATAATGACTCTTAACTGATATAGTTATTTAAAATATATATGTGTGTATGTATATATATGTATATATATATATAGTAAAGGATAATGCAAGAGGTCAAATGATTAGACCTGTTATGAGCTGACTAGATCAGGAAAGAGGGTCCAGGCAGTCAAGGAACTGAGGATGTTTCAGAAGACACACCTCCCTCTGCCAAAATTCCTCTTTGATGCCCCATGTGGTGTAAAGGTTACTCTGCGTTCTCAAAGACTGGGCCTGCAAAGCACAAGATTTGGTACATGCTGCCAAGCTCGAAAGGCATCGAATATGGGTGTGGTATAAAAATCTATGGATGCTATCTAAAGATCAGCTTAATTAAGTTCAGAGGGACTTGTCCGCCTCAGAAAGTTGGTCATCAGGTGGTGATTTTTTTTTGTCGGCTAAAAGGAGTTGTTAACCCATTTAGTTAAAAATAAGGAAATTGTGGTCCGCATCATCAAGAGTACCTGCACTGATAAAATTATTTATCCTTGAAGTGGTAAAATGAAAATTAGTTCTACAAACCTACACTCTTTGAGAAGAATTCTACTAGGTGCTAAAACAAAAACCCATTATATTACTCTCTGTGTGACCTTGAGGAAGTTACAGAACCTTCTCAGTGTTGCTATTTCCTTATCTTTAAAATGATGCATTTCCCATTTTAATTGATTTAAAGCTAGAAGGGCCATGTTATTCTACTTTCTGTATAAGGAAATGGAGGCACAGAATGAAAAGAATACTATATTTGGAATCAGAAGGGTATGGTTGGAATTCAGCCTGAGCTGTTGTTGGCCTGTATAGTTTGAGCAAGTCATGTAAACTCTTTGAACCTCAGTTCCTCACTTGTAAACTGAGAGGGCTGAACCAAGATCACCATTAAGATTCCTTTTATCTCTAAATCAGTGATCCTAAATGAATAGCTCAGGGTCACACAGATATTAAAGAGAGGCAGAGGCTGAATTTAATGCAGTGTCAGACAATTTAATAATGTTGGTTAGTTTTGCTGAACTTTTAAAAAATTCTTTTTATTTTTTGTTTTAATGAATGTCCTCTGGGTAGAGGAGAGAGGAGGTATAGGTATAGAAATTAAGATGATATAAAAAGCAAAGATACTATTAAAAATAAAATAAAAATAATTCTAATTTAAGCCATCTGACCTGAAATCTGAAACTCTATTTCACAGGAGAGGTTTAAGGGTCCTTCCCATTTTAAATTTAATAGCAAACATATATTCAATGCTAAAAGAAAGGACTAAGCTTGACTTGGAATAAATGAAGAACAAGATTTATTTGGTATAGTAGAAGGAGCACAAGACCGGGAGACAGGAGACCCAGATCCTAATCCCAGTTCATTCTGTAAAATACAGTGGCTCCTTGGTCAACTCCATTACCCTTGAGACCTCAAAAATGAAATTAAGCATTTGCATGTGATAAGCTGCGTTTTTAGCTTTTGCTCAGATATTTAGCATTACAAAGACACAGGCAAAATATCTCTGACTTGAATATGATCAGGTTTTTCTTGTGTGCGTATTTAAGGATAAGGTGTTTGAGGCAAGAGTATGGATAATAAGAAATGGGAGAGAATTGACAGAAGGGAAACTACATTTTGTCGCATCGTCAATGACATATCTGAAATCCAAACTCTGTATTGTTTTCAGTGGTAATTTAGACACAGCACAAGCTTAGGTCACAAAGAATTTTTGTATATTTACGTTATTTGGTACTCTTGTGTCCATGATGCAGTAAGCCAGACACTGAAATTTTTAATACTTTCTCAACTGGTCATATGTATGTCTCCAAATAAGTGAAATGCAGGATAATATTTATAAGATCCCTGCAAATACTTGGCTGCACTAGCTAGTCTAGTCTCTTTTCCTTGGGTTGAGCCTAAGCCAACTGATTTCTAGCCAGAGTCTCGATTCTTTCAGAAAGTGTATAGCACCTGAGAATACACTGCCAGCTTTTAGTAATAAACTGTTGTGAAGTTTGTGTGTGTGTGTGTGTGTGTGTGTTGTGTGTGTGTGAGAGAGGGAGAGTCAGAGAAAGAGAGAGACAGAGACAGACAGAGAGAGAGAAGGAAGGAAGGAAGGAAGGAAGGAAGGAAGGAAGGAAGGAAGGAAGGAAGGAAGGAAGGAGGGAGGGAGGGAAGAGAGGAGAGGAAAGGAGAGGAGAGGAAAGGAGAGGAGAGGAGAGGAGAGGAGAGGAGAAAGACATAGGTAATAATTCTTGGCCTTCTTTCCATTAAGACTTGCCCTGGCTATTTGATCTGAGTCACGGAGAAGATCAACCTTATGATGAATTCACCCTCAGGAGAGTGAAACTGCTTCCTATAAAAGTAAAATAATGTTTCTAAAAAATAGGTTCAAGGTCAGCTTGGTGAAATACCCATACCCTGCCTCCCTTCAGTTCTTCCTGATCCAAGGATCACAAGAATTTCTGTGGGAATTTGTGATATTTTAAGGTTGAAATGAATAAGTATTATTGCTTCTTTAGAGATACTTAATAAGCTTCGCCAATCTTCAATGGCAGTAATAATTCTGTATAATTTCTAACACAGATATAATAGAGCTTCAAAGTACAGTCTTTTTCTTCAATAGCTATGTGTCCCCAAGTATTTCCTTCTTATGCTTTTTTTAAAAAGATAATTGGACTTCAAAACTTTTACCTCCTTAGAAAAACACTTGTGAGAGTGTTGAAAAGATATGAAAAAGAGCATTGCATGGTAGATTAAAAAAAATACACAGACCTTTTAATAAAGCAGAAAGCTCTATGTAAACCAGGTGCTGTTTAGTTTTAATTTGTAGAATGTTTGGCATTTCATAACACATACAATAATTTGCTATTTTCTGGTCTTGCAAAATTTAATTATTTCTGACATTTTTAATAAGATCAGAAACAAGACAGATTCAAGGAGCTGGAAAGTGTGATAGCATTTCTAGTCGGAACATAGACAATGTAAAGTAGGATTGGTGCGTTTTTGTGATTGCCATTTGGTAGAGAGAGTGCAAGATGAGAAGGCTTTTGCCATCTTCTAACAGATATTCACATGTTGATTTTTTGGTCTGGATGTGGGATTTCATCTCTATGGTCAGTTTCTCATGTGGAAACTCTCTTTTTTGATATAAATAGACATCAATCAGAAGTCCCTTTGTCTTAAAGAATTGTCTAGGGCATTAAGAGATTTAATGATTTGTACACTCAACTTATGTTAGAAACAGACCTTGAAACCATGACTTCCATTATACCAGGCTGTTTCTCTTGGTTTTACACGCATATACACTCACATGCAGAGCAGAAGCAGCACAGCTTTTAAGTCGGGGTACCTGAGTGTGAATCCTGACCTTGTACTTACTACATGTATGACCTTCTATAGATCACTCTTAACCTTTCTTGGCCTCAGGTTTATTATCTATAAAATGAAGAGGAGTAGACTAGACCTCATGAGACCCTCCGATTCAAAATCTGTATGATGATATGTGAGGGCTATTTGGCAAGAATGTGATTATTGCCTTATCCAAAAACTTATTGGTAATATTCAATATCTAATATATTCAAGGGTTTCTACTATTTATTGTGTGGGTAGCTAGGAGGCTGAAGAAGACACAGTCTTTTCCCTCAGGGAGCTAGCAAGGGTGATCGAACATTCCCAAGAATAATTATATTAAATCAGAAAAACTACATTTAATAAGAGTAGTACAAAGATCTGTAGCAGTATGGGAGAAAGGCAGTGGTGGACAGAATCCTATATTTCTGATAGGAGAAATCTTTGGAAAGCTCCTTGAAGGTAGTATGATATTGTATTTGGGCCTTGAAGGATGACTAGGATTTTGAAATGGGAGAAATGATGGGAAGGCCATTCTAAGAAGAAGGAACAGAAATAGGAAAGCCCAAGGTATATTTGGGAAATGGTGAGTAATCCTGACTGTTGGGAGCCCAGGCAACAAAGGAGTATAGTAGGAACAAAGACTAGAAAGATGTGTTAGGGCCAGATGGTAGAGAGTGAAGTGCCAGGATCGGGAGTTTGGCCTTCCATTTACAGGCAATGAAATGAACTTGAACATAGAGAGATTGGAGTGTGGGAGACCAGTAGTCAAGGTGTGATATAAGCAGGGCCTGAATGAAGCTAGTGAAAGTGAGAATGGAAAAGAGGGGATGGATATGAGAGATATATGACAGAAGAAATCAAGTCTGAGCCTCAGTTTCATACATAGGAGACAGTTCAGATGTTCAGTCAGATTGTGAACCTTTTACAATATCCACAACCAGCAATAATTCACTTTCTGTTTCTGTGCTTTACCTCTAGGGTAAAGAAAATACTGCCTCTCCTGATAATTATAACTGATATTTTTTATAGCACTTCAAAGTCCTGAAAATTTTATATACATTGTCTGATTTTAGTCTGATAACAACCTTGTAAGATAAGTACGAAAGGTATTATTGACCCATTTTTTAGATGATGAAACTGAGACCCGTAGAAGTTAAGTCATTTGTGTAAGTTAATTAATTACAAAGCTATTAAGTACCAGAGGTGGAATTTGTACCTATTTTACTTCTGAGTCTAGCACTCTTCCACTATAAATTATTGTGCACACACACACACACACACACACACACACACACACATTGCTTTACAGCACTTAAAGTGCTATTTAAATTTCATCTTTGTCTTTCTTGCACAACAAACTACCCTAAGAGAGTCCATTCCATTATTAGATACTTCTAATTATTAGGACATTATCTTTAATGTAAAGTAAAATCCTTCTCCTTGTAACTGACCAATCATTGGTCCTATTGCTGTATCAGGGAAAATAAATCTAATTCCTCTTCTACTTGAACACCTGTCAAATATTTGAAGATTATCATCATTCCTGTCTTGCCATTTCTCTGCAAGTTTTCTTTTTTTCACATTATCTCCTATTATTTCTTGAATGTTATGAATTTGAGTCTACTCACCACACTTGCAGTCCTATTTTTCAGTGTCCCTTCTCAAGATGTGCTCTTCAGAACTGGACATGTAGTACTACAGATATGATATAACCAGAGCAGAGCCCAACAGGATTATTAGAATAACAGATGCAAGGGCAAAGATGGAGTACATCGAACAGAGATTGCCAAGAAAGTATTTATTGGCCAAGAGTCTTGCAAATCTAATCAAAAGGGCTTTAAACTAAAAGAGATTGGAGGGAAGGAGGAGACTGCCAGTGTATATCCTCTTAGGTAGATACCATAGAAATGAAAGGGGTGGGGAGGTGGCGGGGATAGGAGCTGAGTCATCCATAAAGTGATGTGAAAAAAATCCAAATAAAACCCATGGATTCAAATGTCTATTCACAAATGCCCAAAGTTTAACCAACAAGCAAGAGGCGCTAGAGCTTTTGCTGAAGGAAATAAACTTATTTTCAGAGATCACTGAGGCTTTGAATGAAACCTGTCATTAGACTATGGCTTGTACAAAAGAAATAGGAGACACAAGGGGGAGTAGTGAAAGGAGTCAGATAATATTACATATTAAAAAGGTATAAACACAAGGAAATGCAGGAACCGAAGTGGGGGACATGATAGGGGATATTTGGCTGCAAGGCAGTGGAGAAAAAAACCAGAAGAGGGGCGGAGCCAAGATGGCAGAGTGAAAGCAACGACTCACCTAAGCTCCTGGAAAAACTCCTTTGGATATTTCTGGGGGGAGAGTCTCACCAGACTTTGGAGGTGTAGAATCCAGTGGGAGACGGACTTTGACAGATTCGGAGCCCAGGCTGGACTGGAAGGTCCACGGGAGGGATCTGTTCCACGGGGGTGAGACCCCGGCGCACAGCGCAGCGCGGTCGGCGCGGCAGGGCGGAGGCGACCCGAGGGGCCCGAGAGTGGCGGGCGAGACCAGCGGAGCAGGAGATAAGCCAGGCCGAGCCAACGATATCAGCGCAACAGCCTTTGAAATCTTCAGCCTAAAGACGGGACCTCAGTGGGTCACTACTTGAACATCCAGAAGCTGGGATGCCGGAGTGATCAGTAAGTGCTCTCCCCTCCCCCCCGATGACCGTGAGGGAACCATAAAATTCTTCCCCAGATTGATCCTGGATCAGTGGGAGCAGCAGAAAGGGGCGAGTGGTCTCGTAACACCAGAGGCTGGAGAGGTGGCAAAGGGGGATTCTTCCCACCGTGGTGGAGGCTATCTGGAGGGACAGACGACCCAGGGCAGAGAAAAATTCGCACTGAGACCCAAGCAAGCCTCAGCCCGGGAGACGAGCCCCAGGAGGGGCGGGAACACGCATTAGCCTCTAGGCGTGCCCCAGCCCTCCAGGGGAAAAGGGAAGACAATAGGGAAGCTGGGATCACCATCCCTGGACCTTGCCTTTGCCTCAGGCCAGCTGAGGAGATATCCTGAGACCAGACCACACCTCCCACACACCTATCAAGCTAAACCCAGGGTTGATCTGGGAAACAACAACAACAACAAAAAAAAAAAGCCTGCTTTTAGCCTAGACAAACATCAACTCAACTTAAAAGATCTGTATCTTCTGACTGAAAGAACCAAAAGCTACAACACTCAGCCAACATCATGAATCGGAAAAAGCAGACGAAAAGTGAAAAAACCATAGAATCTTTCTATGGGGATAAGGACCAAAACACAAACACCAAAGAGGTCAGAGCTGAGACTGTACTTCCATCTGAAACCTCAGATGGGACTATGAATTTCTCGCAAGCACAACTAGATTACCTGGAACGTCTGAAGAAGGATATAAAAGAAAAACTGGCCAATGATTTTAAAACCATAAAAAAAGAATTCACTGATGAGAACATCAATCTGAAAAAGAAAATTGAAGAAATGGAAAAGGAAGTTCAAAAATTAACTGGAGAGAATAATTCCCTAAAAGGAAGAGTTAATCAAACGGAAAAGGAAACTCAAAACCTAATAGGGAAAATTGATCAGATGGAAAAGGAAACCCAAAACCTAACTGGGAAAATTGGTCAATTGGAAAAAGAAGTACAAAAATTAAATGGAGAAA
The DNA here is from genome assembly GCF_028372415.1 of Notamacropus eugenii. Lineage (NCBI taxonomy): Eukaryota > Metazoa > Chordata > Mammalia > Diprotodontia > Macropodidae > Notamacropus > Notamacropus eugenii. The sequence goes on along the minus strand of NC_092879.1, from coordinate 87,964,826 downwards.
ATAGCTCCTTAAAGGGAAAAATTGGCCAGATGGAAAAGGAGATGCGAAAGCTAACTGAAGAAAACAATACGATCAAGATTAGAATTGGGCAAGTAGAAACTAATGACTCAATGAGGCAACAAGAGTCAGTCAAACAAAATCTAAAGAATGAAAAGATGGAAGAAAATCTAAAATATTTAATTGGAAAAACAACTGACCTGGAAAATAGATCCAGGAGAGAAAATCTAAGAATTATTGGCCTGCCAGAAACCCATGATGAAGAAAAGAGTCTGGACAATATCTTCCAGGAAATCATCAAGGAAAACTGCCCAGAAGTACTAGACTCAGAGGGCAAAATAGTCATTGAAAGAATCCACCGTTCCCCACCGGAAAGGGATCCCAAACTCAAAACCCCAAGAAATATAGTTGCCAAATTCCAGAGCTATCAAGTGAAGGAGAAAATACTACAAGCAGCCAGAAAGAAACAATTTAAATATCAAGGTCACACAGTCAGGATCACACAGGACCTTGCAGCTTCTACATTAAAAGATCGAAAGAATTGGAACCCAATATTCCGTAAGGCAAAGGAGTTGGGACTCCAACCGAGGATCAACTACCCAGCAAAGTTCAGCATAACATTTCAGGCAAGGAGAAAGTCATTCAACGAAATAAGGGATTTCCAGAGCTTCCTGACCAAAACACCAGAACTCAATAGACAATTTGATCTTCAAATGCAGGTCTCCAGAGAATCATAAAAAGGTAAACAGAGGGGAAAAAACAAAAACAAAAACTTGCAACTCAATTAGGGCAATCTGTTTACCTCCCTGTAAGGGAAGATGCTACCTGTTAATCTTGAGAACTGTGCAGCTATTATGATAAAAGGGATATATGTAGAGGGAACGGGCATAAAGTAAATGATGTCATGGCAAAAATATGATTTAAGTATGAGAAGGGAATGTAATAGGAGGTGTGGAAAGGGGGAAGCAGAAAATGGCAAATTATATCACAGGAAGAAGTACAAAACCATAGTAGAGGGAAGGAGGGGAGGGAGATGAGCATTGTTTGAGAGGTACTCTCATCTGATTTGTTCAAAGGAGGGAACAATAACCTTAAGCAGATAATCCTAACTAGCTCTATAGGTAGTAGGAGGGGAAGGGGGAAGAAAGGGGAGGGTGGCCAAAAGGGAGGAAAGAAGCAATAAGAGTAAAGGGGACTAAAAGGGAGGGGGGCTAAAAGAAGGAGGGGAAGGCTGCAGGAGGAGGGGGAGAAAAGTGAATACTATTGAGGAGGGGAAGGGAGACGGGAGAGTTAAAAGCACAAATGGTGGGAAAGAGGGTGGAGGGAAATACACAGATTGTAATCATAACTGTGAATGTGAATGGGATGAACTCTCCCATAAAACGGAGACGGATAGCAGAATGGATTAAAAGCCATAATCCAACAATATGCTGCTTACAAGAAACACATTTGAAACGGGGGGATACACATAGGATAAAGGTCAAAGGATGGAGCAGAATATATTGTGCTTCAGCTCATGTAAGAAAGGCAGGAGTAGCAATCCTAATCTCAGACAAAGCAAAAGCAGAAATAGATCTAATCAAAAGGGATAAGGATGGAAACTATATCCTACTAAAAGGCACCATAGACAATGAAGCAATATCATTACTAAACATGTATGCTCCAAGTGGTATAGCATCCAGATTCTTAGAGGAGAGGTTGGGGGAGTTGAAGGAAGAAATTGATAGCAAAACTATACTAGTGGGGGACCTCAACCTCCCCCTCTCTGAACTAGATAAATCCAACCTTAAAATAAACAAGAAAGAGGTTAAGGAGGTAAATAAAACTCTGGATAAGGTAGATATGATAGATCTTTGGAGAAAATTAAATGGGAATAGAAAGGAATATACCTTTTTCTCAGCGGTACATGGAACATTTACAAAAATTGACCATGTACTAGGACATAAAAATCTCACAATCCAGTGCAGAAAGGTAGAGATAATCAATGCATCCTTTTCAGATCATAATGCATTAAAAATTACATGTAATAAAAGGCCATGGAAAGAGAAACCAAAAATCAATTGGAAACTAAATAATCTAATTCTAAAGAAGGATTGGGTTAAAGAATAAATCATAGAAACAATCAACAACTTCATTCAAGAGAATGACAATAGTGAGACAACGTACCAAAACTTATGGGACACTGCAAAAGCAGTTATTAGGGGAAGTTTTATATCTCTGAATGCTTACATAAATAAAATAGAGAAAGAGGAGATCAATGACTTAGGCTTGCAGTTGAAAAAGCTAGAAAAAGAACAAATTGAAAATCCCCAAGTAAATACCAAATTAGAAATACTGAAAACCAAAGGAGAGATTAATAAAATTGAAATAAAGAAAACTATTGAATTAATAAATAAAACCAATAGTTGGTTTTATGAAAAAACTAATAAAATTGATAAACCTTTGGTTAATCTGATCAAAAAAAAGAAAGAAGAAAACCAAATTACTAACATTAAAAATGAAAGGGGTGAACTCACCTCCAATGAGGAGGAAATTAAAACAATAATTAGAAACTACTTTGCCCAACTTTATGCCCACAAATTCGATAATCTAAACGAGATGGATGAATATTTTAAAAAATACAAATTGCCCAGATTAACAGAAGAGGAAGTTGAATACTTAAACAACCCCATCTCAGAAAAAGAAATTGAACAAGCCATCAATGAACTCCCTAGGAAAAAATCTCCAGGGCCAGATGGATTCACAAGTGAATTCTATCAAACATTTAAAGAACAGTTAATTCCAATACTACATACACTATTCTTGAAAATTGGGGAAGAAGGAGTCCTCCCAAATTCTTTCTATGATACAAATATGGTTTTGATACCCAAACCAGGAAGAGACAAAACAGAGAAAGAAAATTATAGACCAATTTCCCTAATGAATATAGATGCAAAAATTTTAAATAAGATTTTAGCAAAACGAATACAGCATCTAATCACGAGATTAATACATTATGATCAGGTAGGATTCATACCAGGACTACAGGGCTGGTTCAATATTAGGAAAACTATTAGCATTATCGACCACATCAACAACAAAGCTAACAAAAACCACATGATTATCTCAATAGATGCAGAAAAAGCTTTTGACAAAATACAACATCCATTCCTACTAAAAACATTGGAGAACGTAGGAATAAAGGGAACTTTCCATAAAATAATAAGCAGTATCTATCTAAAACCTTCAGCAAGCATTATATGCAATGGGGATAAGCTAGATGCATTCCCAATAAGATCAGGGGTGAAACAAGGTTGTCCATTATCACCACTATTATTCAATATGGTACTAGAAATGTTAGCTGTAGCAATTAGACAAGATAAAGATATTCAAGGAATTAGAATAGCCAAAGAAGAAACTAAGTTATCACTCTTTGCAGATGATATGATGATTTACCTAGAGAATCCCAGAGATTCAAGTAAAAAATTACTTGAATTAATAAACAACTTTGGCAAAGTTGCAGGGTACAAAATAAACCCACACAAATCCTCTGCATTCCTATATATTAGCAACAAAGTTCAACAGCAAGAGATAGAAAGAGAAATCCCATTTAAAGTTAGGGTAGACAGTATAAAATACTTAGGAGTCTACCTGCCAAAACAAACCCAGGGACTATATGAACACAATTACAAGACACTTTTTGCACAAATAAAGTCAGATTTAAGTAAGTGGAAAAACATTAGTTGCTCATGGGTAGGCCGTGCTAATATAATAAAAATGACAATTCTACCCAAATTAATATACTTATTTAGTGCCATACCAATTAAACTATCAGACAATTACTTTCTAGAGCTGGATAAAATAATATCAAAATTCATTTGGAAAAACAAAAGGTCCAGAATATCAAAGGGACTAATGAAAAGAAATGCTTGGGAAGGTGGCCTAGCGCTACCAGACCTTAAACTGTACTATAAAGCAGCAATTATCAAAACCACTTGGTATTGGCTAAGAAACAGAGAGGTAGACAAGTGGAATAGACTTGGCACTCAAGATGCAGTAGGCAAGGAATATAGCAACCTTCTGTTTGATAAACCCAAGGACCCCAGCTTCTGGGATAAGAACTCATTGTTTGACAAAAATTGCTGGGAAAACTGGATAACAGTGTGGCGGAAATTAGGCATAGACCCATACCTGACACCGTACACAAGAATAAAGTCCAAATGGGTACATGATTTAGGTATAAAGATTGATACCATGAATAAACTGGAGAAGCAAGGAATAGTGTATTTATCAGATCTATGGAGAAGGGAAGAATTCTTTACTAAAGAAGAGATAGAATGCATTATGAAATGCAAAATGGATAACTTTGAGTACATTAAACTGAGAAGTTTTTGCACAACCAAACCCAATGCAACCAAAATCCGGAGGGATGTAGTAAATTGGGAAAAAATTTTTACAGCTAAGCTCGGGGATAAAGGCCTCATTTCTAGAATATATAGAGAACTGACCCAAATGTATAATCATACAAGTCATTCCCCAATTGATAAATGGTCAAAGGATATGAACAGGCAATTTTCAGAGGAAGAAATTAAAGCTATCTATAATCATATGAAAAAATGCTCTAAATCACTATTGGTTAGAGAGATGCAAATCAAAACAACTCTGAGGTACCACATCACACCTATAAGATTGGCAAACATGACAGAACAAGAAAATGATAAATGCTGGAGAGGATGTGGGAGAGTTGGAACACTAATTCATTGTTGGTGGAGCTGTGAGCGCATCCAACCATTCTGGAGAGCAATTTGGAACTGTGCCCAAAGGGCTACAAAAATGTGCATACCCTTTGACCCAGCAATATCGCTACTAGGACTATATCCCCAAGAGATCATAAAAATGGGAAAGGGTCCCACATGTACAAAAATATTTATAGCAGCACTCTATGTAGTTGCCAAAAACTGGAAGTCAAGGGGATGTCCATCAATTGGGGAATGGCTGAATAAATTATGGTATATGAATGTAATGGAGTACTATTGTGCCATAAGAAATGATGAACAAGAAGACTTCAGAGAGGCCTGGAAGGACTTATATGACCTGATGTTGAGTGAAAGGAGCAGAACCAGGAGAACTTTATGCACAGCAACAACCACAGTGTGTGAGAGTTTTTTCTGGTAGACTTTGATTTTTGTAATAACACAAGAACTTCTGAAAAAAAAAAAAATCCCAATGGTGGACCTCAAGGCAAAAAGCCTTCCACACTCAGAGAGAGAAATATGGAAGTCACTCACATAATGTAGCAGATCATGTTTGTGTATGTGTATCTGTTTGTGTATCATGTTCTGATTTGTTATACGGATTCTTTCATTTATCTTAATCTGACTACACAGCATGACGATAGTGAAAATATACTCAATAGGAAAGTTTATGTAGAATCTATACAGAATTGTATGCAGTCGTGGGGAGGGAGGGAGGTAGTGGGGGGTGGGTGGGGAGGGATAAAATCGCAATTGTATGGCAGTGATTGTTAAACATTAAAAAAAATAAAAAAATTAATAAAAAAAAATATATATATAAAATAAAAAAAAAAGAAAAAAAAGAAAAAAACCAGAAGAGATTTGGTCTTTGTAGTATACCATAGAACTGCTGTGACAGAAAGAAACTGTAGATTAATTGTTGGGGAAATACCACAAGCCTGACACTGACGCATCATAGACTATCGATGGCAGATTTCTGTTTTCCAGTACTCTGTCTACCAAAAGCAAGGCAGCTAATAACTTTTTATTTGCCTTAGTGATAATTCCCTCCTTCAAAAGGAGGAGGAGCCAACCAGGGGACATTATTTTCTAGATCTGATTCTCACTAGCAAGGAGGAACTAGTCACATGGTGAATACGAAAGAACACTGGACAGAAGGAACCATTCCCTTCTAGAGTTTGTGATCAAGAAGAAGATGAAATGAGGGCATAGTCTGAATTGCACGGAGATTTCAGGAAAAGAGATTTCAAAAAGTTCAGAGGAAAGGTAGATTGTAAAATTCTACAAAGGAAGTCCTCTCATGAAGAATGAGAGATTCTCAAGAATGAAATTCTAAAGATCCACAGGGAAACAGTTCTAATGAGGGGGAAAATGGGATCTTTCTATAGAGAATGATATTTATCTGCAAGGAACTTCATGAATCAATTTCAATTTTAAAGAGAGAGATGCAGACTATGGAAGTAAGATCAGGCAATTGAGGATCATAGCAACATCTTAGCATGGTCTTGTGAAATAGTACAAAGGATATTAAGGCTGAGAATCAGCTGAGTGGCAAGGGAAGTTAGGAAACTCAAAAAGGAATGTTTAAAAAGCCATGTTGGGAGTAAAAGGATGATTAAAAGAAGGGACAAGACCTTTCCTTTAGGTGTACGGGAAAATGCTAACTGAGAATGGAGAGGGGAACATCCTACTCAACTCTTCTTTCTTTCCCTTTTCTCCGTCAAAGACACTAACCTTTGCACTGGCAATGCTAGAACAATAGCGGACAGAAGCTTTTCTATCCAAGGTAAGTTTGGAGATAACAGGAGAGCACTTAGTTGTCCTTGATACATTCGTATTACATGATTTCCATGAACCACATCCCCAGATACTCACATAACAGGTTTAAGTGATTGTCAGCAATATTGGAAAGATTGTGGAAAATTTTAGACTTACTACAAGATTGAAGGCCACACATCCTGATATTTAAGAAAGGGAAGAGAATAGAGCCTACCAATTATAGGTCAGCATGCTTGACTTTAATTCCTGGGAAAATTCCAAAGAGATCATTAAAGTGATGTTTGGTAAACATCTGGAAAGGAAAGCAGTGACATAAAGGGTCAATATGGCTTCATCAAGATCAAGTCATGTCAAAGTGACCTCATTCCTATTTTTGACAAGATTACTAAAGTAGTTCCTGAGAGAAATGCTGTGGATAGTTCACTCAGATTTCAACAAAGCTATTTTGTGAATGGAGAGATGTGGGAGTAGAAAAATACAATTAAATGAATTTAGAACTGGTTGGACATCTAGACTCCAAGAATAGCTGTTAATGGTTCCATATCATTATGGCAGGAAGTCTTTAATGTCATTACCTCAGGGATCTGTGCTGTTTGAGATTTTATAAATAATTTGGATAAAAGCATAGATGGAGCATTCCTCACACTTTCTTATTATACAGTTCTGGAAGGCATAAATGGCAAACAGAATATGGGACAGAGTGAGAATTTGAAGACATCTTAACTTGCTAGAGCATTGGTCTTAATCTAATAAGGTGAGCTTTACTAGGGATAAATAGAAAGTGTCACACTTAGGTACAAAAACCCAACTTCATAAGTACAAGATGAGAAGGCATGGTTATACAGCAGTTGCACTAAAAAATATCCGGAGGTTTTAATAGACTGCAAGTTCACCTATTAGCAGTGTAACGTGGCAACTACAAAAGCTAATGTGATTCTCCAACACTACATTTTTCTCTCAACCAAATTACTTTGCCCTGGTTTCCCTTTGTTCCCTTTATAGCCTTGACCCTATCTTTCACCTGTTCAAATATATACAGTGTTTTCCACCATTGACTCTCTTGTGCCCATATACTACAACTGTTCATATACTGCCAAACCTTGACATTGAATCACCCCAACCAACTACTTTCTCTGTTCATGCTGCTGAGCTGCTAAATGCTGTTGGAGGAGGTCACAGAAGCTCACTGAGTTCTTTGTGAATTTATATTATCTAATACCCCTTGGGTTCTCTCTGCTTCATGAAAAAAAAAATTGTATCTTTCCTTAATTAACTTTCTAGTTCCCTTTTCTTACTGATAAATCCAAACCATCTTTCTCTCTTCAAGCCATCATTTTCTATCCCATAAGCCCTCTTTAAGGATAGTCATATATATCATATCACTACTACTACCACTACCACTACTATACTGCTCTTAGTTGACTCTTTTTCTGTATTCCATACCTAAAAAAAATTTCTTTATATCTTCTATCTCTCCTTCTATGGTGTCCTCCTGTCTCTGAGGTTGGTTGATTTTTTTCCTTACTAAGGGCAGCCTCCCTATATTCTCAATCCTATCCCTATTTGTTTCTTTCAAGAATTTTCGCCATCTATTATTCCCTCTTTCCCTCATTTCTAATTTATCCCTATCTCCTGGGTTTTCTTTGTGCCCATTGCCTATAAACAATTCCAGGTCTACTTCATTCTTTTACAAACCGAAATCAAAATCAAACAAAAGATAGAACCAAGAATAAAACCACTTGACCTTGCCATCCTCTCAAACTATCACCCAACATTTTTCCTGCATCTCATTGACAAAGGCTTACAGTCATCCACATTTTATGCTCTACTTCCTCACCAACTTAACCCTTTAAAAGCAGCTCCTTCAAAGGTCAGCATTTCTTAATTGCCTAGAGGCAGCTAGATAGTAAAGTGACAGCTGATGTGGATTCAGGAAGACTTGAATTGAATCCTATCCCAGACACTTATTAGCTGTTTGGCCTTGGTAAGGCTCTGTCTAACACTGGGCTAATCTGTGACAGCCTCATTTTCCTCATCTGTAAAATGGAGATAAAAATAGCACCTGAGCTATCACAATACTTCTGAGAAGATTAAATAATATATCTCTATCAATCCATCTAGATATAGCTATCTCTCTAGATACATACTTATATATAGTCAATCCTCAATATTCATGCATTTTACTTCTACAACTTGAAGCATTCATGTGATTTTATTAGTAACCTCATTTTTACTTTTGTGTTGGTAGGCATGTGCCTTTGGAGCTATATGTAGTAGAGAGAAAAATGAGAGGCACTATGTGCACAAGTTGGTGGAGTGTCTGGTATTCTATGAAGTGCTCCACTCATCTTGATCACTCTGCCATTGTAAAGAACTCCCTGTGCATTCATTGCATATTTTCATTGTTTGCCCATAAAACTGAAGTTATGCCTGCAAAGCACATTGCCAGTCCTTTGAGCTCTAAACCCAAGTATGCAAAATCAATGATTCAACTGAGCGAGAAAATAAAGGTCTTCGATAAATTTTGTGCCAGAATGTCTGCAGTCCCTGTTGGCCTAATGGACCAGTTGGCTAGAGACATGGAGTCTGATGATGCCATCATCAATCACTGACCCAAGGTTAAATATCAACTCACCTCTGCTGTGCTTTTGTTCTTCTAAACCCTTAAGGATATCAAAGGGCTCATGAAGCAGGCATTACTGATGTATTATATCAATATGGTACATCCTGTACAATCTCTAACATCATCCATCAGTTGTGAAGGACAGTGCTGGAGGGAATATTGAGACCTTGCCAATCTCTACATCTTCCAATAGCAGCAAATAAAGTCCCAGCAACTTCTTTGGTTTTCAGAGGGCAGCCATGGTAGAGAGATTTACAGTAGCATATAGAACTGTGCCCTCAAACTGCCATCTGGCACAGTTAAGATTCAGGTTAAAAACGTTTTTGTTTTAAGAATTTCATTTCCTACAGTATTATGGTACTGTAGATTTCATGGATAATGAAAAATGACTATTGTCTGAAATAATTTATTTTAATTGAGATCTTAACCCTAAAGGTCATGGAATTCTAGAGAATTACTAGTGAGAAAAATGTTTTGCATGTTACCAATTTTATTTTGTATAGTGCATATCATGAATTATTTCTTGTTTATTGTGTTAGAAGTATATATTATAAGAATTAGTATTTTGTTATAAAGAATTATATGAAGAAAAATATATTTTCAGCAATCTCTAGTGAAAGACTGCAGTTTCTGGTAGCTGCAAGAACATAACTCCCTATTTCCCATAGGTTCCATGTATCAACATTCCTGTTTTTTTTTTAATTTTGTGCCATTTAAAAAATTATTTTGTTTTTAGTTTTCCACAAACACTTCCATATATCTTAGATTTTCTCCCCATCCCTCCACCCTCCCTCCACGAGACGGCATGCAATCTTACATAGGTTCTACACATATATTCTTATTAAATACATTTTCATCTTAGTCATGTTGCATAGAAGAATTAAAATGAATGGGAGAAATCATAAAACAAAACAAAACAAAACACAAGAGAAAATAGTCTGCTTCATTCTGTGATCCAATTCCATAGTTCTTTCTGTGGATGTAGAAGGCATTTTGCCTCAAGAGTCCATTGGGAATTTTTTGGGTTCTTGCATTACTGTGAAGGACTAAATTTACCAGAAAAGTTCCTCGCACACTGTGGTTGTTGCTGTGTACAAAGTTCTCCTTCATATAAGTCCTTCCAGGCCTCTCTGAAGCCTCCCTATTCATCATTTCTTATAGCACAATTGTATTCCAGTACATTCATATACCATAACTTGTTCAGCCATTCTCCAGTTGATGGGCATCCCCTCGATTTCCAGTTCTTGGCCATCACAAAGAGAGCTGCTATAAATATTTTTGTACATGTGGGACCCTATCCCATTTTTATGGTCTGTTTGGGATATAGTCCTAGAAGCAATACTGCTGTGTCAAAGGGTATGTACTCTTTTGCAGCCATTTGAGTATAATTCCAAATTGCTCTCCAGAATGGCTCCACCAATAATGAATTAGTGTTCCAACTCTTCCACATCTTCTGCAACATTTATTATCTTCCTGTTTTGTCATGTTAGCCAATCTGATAGGTATGATGTGGTACCTCAGAGTTGTTTTTATTTGCATCTCTCTAATCAATAGTGATTTAGAGTATTTTTTTGTATGACTAGAGATAGCTTTAATTTCTTCCTCTGAAAACTGCCTGTTTATATCCTTTGACCATTTATCAATTGGGGAATGATTTGTATTCTTGTAAATTTGACTCAGTTCTCTATATGTTTTAGAAATGAGGCCTTTATCACAGGCACTAGTTGCAAAAATTCTTTCCCAGTTTTCTGCTTCCCTCCTAATCTTAGTTACATTGAGTTTGTTTGTGCAAAAACTTTTCAATTTAATGTAATCAAAATTATCCATTTTGTATTTCATAATGTTCTCTATCTCTAGTTTGGTCAAAAATTTCTTCATTCTCCATAAATCTGACAAATACACTATTCCTTGCTCAACTAATTTGCTTATTATCTGTCTTTATACTTAGATCATGTATCTATTTGGACTTTATTCTTGTGTACAGTGTCAGGCATTGGTCTATGCCTAGTTTCTGCCACACTGTTAACAAGTTTTCCCAACAATTTTTGTCAAACAATAAGACCTTATCCCAGAAACTGGAATCCTTGGGTTTATGAAACAGTAGATTGTTTTTATTCATTGAGTACTGTGTCTTGAGTACTTAAACTATTCCACTGGTCTACTCCTCTATTTCTTAGTCAGTTCCAACTGGTTTTGATGACTGCTGCTTTATAATACAATTTAAGATCTGGAAGGCCTAGGTCACCTTCCCTTGTTGTTTAACCCATTCATTTTTTAGATTATTTAGTTTCCAATTAATTTTTGGTTTATCTTTCCATGGGCTTTCATTATATACAATTTTTATGACATTATTATCTGAGAAGGATATATTGATTATCTCTGCCTTTCTGCATTGAATTGTGAGGTTTTTATGCCCTAATAAATGATCAGTTTTTGTATATGTGCCATGTACTGCTGAGACAAAGGTATATTCCTTTTTATCTCCATTCAATTTTCTCCAGAGATCTATCATATCTACCTTATCCAGAATTTTTTTCATCTCCTTAACTTCTGTCTTGTTTATTTTGAGGTGAGATTTATCAAGTTCAGAAAGGGGGAAGTTGAGATCCCCCACTAGTATAATTTTGATATATATTTCTTCCTGTAACTCCTTTAACTTCTCCTCTAAGAATTGGATGCTACACCACATGAAGCATATGTGTTTAGTAATGATATTCATTCATTATCTATGATGCCTTTTAACAGGATATAGTTTCTTTCCATATCTCTTTTGATTAGATCTATTTCTGCTTTTGCTTTGTCTGAGATTGGGATTACTACCCCTGCTTTTTTACATCAGATGAAGCACAATATATTCTGCTCCAACCTTTTACCTTTACCCTGAGTGTATTCCCCCATTTCAAATGTGTTTTTTTGTAAACAATATATTGTTCGATTATGGCTTTTAATCCATTCTGATATCCACCTCCATTTTATGAGAGAGTTCATCCCATTCACATTTACAGTTATGCTTACTATCTGTGTCTTTCCCTCCATCCTTTTTTCTCCTATCTATGCTTTTAGTTCTCCCTCCTCCCTTCGCTTCCACAATAGAGTTTTAATTTTTGACCACCATCTCCCTCAGTCTTCCCTTCCTTCTTTCTGCCCCCTCCCTTTTATTTCCCTTTACCCTTACCACTTCTTCCATCCCTTGTAGCCTCCCCTCCCTTTTCTTTCCTCTCCCCCCCCCCACTGCCTATAGAGCTAGTTAGATTTCTATACTTACCTGAGTTTGTTGTTCCCTCCTTGAACCAAATCAGATGAGAGTAAATCTCAAACGATACTCATCTCTCTCCCCTCTTTCCCTCTACTGTAATATGCTTTTGTGCCTCTTCCTGTGATGTAATTTATCTTCTTCTGTGTACTCCTTTTCACATCTACTATTACAATCCCTTTGCACCCTTAAATCACATTTTTGTCATCACATCATTTAATTTATACCCACGCACTCTATGTAATCTCCTTTAAATATCATAATAAGTATACAATTCTCAAGATTAACAAGTATCATCTTCCCTTATAGGGATGTAAACAGTTTGCCTATATTGAGTAACAAGTTTTTTCCCCTTGTTTATCTTTTTATGCATCTCTTGAGACTTGTGTTTGAAGATCAAATTTTTTTATTGAGCTCTGACCTTTTCATTAGGAAAAGTCTAGAAATCCCTTTGCTGGGTAATTGATGCTTGCTTGTAGTCCCAGCTCCTTTGCCTTACGGAATATTGTATTCCAATTCCTTCAATCTTTTAATGTAGAAGCTGCAAGGTACTGTGTGATCCTGAGTGTAGTTGCTCAATATTTGAATTGTTTTTTTTTCTGGTTGCCTGCAGTATTTTCTCCTTCATCTGATAGTTCTTGAATTTGGCAACAATATTCTTTGGTGTTTTCAGTTTGGAATTTCTTTCAGGAGATGAACAGTGGATTCTTTTGAAGACTATTTTGCCCTCTGGATCTAGGACCTCTGGACAGTTTTCCTTGATAATTTCTTGGAAGATGTTCTTTGGACTCATTTTTTCATCATGGCTTTCTGGCTTTCTCTCTTGGTTCTATTTTCCAGGTTATTTGTTGTTCCAATGAGATATTTTACGTTTTCTTCTTTTTTTCATTCTTTAGATTTTGTTTGACTGATTTTTGATATCTCATAGAGTCATTAGCTTCTATTTGCCCGATTCTAACTTTTAATAGATTGTTTTCTTCAGTGAACTTTTGCATCTCCTTTTCCATTTGCTCAATTGTTCCTTTTAAAGAGTTATTTTCTCCAGTTACGTTTCATACTTCCTTTTCCATTAGTCTAATTTTCCTTTTGAAGGAGCTGTTCTCATCAATGATTTCTTTTTTCCTATTTTCAAAATCATTGGCCAATTTTTCTTCTATTTCTCTAATTTGGCTTTTAAAATCCTTCTTGAACTCTTCCAAGAATGCTCTCTGGGTTTGAGATCAGTTCATATTCCCTTCTGAAGTTTCATACGGGAGTGCAGTCTCAATGCTGACCTCTTTGGTATTCATGTTTTGGTCCCTGTCCCCATAGAAAGATTCTTTTCTTTTCTTGTTTGCTTCTTGCTCATGATGATCACTCTTTTCCTGGCTTTTAAAGTGGATCTGTGCTTCTGGGGCACAGGGGGCTCAGTCCTATGGTTCTTGTGCTTAGAACTTGAGACTTTGTGTGTTGTGGCCTCTGGTTCTTTCAGCTAGAAGCTGAAAGGCTGCATCTTACCTGGTGCTGAGCTGGCTGGTGTGTCAAAGCTGTAGCCAGGTAAAGTCTTTCTGGATTTTCCAGGAGTTACTCTGGAGCTAGCCGCATTAAGTGTGTATGGGGGGGTAGGGTCTGGCCACAGGAGGTCTCCTCTGCTGAGCTAGAGCATGGACAAGCTTGGCACTTGGTGAACCCCATCTGCGTTAGTATCCTCCTGATTCCCCTGTGGTTCTGAGGCACACCGGGGTTCCTGGTGTTGGCTGTTATGGGCTTCACCCCCCCTGGGGCTCAGGATCTCCTCTTGGTTTGCTGAGGTAGGGCTGTCTGAGACAGGTGAGGTATTGCACTAGTCCCCTTCATCCATAGCAAGAGGGAGCCCCCTTTGTGATTTTCCTAGCCTCACAGGCTAAGGGACTATTTACCCTTTGGCTGATTCCACTGGTCCAGGATTTTTCCTGGTGAAATATTCTCTGTGTTTTTCAAGGTCAACAAGGGGAAGAGGTAGAGCATTTAGCAATTACTCCACCATCTTGCCTCCCAGAAGTTCAAATAGGTGATTTACAGACATTTAATCTGGGGCTGATAGTCTCAGGAGTGTCTGCTGCAGTTACTTGGGGTTCTGTGCTTCTCTCTTACTCTGTTTCACTGGACTCTTGTCCTGGGATGATATGTTTGAGAATCTGCAGTGCTGCTGCTGCTTCAGACCACCCAGGGCTTCCTGCTTGGCTTTGCTATGGCAAGGTCTGCACTGGTACAGCCTGTACGCTGGTACAGCCTGTGCGCTGTACAGCCTGCATGCTGTGTGCTCCTCCACCCCATGCAGCAGATCCTTCCTGTTGACCTTCCAGTCTGTCCTGGGTTGGAAATTTGCCACACATTGCCTCCTGTTGTATTCTGCCACTCTAAAATTTGTTCAGATTCTCTTTTTAGAGGTATCTGAAGGAGTTTGTCTTAGAGTTTAGGTGAGTACGAGCTCTCATTCCACCATCTTGGCTCCACCTTTTTGTGCCATGTTTTAGGAATATTGCCCTCATAAAAGCTGAAGATTGACTCTGTGTGTGTGCTTTGGCATGTATATGTATATTGCCTTGCAAACATTAAAGTCCTTATATAAATAATTTGTTAATAGTGATCTTTTGTACAGGCATCATCCTCCTTCAGCTTACTGAAGCATTTTACACTGTTGAACAGTCCCTCCTGCTGAACATACTTTCCTTTCTTGGCATCTTTGATACTTTTCTCTTCTAGTTCTCCTCTGACTGTGCCCTTTGCTAGATCATCATCCATATCCAGTCTTTTTATATGAATATTTCTCAGGGATTTGTCTTGGTATCTTTTTTTCTCTCTACATGGTTCCCATTCCTAAAATGAACACCCCCTCTGTGCCTCAACCTCTCAAAATCTCTAGATTCCTTAAAAATGAGCTCAAATGATACTTTCTAAATAAAATTTTTCTTGTTACCTCAGCTGTTGGTTTTTCTTCCTCATACCCCAAATATTTTGTATTGGTGTTATAAATATTTTATATATGCTTATATGTGTACTTGCTGTCTACCCTAATAGAATGTATAGTATCTAAGGTAAATAATTTCTCATTTTTGTTTTTGTATCTCCAGAACCTAACATAGTACTTAATCAATGCTTCTTCGCTTGATTGACAATTCAGGCCTTACTTGCCTCTTACTTGGATTATTACAACGTCTTCTAATTGACTTCCTTGCTTCCAGTCCCTCTACTCTTGTCTATGCTCCACACAAATGCCAAAATTATATTTCAGAGGCATAGGTCTGAGCAAATTATTCCTCTGTTTAAAAAGTTTGAGCTCACATTTCTCAAAGAGCAAAATACAAATTCCTTAGTTATACATTCAACTTCATCTATAACCCAACTCATACTAGCCTTCTCTGCTTTTTAAATGATATATTTAATTTTTTTATTTATACATCTTCCAGATTTCATCTTTTAGCCACCCCTGTTTCTCTTTGCAGAACCACTCCTTATATAACAAAGAATGTTGTAAAGGAGGGAATAAAAAGGAGATAGAGAAAAAAATCAGCAAAACCCTCACATCAAGAAAATGTGACATTGTTTGCAATATTATACCATGGAACACTTACCTCTGTAAAGGAGCAGGAGTATGTTTCTTCTTATATTTCTTCTTTGGGACTACCTTATTCTTTTTTACTTTTTCAGTATATTTCACTTTGATCATTTTCTCGTCATTTTTCCTTTTGTTCCTTCCATTGGTACTATTGCAATAATTGTGTATAATTTTCTTCTGACTCTACTTACTTCTCTTAGTGTAAGTCTTTCTATACTTTTACATATTCATCATGTTCATTCTTTTTCACAATATGGTAGTGATCCATTAAGAACATCTTAATCTGAACAGATACCACATTTTGTTTAGCCATTCCCTAGTCAAGGGGAATTTACAGCCCCTCCTCATTCTACTTCCTTCCCTCCATTATTTCCTATTTATCCTTTTTTATAGCTTGTTTTGTATATATTTTTTGCATGTTTGTCTCCTTCTTTAAATTGTGAATACCTTGAGGGCAGGGGATGTCTTTTGCCATTTTTTGTATCCCTAGGACTTAGCACAGTGCCTGGCACCTAATAAATATGGCTGCATAATAAATATTGAATGATAGGTTCAACCAATAAAGCACTGAGTCTAAAGTAAGGAAAACCTGAGTTCAGATAAACTCTTAGATACTTACTAACTGTACGTTTCTGGGAAGTCACTCTGCCTTCTTCAGTTTCTCCAACTGTAAAGTGGCTATGAAAACATCTGCCTCACTGAGATATTTTTAAAGCTCTTAGTCCAGTGCCTGGTACCTACTAGGTGCTTAATAAAGGTTTATACCTTTTCTCTTCCTTTCCCATTATTTGTTTGTTAGGAGGTGATTAGCATACTTCAACATAAGGTCTCTGAAATCATGGTCAGTCATTGCATTGATCAGAGCTCTTAAATCTTCTAAAGTTTTTTGACTTTATAATTTGGCTGTTATTTTATAAATTGCATGCCTTGTTCTGATCATTTCACTCCATACAACTTCATAGAAATCTTTCCAGGTTTCTCTGAAACCATGCCCTTCATAATTTCTTACAGTATAGTAGTATTCCATTACATTCATATCCCATAATTTTTTAGCTCTTCCATTAATGGTACCCCCTTAGTTTCTAGTCTGCTGCTACCACACAAAGAGCTACTATAAATATATTTACACATATGATTTTTTTCGTTTTTCTTTGATCTCTTATCTGATAGTGTATCACTGAGTAAAAGGGTATGCAGAGTTTTAGTCACTTTGGTTTTTAGTTACAAATTTGGTGTTTAGTCACAAATAGGTATTGGCAGATTGGATTTCATCCTTGGAAAACTCTGTTTGAAGTCTTTAACCATGTGTTAATTAGTGAATAACTTTTATTCTTATACATTTATATCAATTCCCTATATATCTTGGAAATGAGATCATACTCATGAAACCAGCTGTAAAGATTTATTCACAATTATATTTCCCTTCTAATTTTACCTGTATTGGTTTTGTTTGTACAGTAACTTTTAAATTTTGTATAAACAAAATTGTCCATTTTATTAGTTTCATAAAAAGATTCTGGTGTGAGGGTTTTCTTTTTCAGTTTTTGAGATTAATTTCTGTAGTATTGGTATTAATTTTTCTCTAAAAGTCTGATATAATTCTCTTATAAATTCTTCAGGGCAAGATAATCCACCCCCACCCACCTCCATCCCCACTATTTAATAGTTCCTTTTATAGATAGGACTGTTTCCTTTTCTGAAGTTGGGTTATTTACGATCTCTATTTAGTGTTCTGTTGTCTGGGTATTTTATACTTTTGAAAGTAAGACTTTATTTGTTTGGTGTTCTCCATTTTATGGGCACATAACTGCATATTAGGTACTGATAATTCCTTTAATTTCTTCTGGTTTTGTTGTGATTTCACCTTGTTCCTTTATTATTTTATTTATTTGATTTTCTGTCTTCATTTTAGTCAAGTTAGATAAATATTTGTTTAGGGTTTTAAAAATTCTTTTAAAAGATTCATCTTTTAGTTTCCTTTGTAGGTTCTATAGATTTTTTGTTTTCCAGTCTTTGTCTCCTTTACTTTCCAAGATTTTCTCTTTTGTGTGTATTTTGGGTTTATTTGTTGCCTTTCTATTTTTAAAAAATGCATATTCAGTTCATTAGTCCTTTTTCTATTTTGTTAAAGTATACTTTTAGGGATAGGCTTTTTCTTTGAGGACTTCTTTAGCTATATTCCACATATCTTGGTGTGTTGTCTCATTATTATCATTTTAACATAATTATTGTTCCTTTGATTTATTCCTCTGATTTCCCTTCTCCTGAGGAAGGATGTTGTCTATGGAGGCACAACATTCTCTCTCAGAGGAAAGAGTCTTTTTCAGACTAAATCTATTTCAAGTTCCTCATTTCCCACTACATGCATGTTTCTCTTTCCCATGAGAATACTCATCAGTAGGGTACCCTCCCTCCATTGAGTTTGACCTCTCTGTTGTATTTCCCATCCTTCAATCCTTCTACCCCCTATTTCTCCATGTAGTCACACTAATTCTGTGTTTTATTCCCATAAAATACATGTCAGGGAGGTTGTAGGTTTTACTTCTTGGTGTCTCAGGTATGGTCCTCCACCACTTTCCCTATTCCTTTCAATTTCCTTTATATCTTTGTCCTCTTCTGTCCTTAAACAAAAATTTTTTTGGAAAGTTCTTCTATCTTTTTAATCTTATAGGAGATCTGCGATAATTTGGCTCTGTGCATCCTGTCTTGAAGATCAATGGCTTTTGCTTTCATGGAGATTATGTATTCTTTTAGCATTATTGCCTTTTTCCTTCTACCTTTTGTTTCCATACATTTGTCACTCTGCTCTCATTTCTTTGGAGAGACTCACCACTATTGTGTTCATTTTTTCCATCACTGAAAGTCATGAATTCTGACCATTCTTCCTTTCTAATTTCTCTTATCCTTTCCATTTCTCTTTGCGACTATTTTGGAACATACCATTGTTGTCCATGCCCTCTTGAGATTCCACAATGTTTTTTTTCCACAAGTTTTATGTTTTGTGAGACATTGTTTGTAATTGCAATTGCCTTGTAATATTTATTTAGAGAAGGTTGGAAGCTCTTTGCAATTTTAATGCTTGTCTTTCCTTCACATTTTAGCATCCTTCTTGTTGGCTTTTGGGTTTGCATTCTTGGTTTTAAATTGTATTTTCTTCCTCTGCAAAGCTCTCCTTTTACTTACATTCTGAGCCCTCCGCTTTTGGTGGTGGGTATTCCCTCAAGGCTATATTGCCACACTACCTAGGCCTTTTGCCATATTGTAAGGTTTACTTTTAACCAGCATTAGGCCCAACTCCAGGTAGCTTCTGGGAGGAAAGGACCAGCTTGGGCTGGACTTCAGTTTCATTTTCTTTAGGGCTGATGTAGCCACATACACTGGCCCCTTTACCCATTTCTCTTTCTTATTTTCTTCTCTGGCAATGCTGAATTAGTGTATGCTGTCTGTTGCAGGGTTGGATTGCACAAAGTTGGTATTTAGAGAAAATTCTCTGCAGCTTTGAGATTTCCTAAACTATGGGCTGCCTCAGGCAGAGGGACCCCTAATACTCTGACTTCTCCATTTCCCCCCTCTCTGCCTCATGGGATTGAGCAGAGTTAATTTTTGATGCATCTTGTGATGGAATATTACCATAAGAGTCTCTGTGGTAGCAGGGGAATTCCTCTGGTTCCCAAAACATTTCCAGTAGGATTGAGCCATAGAATAACCTCTGCTTTGTGAGGAGGAGGCTTATATTGATCTCAAAGTACAATGTCCTGGGTCAATTTGTGCATGTTACTAAAGCATAGATGTAGTTCAGGGATGCTCAATGCCTTAAGGACTAGAGCTCTCCTCTGTTAATTCTTGTAACTGTTACCTTCGTTGGGATGCCTACTTTCTTATCTTGAGGATTCAGTTATAAGTATCCTACCTAAAAATTCCTCATTTCATTTTTTGTTTGCTTTTTGAGCATTAATGGGGACTAGTGAAAATATCTAATCCTCCATCTTACTGGTCCTCTGACCAAGCCATTACTTCTAGCCTTATTTCAAATACATTCCTTCATAAGCTTTATGTTTTAACCAACCTGAACTTCATACTTCATCTTCTGCCTCCAAGCGTTGACATTCCCCAGTTTATATTCTCTTTTTTCATCTCCCAGAAACTTTGTCTTCTTTTTTTCAAGACTCTCATCTAGAACCTCTTGCAGGAAATCTTCCACGATTCCCCCAGTTGTCAGTTCTCTCTGTGTTCCTTGTGTTGTACTGGTTTGTATACATGTTCTATAACCATTGTAGAATATAAGCTTTAGTAGTTCAACCACTATTTTGTTTTGGTTCTTGGATCTCCAACATTTAGCACAGTGCCTTGTGCATAGTAGGGGTTTAGTAAATGTGAAATTGAATTGACTGGGAATGTTACAGTGAACTAAGTAAATGTCAACTCCTTCCACTCAATACTAGGGCAGCTACCATAGTTGTGATTACCATTTCTTTTCCTATATGATCTTCCTTGTTAATTCAGATACATAATTTTGACTTCTTCTGTATCCCATAGTCTTTCTTCTAGTTGGGGGATCTATTATTTATGATGCCAGTGTTGACTCATCTGAAAACCCTTCTGGTCTCTACCTGGATCTTTTGCTAAATGTGGTTTAGTTTGCCTTGCTAAGTTTGGCATTTGATGGTACAGTGGCGAGAGCCCTGGGCCTAGACTCAGAAAAGACAGGAATCTGAGTTCAGATATGACTGGAGACATTAGCTGTATAACCCTGGGAAAGTTACTTAACTTCTGCTTGCCTCAGTTTTCTCATCTCCAAAATCAGGATAATAACACCAACTACCTCTCATTGTTGTTATGTGGACCAAGTTAGCTAATATTTGTAAAGTGCTTAGCATAGTACTGAACATATATAAATGCTGAAATATTTATTTCCTTGTTAAGCTGTTTTCCAATCACATGTGACAACTACTTCTGCTAACTCACATATGTTCGATGTTTTTCGATCGAAAAACTTCTTTGATTTTTATTCTGTGAGAAAAGTGAAAAATGCAGTAATAGCACAATACAGGTATTAATCTGAAAAATTTACTGTCTGAAAAAAACAACATATATCGGAACAGGATGCCTTTTAAAACACCATCCATTAGGTACCTTACACAAATACAAAAAAGTTTCAGTGATTTTAGACTTAGATTGAGGGGAAGAAACCAAATCCACCCTTTTATATTTTGCTAGGTTTCCTCTAGACCTCTAGTTTTCAGAAAGGACAAATGACCAGAGTGTGTGTAGGACTTCCTCAATGAGCCACACCTTCTATTCCTTTATCTTTCAACTGTTCAGACTGCCAGCAGCCATTTCATTCTGAATGTGACTATGAGACAAGCTGCTAACAGCCTTTGTCATTTCAATTTTTCACACATCTTCTTTTTGTAACAGCCCTTGCCATTTCAATTTTTCACACATTCTCTCTCTCTCTCTCTCTCTCTCTCTCTCTCTCTCTCTCTCTCTCTCTCTCTCTCTCTCTTTCTCTCTCTCTCTCTCCTCTCTCCCCTCTCCCCTCTCTCCTCTTTCTTCTCTCTTCTCTCTCTTCCTCCCTCCCTTTTTTTCTCTCTCTCTCTGTCACAGTCTGCACAGGCTTTCTATGAGTTAAGCCTCCTTCTGTCAGCCAACTGCTGAGGGCCACTCTGCTGATCTAGGGTCTCAGCTTCAGAACTGTCTAATCTAATCAAAATGAAGAAAATCACAAAGGAGGAAGTTGTGTGCAGTCTGACCTGTGAGTCATCTCACTTTGCCTATTCCAGGTTACTACAGATCATCACAAAAACTGAAGATATGGAACCATGTTGCCATGACCAGCACTACCACACTTCCCAGTTTCACTGGAGCACCACTCATCAAAAGGATATTTCCTCTATATCGCTGTATAAGACCTGATTATTAAACAGTAGACTGTATGAGGGCAATTTGTGTGACCCTATGATACTGCCACAAACACATCCAGTTACCGTGGCAATACAACAGTATTGAATTTGGTAGTATGTTCTGGTCATATTCTGAGTCACTTGTGTACCTTTAGCACAAGCCCAAACAATTGATCCCTGGAAGGGAAGGAGAGGGAATTTCACAGCCTTGACTGAAGGACGATTCTTTATTTGGGCCAATGTTTATGACAAAGATCAATATCAGTTTCCATGTGAGCATAGTGTTGGACTTTGGTCCCACAGCATTGCTCACATCTGTCTGGTTTTTTTTTCTCCAGTTATGTAGCCTGTCATCACTTCGAGTCTTCTTCACCTCTTTTTTGGCAATGTCCTCCCAAATCTGCTTCCAGTGTCTAATCCGTGGCCTCTCTAAACCATCCACATAGTTGCCCTAATAATCACTCTCAGGCCCAAGTGTGACCACGTCATTCCCTTGCTTAAGATGCTTCAGTTGCTCCCTATTGCTTCTAGGCTAAAAGAGACCAGCAACTTAACTTGGAATTTACATCAAGCCTCTCACAGTCTGTCTCCAGCCTGCCTTCTAGGGTTTGTTTGATATTATTCCACTTTGAACAATCTTGATTGTAGCCAATCTGAACTATTTGCTTTTCCCTCTGTTTGGTATTTCATTATGTCTTCAGACGTTTGTACAGGTTGCCCAGGATGTAGCTCGTCTTCCCTTTGACCTCCTCCAAGGTTTTGAGCTGGGAGCATCGTGGTCGAGCAGAAAGATCACTGGTCTCTGAGTAAGAGTACCCGGGTTCATTTCCCATTTCCAGTGCTTCCTGTGGCCTTGGACAACCATGGGCCTCAGTTTCCTCATCTTGAAAATAAGGGATTTAGACTGAATGACCTCTTTGTCCCTTTCCAGCTCTATATTTATGTTCCTGTGATCTTCTATTAGAAGCCTTTTTCTGATCCTTCTGTTTGGTCAGAATTTCTTCACCTTGTAGAATATAATCTGTTCACTTTGGCATAATGGTTTGCACATGGGAAGTGTTGTAGCTTCCCCGACTCCCTCCAATCTAACTTCCTTGAGATCCAAGTAGCTAATGTACGAACTCTACTGTGTTTTGTTTTCTTGGGTGTTGGAATCAAGCGGTGATGTGCATTCTGGGAGGCAGCGGTAAGCACCCACTTTTGAATTACCCTGAAAAATGACTTCTCTCAGGGTCTGAAGTTACCCTGCAGTGAGGTTAGGTATTCACTTTTTCCAGACTCCAGGCTGGAGTGATACAGTGGCTTAAGTGGTACCCCAGGAGCCTGGTAGCAGCTGTGTCACGTACAACCAAGGAGCAGCTTGGGCCTTGGTCCAATCTAGCTCTTGATTTCTTTTCTGAGAGGGTGATGGAGTCAAACAAGCAAACAAAAAGCTGTCCCCTTGAATTTCTTTAAAGGCCGAGCCTGGTGAGGGAGCACAGACTGTGTTCACATTCTGCTGGACTCCTCCGCCACCCCTGCTCTCTCCTTATTACTTGTGACCCCTGGCTGCCTTCCCCTGCTGTGGCCATGGCTTCCCAATCCGTGCAGCCCAGCCCTTTGCCTTTGGAGCACCTGTTGTTAGTAGGGAATATGAATTCTCTAGCACTTCCCTGTAGGCATTTCTGCACCATGTGGAGAGCTGCTGGTGCTTTAAGAGCCTTCTAATATTTTACTTCAGTGGGAGGGAGGGAGAGGCAGTGATCGTTTTTATGACACTATAAATTTGGGAACAGCTTAAAGGAAGATAAAGACGAACAGTATGATTAAGGGAATTGCAGGTTGGAAGAGAGAAATTTGAAGGAGTTCAATGTGTTTAGTTGGCTAAGTAAAGAGCATTGAAGTGATGGGAAGAGTGATTTTTTAAATGTCGGAAGGGAAGGGGAAGGGATTTTTTTAGTTTCTTTTAGATATCTTTTACTAGCATCAGTGGGAGAACATTAAGGTTGGCTGGTAATCTGGATTATCCTTCTTTACTTTGTTTCTGGTATGCAGATACCTATGTTCATTCCCTAGCACAGTAGATAGTCAAAAGGATCTGCGTCCAAATCCTGCCACCGATACTAAGTAGCTAAGTGACCCTGAGAAAGTCACCTTTCTGGGCCTCAGTTTCCTCATCTGCAAAACAGGGACAATAATAGTGTGCTTATCTCACAGAGTTGTTGTAAGGATCAAATGAGAGAATCGATAAAGTGCTTCGTAAACTTCAAAGTGCTGTATCAATATGTTATTACAATTAGCTCTGGTTTTTTCATTAACTTCTTATATGACCTTGGGTAAGTCACTTCCTATAGGCCTTAATTTTTTTTCTCTGGAATATTTGAACTACGTGATCTCTAAGTTTCTTCCTTCTAGTTCCTTCCTTGCATGTTCTAAGATTTGTGATAGTTGTCTCTTCCCAATCAGATTTCACATTCTTCATGCTGTTCCTTCCTTCCCTCCCTCCTTCCTCCCTTCCTTCCTCTCTTCCTCCCTCCCTCCCTTCTTTCCTTCCTTCCTTCCTTCCTTCCTTCCTTCCTTCCTTCCTTCCTTCGTCTCTTCTTTTCTCTACCATTCCCTCCCCTCCCCTCTCCTCTTCTTTCTTTTTTCATCTGTGTGGGCCACCAGTAGAGAGAAACTTATTTCCCAATGTGGATGCTCACCCATGCTACAACTTACAGTCTTAGAGAGTTATCTGGGACACTGAGAGGTTAGAGTTACCACAGTCATATTTTCCACCATGATTGTAAACCTCCCAGGTCTTCAGTAAATGCTACCATGATGGTTAACTATTCAAAAGAACTTTCTAGCATAGTCACCAGATTTAGAGTGGATTAATAGAACCCTTCTTACCTGGACTGTCTAATGAATACTAGTGTTCCTGTAAATTGTACTCTTGACTCACAAAATTTCAGTGCAAGTAAACAAATATTTGTTAAGCACTAGAGCTATAACAGGTACAAAGAGGCTGTGCCTTTGTCCCAGAACAGTAAAATTTAGGGTGAACTGATGATATCTCTAAGTCATTCATTCCACCAAAAATCTTTAAATGTCCTCTAAGTAACAGGCAGCGTACAAGACCATTGGGATGAACTTTTTGTTTAGTCGTTTCAGTCCAACTCTTTGTGACCCCATTTGAGAATTTCTTGGTGAAGATACTAGAGTGGCTTGCCGTTTCATTTTGCGTTTCTTTCTCCAACTCATTTTACAGATGAGGAAACTGAGGCAAACAGGATGAAGTGACTTGCCCATGATCACACAGCTAGGAAGTATGTGAGGCCAGATTTGAACTCAGCAAGATAAGTCTTCTTAATTTCCAGCCCAGTGCTCTATCCAATGTAGCACTGCCTAGCTTCCCCAAGTTGGGATCACAGTTGGGATCACACAAAGAAGTACATCCTGGCCTCAAGAATAATAGGATCATTGATTTAGAGATAAAAAAGGGAGCTTTGTTCCTTAGGACTTGGTCTAACCCTCTCTTTTTATCTTTAAGGAATATGAGGCTGAGAGATTAAATAGCCAAATTCACATAGGTAGAAAGTGGCATAGTCTAGATATGAATTTATGTGTGTATGTGTGTGTGTGCGTACAGTGCTGCCTTTCCTTTATGTACGTACATGTGCGTATGTACATATGAAGTGGGGGTGAGGGAGAGGAAAAGGAAGCAGCATTTATTAAATGCCTACTGTGTGCCAAGCACTGTACTGTGGTTTTTCAGTATTTCCTTTGATCCTTATAACAACCCTCTGAAGCAAGTGTTACTATCCTTATTTTGCCATTGAAGAAACTAAGGCAAATAGAGGTTGTGATTTGCCCAGAGTCACACAGCTAGTTAGTATCTGAGATAGGATGTGAACTCAGAGCTTCCTGATCTAGCGTTCTTTCCATTGTGACTCCTAGCTTTGATCATCTTGGTCTCTCTTGGGTTGCCTGGGCTCCCTTCTTGCTGAGTCTTCTGTTCTCAAGGGGCAGCCAGGTGGTACATTAACTAGAGCATTAGATCTGGAGTCAAGAAGATTCTTGGGTCAGACACTTGTTAAGTGACCCTGGGCAAGTCACTTAATCTATGTTTGCCTCGCTTTCCTCAACTGTGAATGGGGATAATATATCACCTATGTAGCAGGTTTATTGTAAGCATTTAATGACATAATATTTGTAAAATTCTAAGCATCGTACCTCAAATAATGTAGGCACCATATAAAGGCCAACAAAGAAGAAGCACCCAAAGAACAGTGTTAGCATACATTCTTGCGTACCCATCAGGTGGGGAGACAAAACAGCTAAAGCTACTGCCCCTCTTCTCACCCAAAGGCTTAGAAAGTTTTTCCTCCTGGCAAGGTTCAGAGGAAAGAATATCATTTTATCTGCTTGAACCTTTTGTATGCACACTCAGTTCTATCCCAAGAGACAGCAAAGAGGCATTTTATCACCACACAGTAAGCCAATAGGAAATCATCAGAAGATACTTGTAAATGCTCTGACTTGAGGGAAAGGGCCCTTCTGTCATGCATACCTAGAAGTCAGTTTACCAGTCCTCCACATGGATTGAAACAAGATAGGGCATATGGCTCTACCTTTATCATATGTCTCTAACGACTAGACCCTCACTGACTAGATCTCCCAGCACATATGCAAAGCAAATTCAAGGTAATTGGCACTGGGACATTAATAACTGGAGGAATCAGGAAAGGCCTCAGGTAGGACCAAGTATTCAGTCTGAGGTATGAAGTAAAGTTCTGTATTTTTTGATGAGTATAAGTGAAGTGAGAATGCATTCCAGGAGTGAGTACAGTCAAAACAAAGACAGACTATGGAGTTTTATGTATGAGGAATGGCAAGATGGCTGTCTTGGCTGGACCCTAGAGTGGATGAAAGGTCTTAACATATAGTAAGGGTGGAAAGGGAGCTGGAAGCCAGGTTGTAAAGGGTTTAGATGCCCAAAAAGCAGTTTTAATTTCATCCTTAAGGAAATATGGAATCACTTGTGTTTATTGAACAAAGGAATGGCATTATCAGATCTGTAGTTTAGAAAAATTGTCTTGAAAATTGTGTCATTTTTTAATTTGTGTTATTTTTTTACTTTATTTTTTATTTTTTTGTGGAGGGATGAATTAGAAGACTGCAGCAATCTAGATGAGAGTTGGTGGTTGCCTGAATTAGGGTAGTAGAATAACTATATACGTTGCAAGGAGATAACAGATGAAAGGAAAGCGGTAGAGGTAGACATGACAAGATTTGACAACTGATTGGACTGTGTAAGATGAGGAAGAATGAGGAGTCAGGGATGACTCTGAGGTTGCACACTTGGGTAACTGCAAAAGATGGTAGTATCTGTAACTAAAATGAGAAAGGGGTGGAATAGAAGGGAAAATAATGAATGAGTTCTGGTGCTCATCAATTTGAGAACAGCTGAGCAAATTTAAGTATGTGGAATACCACTGTGCCATACAGATGAAAGGAATGACATCAGAGAAACTTGGAAGATCTGTATGCTTTGATGCATAGTAAAGTGATCAGAACCAGAAGAAAAATTTATCTGATGACAGCAACGTTATAAAGACAAATAACTGAAAGACTTAGGAACTTTTATCAGTACAAGGACTGAAATTCTACAACACCATTAATAAAGTAGGCTACTCACTTCTTAAAAGAGAGGCAAGACATAGAATGAAAAATATATTTTTGGACATGGTCAATGTGGGAATTTGTATTATATGACTGTGCATATTTATTATAAATGTTTTTTTTCTTTTATTAAAACTCATTTCCAATTACATGTAAAAAATTTTTAACATTTGAATTTTAAAATTTTGAGTCCCATATTCTCTTTCATCCTTCCTCCTATTCCCTCCTCATTGAGAAGGCAAGCAATTTGATATAGGTTATACATGGAAGTCATGAAAAAACATGTTTCCATATTAGCTATGTGGTAAAAGAAAACACACACACACACACACACACACACACACAAAATCCACCAAAAAAACCCCAAGAAAATAAAGAATATTTTTAAAAAAGAAGATACAATGTTTCAATCTGCATTCAGACTCCATCAGTTCTTTTTCTGGAGGTGGATAGCATTTTTCATCATAAGTCCTTTGGAATTGTCTTGGATCATTGTGTTGCTAGAAATAGTTAAGTCATTCAGTCATTGATTATTGGACAATATTGCCGTTACTATGTACACTGTTCTCCTGGTTCTGCTCACTTAACTTTGTATCAATTCATGTTAATCTTTCCAGGTTTTTCTAAAAACATCCTGCTCATCATATCTCATAGCACAATAGCCTTCCATCCCAATCATATATGGCTTGTTCAGCCATTTCCCAATTAATGGGCACTCCCTTCATTGCCAATTTTCTGCCACCACAAAAGGAGCTGCTATACATATGTTTTTGTATGTACAAGTCCTTTTCCTTTTTTATTTAAAAGCCACTAGACCTGGTATTCATATTGTTGGGTCAGAGGCTATGTGCAGATTTATAACCTTTGGAGCATAATTCCAAATTGCTATCCAGAATAGCTGGATCATTTTACAATGCCACTAGTAATGCATTAGTGTCCCAATTTTCCCACACCCCCTCCAACATTTGTCACTTACTTCTTCTGTCATATTAGCCAATCTGCTTCACTCTGCATTCATTCTTTTTGTTTGTTTGTTTGTTTTTTCATTCTCATGGTTCCTCCCATTCGTTCTAATTCTTCTACACAATATGAATAATGTGAAAATATGTTTGACAGGAATATATATGTAAAGCTTAGATCAGATTGCATGCTGTCTTGGGGAGGGGAGAAAATTTAAAACTTATGGAAGTGAGTGTTGAACACTAAAATAAATAAATTAACTTAAAAAACCCTTTTTAATTTAATGTAACCAAATTATCTGTTTTACTTGCTGTAATGTTCTCTATCGTTTGGTCATAAATTCCTCTCTTATCCATAGATCTCCCAGGTAAACTATTCCATCCTCCCCTAATGTGCTTATGGTATCAAACTTTATGTCTAAATCGTTTATCCTTTTTGGACTTATCCTGGTATATACAGTGTGAAATATTAGTCTGTGCTTAGTTTCTCTCAAAATGCTTTCCCCTTTTCTTAGCAGTTTTTGTCAAATAGTGAGTTCATGTCCTCAAAGCTCAGATCTTTGGGTTTATCAGACACTAGATGTCTGTGGTCATTATCTACTGTGTATTGTGTGCCCAATATATTCCACTGATCTACCACCCTATCTCTCAGCCAGTACCAGATTGTTTTGATGAATTATGCTCATAGTTTTCTTAATATTGATTAGGTCTTGTATTTGTAGCAGAAATTCCACCTGCTCATAGTATGTGACCTTTGTAATATGTTGTTATATTCTTCCTATTTTATCTAAAATTTTTTATATAAATATCCATTTGGGAAATTGATCTAGTTTTTTTTCCTGTTTTCACTCTTCCTGTTTTAGGTATTAGAACAATATTTGTGTCATAAAAGGAATTTGGTATTATTACTTCTCTGCCTATTTTTTTCTAAATAGTTTATATGGTATTATAACTAAGAGTTCTTTTAATGTTTGCCAAAATTCATTTGTGAATCCATTTGGTTCTGCAGATCTTTTTCTTAGGGAGCTGACAGATTGTTAATTCTTTTAAAGATAGGGCTATTTAAGTATTCTATTTTCCCTTCTGTTAATCTGCAGTCTATATTTTCTAAATATTAGTCCATTTCACTTAGATTGTCAGATTTGGGGGCATATAATTGAGTAAACAAGCTCCTAATAATTCCCTTAATTTCCTCTTCATTAGTGGTGAATTCACCCTTTTTATTTTTGATACTGGTAGTTTGGTTTTCTTTTTTTTTAATTAAATTAACCAATGATTTATCTCGTTTATTGTCTCTTTTTCAGAAAACAAGCTCCTAATTTTATTGGTTCAATGGTTTTCGTACTTTCCATGTTGTTAATCTCTCCTTTGATTTTCAGGATTTCCAATTTGGTATTTTAATTGGGGTTTTAAAACTTGTTCTTTTCCCACTTCTTTTTAGTTGCATGCCCAATTTATTGATCTGCTCTTTCTTTTATTAATATTATTGTTTAGAGATATAAATTTCCCCCTAAGTACTGCTTTGGCTGCATCCCATAAATTCTGCTATATTGTCTTATTGTTGTCATTCTCTTTAATGAAATTACTGATTGTTTCTTTGATTTGTTGTTTGACTCATTCTTCATAATTACTTAGTTTCAATTAATTTTTAATCTATATTTCCAAGGACCTCCATTGAATGTAATTTTTATTGCATTATTATCTGAAAAGGATGCATTTAATTTTTCTGATTTTCTACATTTAGTTGTGACATGGTCAGTGTTTGTGTATATGCCATGTAGGGCTTAGAAAAATGTACATTCCTTTTAATTCCCATTTAATTTTCTCCAGAGGTCTATCATATCTAACTTTTCTAAAGTCCTATTCATTGCCTAAACTTCTTTTTAATGTTTTTGGTTAGTTTTATCTAGATTCTCAGAGGGGAAATCTGAGGTCCCCAACTAGTATAGTTTTACTGTCTATTTCCTCCTGTAACTCATTTAACTTTACTTTCAACAATCTGATTGCTAAACTATTTGGTGTACATAAGTTTAGTATTGATATTTCTTCATTGTCTGTAGTACCTTTTAGAAGATGTAGTTTTTCTGTTTATCTCTTGTCATTAAATCTATGTTTTGCTTTTGCTTTGTCTGAGATAATAATTTCAATCCCTCCTTTTTTTTTACTTCAGTTGAAGTATAACTGATTCTGACCCTGCCCTTTAACTTTACTCTGTGTGCATGACTCTCTGCTTCAAGCATATTTTTTGTAAACAACATATTGTAGGATTCTGGTTTTTAATCCACTCTGCTATCTACTTTTGTTTTATGAGTGAGTTCATTCAATCCATATTCCAGTTTTGATTACTAACCTTATATTTCCCTCCAAACTATTTTCCCTTGTTTATTCCTCTCCCTCTTTTCACCCTATCCCTCCTCAAAATTATTTTGCTTTTGACCACCACCTACCTGATTGTTCTTCCCTTCCTTTTCTTATCTCCCTCCTCTCTTACTTTCCTTTAGGGTAAGATAGATTTCTATATCCAACTGAGGGCATACGTTATTTCTTCTTTGAACCCATTCTAGTGAGAGTAAGGTTCAAGATTTGCCCGCTGATTCCCATCTTCACCTCCACTGTAAAAGCGCTTTTACATTTCTTTTATGTGAGATCATTTACCTCAATCTACTTCTCCCAATGCATCCCTCTTTCTCACTCCTTAATTTAATTTTTTAAATGTCATTCCTTTTTTTGACTGTGACTTTCAGGTAGTTCCATAATTCTTAAATTATCTCTCCTTGACCTGTAATAATATTCCTTGGAGTTTTCAAAAGGTGATCAGTGTATTCTTTCAATCTGCATTTTACCCTTTGGATCTAGAATAAAAGGCAAGTTTCCTTGATATTTTCTTGAAATATGATGTCAAGGTCCTTCTTTTTGATCATGCTTTTCAGGTAGTCCAATAATTCTTAATCTCTCCTCAGTCTATTTTCTAGTGAGATATTTCACATTTTCTTTTCTTTTTAAAAATTCTTTTGATTTTGTTTTATTGTTTCTTGATGTCCCATGGAATCATTAGCTTCCAGTACCCCAATTTTGATTTTTAAAGAATTATTTTCTTCAGTGAGCTTTTGTACCTTTTTTTTGTATTTGGCTAATTCTGATTTTTAAGGAGTTCTCTTCAGTGGATTTTTGTGCAACTTTTACCATTTTGCCTCTTCCGGTTTTTTGGGTGTTATTTTCTTCAGTGTCTTTTGTGCTCTTTTACCAAGCTGTCTCTTTTTTCATGATTTTCTTGCATAACTCTTATTTCTTTTCCCATTTTCCCTCTACCTTTCTTATTTGATTTTAAAAATCTTTTTTGAGATGCCCCAGCATTTCTTTGGGGGCCTGAGACCAATTCACAATTTTTCTTCGACTATTTGCATGTAACTATTTTGACATTGCTGTCTCCTGAGTTTTTGTTTTGATCTTCCTTGTCACCATAATAAGTTTCTATTGTCAGATTCTTTTCTGTTGTTTGCTCATTTTTTCCTGCTTATTTCTTGACTTTTAACTTTATGTTAAAATTGGACTCTCCTCTGTGGCTGGAAGGAGCACTGTCCCAAGCTCCAGCATTTTTGCACTACTTTTTTCAGAGCTAATTCTGAGGATCTGTAAATTTTCAGTTCTTGCAAGGTGTTATGATCTAAGTAGAGGTATGTTTCCTGCTTTCCTGGTCTGTACTCTGGTCTGTGAGTGACCACTAGTAATCTTTTCCACCTTGGTACTATGACAAGGGTCCCTGCTCCTTCTACTGCTATTCCTCACTCTGATACTGTGACCTGAAATCACACATGGACAATGCAACAGAGTCGTGTGCCCAGTGCCAGCAAAGTGTACCCTGTAATCACTTTCTAGCCAGTTGTCTGTCCCTCCTATTATCTGTGGATGGACAGCTCTGGAAGCCACTGCTTCTGATTCCCTTGCTCCCAATGTCTTCTGGTGGCTTGTCCAGGCATGGCCTATGCTACACTTAACTCCACTCTCACCCCAGTGAGACAGACCTTTCCTGAAGATTTTCGAAGTTGTCTTGGGCTGGAACATTGTTTTATTCTGTCTTTTTGATGGTTCTCCTACTTCAGAATTCATTTTGAGACATTGTTTTAACTGTGTTTGGAGGGGAATTTGGAAGAGCTCAGGAGAGTCCCTACCTTTCATCTTGGCTCTACCTCTCCTTTTATTTTTAAATGAGAGAAGAAGAGGGAAAGAAAATAAATGCTTCTTGATTAGTTAATGTATTTCTTCTTCTTCTGGCCTCATCCCCAGTGACCTTGTACCCATTTCATCCAGTTCCCATTCCCTCTGGGGTTATGGTCTCCCCACGTAGCCCTAAGCTTTCAGTTCCCAAGGTCTAACCTCTCCCTCTCCTCTCTGAGTTGGTCTTCAGAAGATGGTTGGAGAGTGCTTCTGTGGAGTTTGCCCTTGATTAATACTGTGTTAATCATCTATTACTTGGCTAAGTGTTGGGGATGAAAAAGATGAAAATGAAACCATCTCTGATTACAAAGATCTCGCATTCTACTGGGTGGAAACAATATGTACACAAATAGTAGAAGAAAATAAAGAAAAGAGAGAACCATAACAAGTAGGGGTTTCTGGGAAGGCTTCATTGAAGAGGTCGGTGATACCTGAGCTGAACATGGAAAGAAGAATGAGAATTTGAAATTGATTTGGAGATAAGAGAGTGGATTCTAGGCAAGGAGGAAAAAAGAACTTGTGTAAATTCATTCAAGGATAGAAATGAGGTAATGAATTCAGGGAATGGTTAGATCAGTTTGCTAATAATATAGAATTGTTTGAGTAGAATATTATGAAATAACTCTGAAAAGGTGTATAAGTTGGTGCCAGATTGTGGAGGACTATTTTTTAATTGTCAGATGAGGGAGTGTTATTTTTTTTAAGTAATGAAGACTGCCTGATGTTTTTTGAGTAAAAGAATAACATGATCAGGCCTTTACCCACATGAGAAATTTATCACCTACAACTTGGTTCAAGATAGTTGATGCCCCATAGATTGAACTAAAGACATGGCCTATTACTCTTTATTATAGTACCGAAACTGGTTTAAGTTAGTACATTTCTTTGAAAATGATCATGAAAGGAACAGAGAAAGGTCAAGTTGAAGCAGTTAACTCATTGTGTTCAGCTAAGTAGGAAGAAATACAGGGGAAGACATTTATAATCATATGGGCATACTGAAGGATTAACTATACTTGTTTTGCCATTATACAATGATATTTAAAAAACGGTGTCTATTTCAAGCTGCTTCTACACAATAGCCAAAATGGAAAATTCAGTCTACCAGCTAATTGTCTTCTCTATACCAATTTACTTTCATTTCTGCTGAATTGAATCATGCAGATACAACCTTGCTTCTTTCTTTAAATTCAGAATATTATTCAATATGAAATATGATTCAATATGTGCAAAATACTATGTTTTATCATTAAGTGGGAGGCAAGGTGTCTGCCTTCAAAGACCTTAAAATTGAGTAGAGTTTTCCTTTTACTTTGCTTACCATTACAGTTTTAAGAATGTGTTTCCTCTTCTTCCTCTGTAGAAAAAGACTAGTATTTGTCAGGGTTCTCTAGAGCAATGCATACTGGAAAGAATCTCCAACTGTGAGTCAGTCACAGTTCTTTGACTAACTTGCTTTGGGACCTTGGGCAAATCATTTCTCCATCTACAAAATGAAAGAGTTGGACTAGATATAATCCATTTCAATTCATGAAACTATTAAAGAGTCATACTTATTGATGTCTCCTTTTTGAATATCACCATAATTTTTCCCAGTATCCTTTTCCCATCTCACAGAGAGTTTTCTTATGTAACAAATAGAATTTTTATAATGAAAAAAGAAAAGAGGAAGAAACAGCATAATTCGTTAATACATTGAAAGAGTCTGATAATATATACCATAGACAATAGTTGTGTATTGTCATATGCATAAATGGGTGGTGTAAGTGCCTCTCTTATCTCTCCTTTCATACTATGCTTGTTCTTTATAATTTTGCAACATTCACTTTTCATCTTTTTTTTTTTGGTGGTTGCTCTTTTACTTTACATGATTGAAACCATTATTGTGTATATTGCTTTTTCAACTCAGCTTACTTCCCTCTGCAGCAATCCGTGCAGATCTTTCCATACTTCTATGTCTTTATCACATTCATAATTCCTTACAGCTCAGTAATGTTACATTACATTCATAGAACATAATCTGTTTTTCCATTCCTCAATAATGTACATGTATTTTGTTTGTAATTCTTTGTTGTCACAGAAGTGTTGCTATAAATATTTTAGGGCAGGGGTGGGGAACCTGCAGCCTTGAGGCCATATGTGGCCTTCTAGGTCCTTAGGTGCAGCCTTTTGAGTGAGTACAAGTTTTATGGAACAAATCCTTTTATTAAGGATTATAACCTCCTTCGATTATAGACCTGGTACTAGAATTTCTCTTTCATAAGGCATAGTCATTTTAAGTCATATTATTTGCATAGTTTGCTAGAGCACTAGAAATTGGAGAATCAGGAAAGGTCTCTTGTAGGTAGTTATTGACTTAAGTTTTGAATAAAGTTAGGATTTCCAAGAAGTGAAGTTGAATAGGGAAACACAGATAGAACATTATGTATGAAGAACAGTCTCCTTCACCTCTAAAATGCCATAATTTTAAGATTTATCATTTGGTGGAGGTAAATGAATGAGACTGATTGGGCTGATTAGATGGACTGATTAGAACAAGGGAAAGATAAAGATCTGTTTTCACTAGATTTAACACCTGCCCCTTTCCTCTGCCCAGTAATTTGGATAGGTATGTTATTTATACTGTCATTAATGTTCTCCTTTGATGCCTCATTGTGATGGGGAGGCGCCCCTGAGTTCCGAAAAGCAGAAGGAGAACTCTGACAGGTCCAACCCAATTGGAAAAACCCTGAGAAGGAATGTGATGATAGCTGTGGTCCAAGACTCAATCCAGCAAAGTGTGGAAAGGCTACTCACTGGTTTGGTTACAGGGATGTTTTTATCAACCACCTCAGTTCTCTAAGGGGTTATAGAAAAGTTTGATAGTGAAGCAAGTATCCACACCAACTAATACCTTTAAGCATTTAAACACACTGTTTATAAGTCAGTCTTTAGAAATGTTCACTGCATATTTCAAAATTCTAGGTTGCCTATCCTCTTCCTCCTAGCTAAAATACTAGCTGGCATTTCTATATTGCAGATCTACAAGTATTTGACTTACAACAACCCTAAGAGGTAGGTAGATAATCCAAGTGCTACTCAGACCATTTTACAAATGCAAAAAGAAACTGGGAGAGGCGAAGTAACTTGCCCAAGGCTCAATAGCCAGTGTCGGTGCCAGGATGCCAACTCAGACTCTCTGACTCCAAACACCAGTGGTCTTTCCATTACAGCATACTGCCTCTGGAGCAACTCTCTCCTTTAGTAGCTCTTCGCATACATTTTCTTACTTGATCCTGACAACAATGCCAGGAGGTAAATGTTATTATCATCTCTTATTTTATAGAGAAGGAAACTGAGGTTCAGAGCATTTAAGAGACTTGACCCAAAGTGACAGAGCTAGTAAATATTTAAACCAAGGTCTTGCTGATGTCAAGTCCAACACTTGATCCACTATGCAGGGAATAAAGCACATCTTAATATTAACTCAAACCAAATAGAGCTGATCAGGAAATCTGCTGAAACAATTAAAGAAATTGAAAACAGATAATGCCCTCCCGAGGTCAACAGAAATGATTTTCAAATTATTTGCACCACTGTTCACCTTGCTATTGTAATACTGTCATAGTTTACAACTATATATTTCCCGGTATTTCATTAAAGACTCATTTTCTTATATGTGATTATGAGAGGGTGGTGCAAATAAGCTTCCATTTATTGATATCAATTCTCTCTGTTAGAACACAAGTGATTGGGATGAGAAATGAGAATGGAAAATTTTAACTATTTTTTTTTTTTATAAAGTACATTGATTTCAAAAGCCTGCAGTGCCATCCTGTGGAGAAATGATGGTACTTGTCAAGACCCTGACCCAGTTTTCAGGAATGCATGCCGAACCATTTTCCCTTGAGCATTTTATAGCAGGATTATAATTTATGAGGTTTATGTGTTGTCAACAAAAGCCGATCGTGGTAGGTGACCGATCTCTTAAAATGAACGTTGGAGGAAACAAAAGAAGTATGTGCTCCATGCTGCCACTTCTGTACTGGTATATTAATGGTGGTCCAGCCAGAAAGGAGAACATAGCAGGAACCCTTTCTGAGCAACTGAAGTTTTAAAGACACATCCATCAATGGTTTCTTTCTGTCATTACTTTTGGAGTTCTCAGTGATTCTCCTTTTATGATGGGAAATAAGTGTTTCTTCTTGGCAAGACAACTAAATGACATTCTTAACGAAATGTGCTTTTGGAATCACATTGAAACTGTGGTGAGAAAGGACCAACTGAAATGGCTTTCATGCATGTGCGTACATATGTGTGCACACACTGCATGTTAGAGATTGCTTCAATGTCTTTCTGAGATGTGTTCATCCCTAGCACCTAGTATACTTTCTAGTATATTGTCGTCACTTAGCAAATGCAGGTTGATTGATTAAATAAGCCTGGGTACGTAACCTGGAGTGAAGTTATGAAGGACTTTAAATGCCAGACCTAGGAGTACATATTTTATCCTAGAGACAATAGAGTTTTAGCCAGTAGGTGGTTTCAGCAGGGTAGGAATATAGTTAGAGGGGTACTTTAAGAAGATTATTTTGGTGAATGAAGGATGGATTGGGTAGAAGAAATTCTACAAGTCAGGGACTCATTTAGAGGCCACTGCAATGGTCTAAGCAAGCAGTGATGATGACCTGAACTTAGTTGTTAGCCCTGTGAGTGGGAAGAAGGGAGCAAATTCTAGGGATGTTGTAGAGATCAACAGGTTGAAGATGTAGAGTGAGAGAGAATGAGGTATGCACCTGGAAGGTTGGTGGTAATCTCAATGGAAGTAAAGAAGTATAGAATAAGGGAAGAAGATGAGTCCAGTTTTTAATATGTTGAGTTTGAAATGACTATGGGATATTTGTGTAATGATATTTAGCCAATAATATCAATAAAGGCCTAGAATTCAGGAGAGAGATGAAAGCTGGATATATAGGGATCAAATAGTCAATCAACAAATATTTCATTAAATACTCACTATACTGTTATAAGTACTAGGGAAGGCAACTACAATGAATTAAAACTTTTCTACTCAGAGGGAGCTGACAAATCACTTCTAGGTACGTATACAGAGAACAAATAAAAATAAATTCCAAGTATTTTGAGAGGGAAGACACTAGCAACTGTTAGGAAGTAGACATGGAGAATCAGGAAAGATTTTCTGTAGAAAATAGTGCTTTAGCTATGTCTTGAAGGATGAAAGATTCTACGAGGTAGAGGAGGGAGCAAATTCCAGGCATGGAGGATGGTCACTGCAAAGACACAGAGACAGAAAATAGTGTTATGTGTGAAGGACAGAGAAGGGCAGTGAGCTGGATTGCGTAGTGGGGATTGGGAGTAAAGAGGTTGGAAAGGGAGTCTGGAACCATGTTGCGTAGGGCTTTAAAAGATAACCAGTGTATGTTTTATCTGGTATTGGAGAACTGCTAGAGTTGATTGAGTAGGGGAGTGCCACGGTCTGATATGCATGGAGAAAAAAACCTCACTTTGGCAGTAGTGTGGAGGATAGACTGAAATAGCAAGAGAATGGAGGCAGGGAGGCCAGTTAGAAGATCATTATTGTTGTAATAATTGTAGTAATCTGTCTAGATCATTACAGGGGTGATGGAGGCCTGAACTAACATGGTAGCTCTATGAGTAAGACTGAGAAACATCAGCAGAGGTATGGTCATTGAACCTATGGGAGCGAGAAGGTCACAAAAGAGCGTTAAAAGAGAGAAGACTCAAGATGGACCCTGGAGGTGACACCTGTGCTTATACCAGGCCCACCAGGGTGAGCTGAATTTAAGTGAGGCAGAGTTGGGCAAAGTCATCAGTTTCAGTCTTTGGTGGGACAAGGATGACTGAAGAGACTGAGAAGGAGAAGGAAAAAAGGATTTTACAAATGACTGAGTAGAATTAGGCTCAATCCGCCATATAATTCCACTGTTCTATGGCAAATTATAAAATGAAGCTAATGGGCTCACAAAGGGTCAAACCTTGTTCTCTATAACTAAGAACCCTAACTGGTTTGAACCTATAAGGACTCCCTCCATAAATCTAGAAAAGACCCTTTGTGTAGCTACTGAGCTATGAGACTTATGTAGAAGAATATTTTAAAACCTCATTTATAGTCAAATTGAAAATATTAAGACATACTATTTTACTCTAAAACTTTCCAAAATCTTTGGAGAAGCCCCATGGAAAGATAATCAATAGTTCTAGGGTAAAAAGGTTTTTCTTAGGGAAATGGATTAAGGGTGAAAATCACATTTGGTCATTGTTTTGTTCTGGTCCTTGCCTCATTGCCCACCTGAAGTGGTTGACTCTACGAGCAGCCCTGCTTCATTGAGAAAGGGTTAAGACATGGATGGAAGGGAGGAGGTCCCTTTGTTTAACTCTAGCCCTTAGAGGTGTGGTCTGAGAGGGAATGAAATGGGAACTTGATTATAAATAATTCTGAATGTTAACCAATCTTTTACTTGTTCAGGGTTCCAATCAATATCCCTTCAAGTGATCTTGCTGTAAAGTCCTTTCAGAAGGCACAGGGGGACATACCAATTTTGACATGTGACTCTCCAAGGTAAGGGTAGTTAGGTATAGATTAATACTCAACTAAATGCAATTGTTTCTGGTAGATTTGAACTTATCAACAGAGTATAATATAAGTGTTAGTATATTAGTATTATTGTTAGTATGGAATGTTGGTATTAATGTTTTTCTTTGATACCTATTGAAAGCCTTCATCATTTTCTAGCCATTATCTTCCACTTTCTCTCTCCAATCAAAGCTTCTATAGCCTGAGTGTTCAATCATAATCAGGAGAGAGAGCCACTGATAAAAGTAATTCACACTAAACTATGGGTGCCCCTCAAGCTTAGCTCTGTCCAGCAATACTGGCCTTTAAAAAAAAGTTTTTGTAAAATATTTATTTATTTTAAACATCCTTTTCTTTTTAAATTGAGTTCCAAATTCTCTCCCTTACATCTCTTCCCCCCCCCCCCACTACTTACTGAGAAGGGACTCAAAATGATATCAATTATACATGTGAAATCATACCAAACAGATTTCCATGTAAACCATATTACAAAAAAGCCAGAAAAATAAAGAATGCAAGAAAATCATACTTCAATTTGTACTCAGAATTCATCTCTCAGGCGGTGGATAGCATTTTTTCATCAGGCATCCTTTGGAACTGGCTTGGATCACTGCATTGATCAGAGAACCAAGTCTTTCACAGTTGATCATCATTACAACATTGGTGTTACTTGCACAATAATCTCTCAACTTTTCTTACTTCACTTTTCATCAGTTCATATAGGTCTTACCATGTTTTTTCTGAAACCATCCTGCTCATTATTTCTTATAGTACAATGTTACTCCATCCCAATCATATGCCACAACTTGTTCAACCACTCTCCAACTGCTGAGCATCCCCTCAGTTCCCAATTCTTCACCACCACAGAAAGAGTTACTATAGATATAAATATTTTTGTATATATAGATCTTTTTACTTTTCCTTTGATCTCTTGGGATATAGACCTAGTAGTGGGTCAAAGAGTATGCACGGTTTGATAGCACTTTGGGCATAGTGAGAGAGAGAGAGAGAGAGAGAGAGAGAGAGAGAGAGAGAGAGAGAGAGAGAGAGAGAGAGAGAGTATTCTACCCTTTTGGAACCATTTCTGATGAGAGTGAGGTTCAAGCATTGTCTACCCTTCCCATTTTCATTTTTGTCAGTGAACTTTTGTACCTTTTTTTTTTTAATTTGGCCACTTCTGCTTCTTAAGGAGTTCTTTCCTTCAGCGAAATTTTGTACCTCCTTTTCTACTTGACCTATTCTGCATTTTAAAGAGTTATTTTCCTCATTGAATTTTTTGTCCTTCTTTTACCGTTAAGCCAATTCTGTTTTTTAGGTGTTAATTTTCTCAGGTGTTTTGGGGGGCAGCTCTTTTACCATGCTGTTACTTCTCTTTTCATAATTTTCTTAAATCAATCTCATTTCTTTTCCTAATTTTTCCTCTACAATTCCTATGTCTTTCTTTAACTCATCTATGTGTTTTTGTTGGGAAATTAGCATTTTTCTTTGAGGCCTTGCTTGTAGCTATTTTCACAATATTGTTTTCTTCTGAGTTTATTTCCTGATCTTCTCTGCCACCATAGTAGCTTTTTATGATCAAGTTCTTTTTTGTGGTTTGCTCATTTTTCCTGCCTGTTTCTTAATTCTGAACTTCATGCTAAAGTTCAACTCTACTCCTTTAAGTATGGGGTGGTACTGTCTCAGTCTTCAGATTTTTTTGTGCCACTGTTTTCAGAGTTAGTTCTAGGGGTCTGCAAGTTTTTGGTGCTTCCAAGGTGGTTTGATCCTTGAACAGGTATGGTCATTGCTCTCTTGGTCTGCACTCTTGCCTTTACCCAGGAAAGGCCCCTATTGCCCTGTAGCTACAAGCATTAGTGCTCCATTTTGCCTTGGAACTGCAACCAGGACCCCTGCTTACTTGTGACTGACCACAAGTGTTCCTCTCTACCCTGGTCCTGGGACCAATAACTGCTTATGAGCAATAGCACTAGGTGCCCCTGGTGCCAGCAGAGGGTCCCTGTAATCTCTTTATGACCAGTTGTTTGACCCTCTTACCTTCTCTGGTCTGAGGATTCCTGAAGGTGCTATGGCTCCTATCAAAGCTACCTCCAAAACCTTTGTGCTGTTGCAGCATGTGCTCTGGGCTGGCTCCCACCCCAGGGTCATAGACCTCTCCAGCTGACCTCTTAAGTTGTCTTAGACTGGAAAAAAATGTCTCATTCTGACATTTTGTTGGCTCTGCTGCTCCAAAATTTATCTGAGGAATTATTTCAAAGTTGTTTGGAGAGCAAGATTGGAAGAGTTCACCTGTCTTGTTGCCTGTACTCCACCATCATGGCTCTGCCTTCAACATTGAATTTTTAGAAGAAAACCTTGTATAATAGAAAGGAATCTCTAATTTTTTCAATGAAGGAGAGGAGGGATTTGTTCTAGTTTTCCTAGTCTGCACCAGATCATCTGCAATGACTCCTGCATGCTTGTCATTTCCTCCCTTATCTTGTCATTGGAGAATAATCATTGGTTGTGTTCATCTTTAGACCATCTACCCTTTCTTTTTTGCTTTTTAAAGTAACTATGCTAGTAAGGTAATATGACATAGTGGACACAGTACTGAATTTATAGTTAAGAAAGACCTTAATTTAAATCCTTCTCTTGGAACTTTCCTAGTTGTGTCGCCCTAGGCCTGCACAAGCCAAGGATGTTCCATGTGTAAAACAGGGATAGCAGCACCTATAGTGTCTATCTTACCAAGCTTTTATAAAGATTGAAGGAGATTATATACACAAAATGCTTTGTGAACCTTCAAACAGTTCTATAATTATCCATTTTTATTACAGTAAAAACAAAGAGTCATCAGTTAGGGAGAAAACCCTCATTGGCAAAATGAAAATATATCTATAAATCATCTGTCTAAGACTATAGAAGGCTTCCTACATATTTGGTTGTATGTAAATAAATGCAACTTATATGCAGAAATAATTACACTTGTTCTGTGAAGTTTGGATTCTGTCAAAGGGCTGCCCTTGAGGACCTAGAAGGCCACATGTGACCTCAAGGCTGCAGTTTCTCCACTCCTGCTGTAGCACCAGAGCCACCTCTACCCTAAAGAGGTAGATAGCACAAGTGTTATTATCACTCCCATTTTGCTGAGGAGGAAATTATGCCTCTAAGAGGTTATAGCTCATCCCTCATTACACTGCTAGGAAGTGGTCTTAGTTTTCCCATTTGTAAATTGAAAGGAAGTTGGACTTAGATGAACTCTAAGACCCTTCTACCTCTAAATCTATTATCCTGATGCACCAGTTGAGTCTCCTTCTGATTCCAAGTCTAGCATTCTTTTTTATCGTATTATCTTTCAGTCCATTGTATTTCAAGAGTTTCAATATTTCAGTCAGCTCTTCCATTTGCATATGATAATAACCACTTATATACACATTGTTTTCACAAATTATAGTTAGTAATGCAA
Organism: Notamacropus eugenii; assembly: GCF_028372415.1. Taxonomy (NCBI): domain Eukaryota; kingdom Metazoa; phylum Chordata; class Mammalia; order Diprotodontia; family Macropodidae; genus Notamacropus; species Notamacropus eugenii. The sequence goes on along the minus strand of NC_092879.1, from coordinate 87,922,104 downwards.
CAGAATATCTTTAACTATACAAATAGCATTTTTGAAAACCAATGAACAAAAATTATATTTTTGAAAACAGCCTTCAACTCTGCATTAACATGAGTCCTCAGTCACTTTACCACTGCTTACAAATTCATTATCCATTTTGACATTAGTTTTGTTAATTTATCTCAGTTGTCTCCTTATTTCAGGTGGGCCTTTAATTTATATTTATAAGCATGAAGGCAAAGTTAGTAGACAGTGCTGAACAGATATTGTTCCCAAAGTAAGATGTAGCAAGTATTCAGCATCTGGCTTACTTGGTCAGAGTGGAGGCAACCATACGATGCGCTGCAGACCTCAGTGAAAGGTCAGAGATAAGTAGTTCTTCAAAGTGGCAGAATTCTTTGGACCCAATCTACTCAAGACAAAAACTTAAATTCTTCCTTGGCTCTGTGATCTCATTCTGAGTTCTCCCATCAACAGTGTGGATTGTTCCTTATCTGCATCCTCTTAGTCTTGGGTACTTTATATATTTGATTTTCTATAAATCTATAAGTCCTATGCAGAGGAGCAGGCCACTTTATTGGGGGAATTCCTATGGCTCTTCCATTATTTTATAGAATTATATGAATGGCTGAACTCTGCCAAGCCTCTCATTGAAGAGTACCTATAATGCTCTCCAGCTCAATGTGATCATCACAATGTGATATGAAAACATAAACATGGCATAATGAAAAGGTTATGGGACTTGGCAGGAAGACACCTGGGTTCGAATTCTTCTACAGATTTTTCCTAGTGGTACGATTCCATTTAATCCCTCATACTACCACAACACCTCAGTCATTGGTAGGGAAGCATTTTTGTTTTCTCCTTATCAGAGTTTATACCCTAAAGTAAAGATGTTTTATTCATGTTTGTGTCACAGAACTAACACAGTTTCCCACTGAACTCTAGATTGTTGACCTCATTAGTGTTTTTGTGTGTATCCTTTGTATTTCCTAACCGGTTTTTGCTAGAAATAATAGGCGAAGGGCCCAACATGCATTTATCCAGTTCTGCTTTTGCTTTGCATGAGGGAATCCATTTGTCCATATTTTTTTCTAGGATTCTTTCCCTTTTCCTCCCTAGTCCAAACATATGCATGTGTATCATCAATAGCAGGCTTTGTTAGTCTCTATGGGATTACTTGCTAGTATTTTAAAATCATTCTCCGATTTGAATTTTAAATCTTTGGAAATTTCTTATCTCATCAACAAGCAAAGTTGAAGACTGAGACCAGAATTATTTTAAATTGGCAACGTCTACATGTACTGTTTATGGATAAAGGTATGAAAATCTTTCTTTGGCTAAAAGAACTTCAACGAGAACTATCTCTTTTGTCCCCTTGGTTAACTTTAGTATATAAAGGCAAACGAGGCTGTCAAATTCTTTAGAGTAAGAAGTTGTGCTGGGCCTATAGGCCATATTACTTCTGTTGATTCTTTAATCTCACATCTGACCAAAAATTAGAAACATTGATCTAGTATGGAGGTTATCAGGCTCTCCACAAATGAAATGAATGAATTCTATGGTTTCATGGGGAGCACAGCTCCCTGCAGGAAATATCTCATTTGATTGTTTTCTTTAGTGTTTGGGTGAGGTACAGACAACCCGAGAGGGAGCTACTAGCTTGGGCCCTTTGATCTGACAGCTAGATGAAAGACTTGGGAACCAGGAATTCTGAGTTTTCATCATCACACTCTTTATAGGAGGATCTGCAGGAGAGCAAGTGTTCCATCTCTCAGAAATCAAGTTTCTGTTTAATACATTGGGATGATAATGTTTATCCTCTACCTGCTTCAGAAATTGGAACATTCATGAAATAATGTTGTAAAGTCTTGGTGGGCAGTCTCTTGTATGAAACATTCAGTGAGCAAATGGTGACTCTACTCAATGCAGGGTTAGAAATATGATTGAACTACACAGTCTGTTCTCAAACAGATGGCAGAATTAGCATCCCAAAACACACGTGAGAAGTTTGCAGGCTCCAACTCAGCAGACACAAAAGCATTTATTGTTAACAAGAGGAGAGGTTGTCTATTTATCAGTCTTTCAAAAGAAGCAATGGGATAAAATCTTATATAATACCTTAAAATTTCTTAAACCTATATTTTAAGCTAATACCTTAAGAAAATATTTCCCAGAGAGAAATAAAATGTAGAATCTTTACAAAATGATATTTGCAAGCCTTCATTTAGTGTCTTTTTGTATGTTCACATTTGATGGGCAAAAACACTCAAGTCCTCATTTTTGACAATAGAAAAGAAATCTTTTCCATATTTAAGAAAATACTTTTGAGTAATGCCTCTGAAGACTGAATAATAAACTACTATTTTAAGTATTTAAGGTCCGTTCTAGCCCTGGGTCTATGACATTATGAAAATATAAGAAAGAAACAGAGAGGCTTTTGCATGTGGTTTTCTAAAACAGTTTCCATCTTTATGATCACGCAATTGATTGAGATTATAGAGGTTTAGGATCCTACTGTGAGTATACTTCATTGATCACAAAAAATTCACGATTCAGTAGAACAAAATACAACCTTTAAAGTCCCTACTAAGCAGAGTGCCTCATATATGTGTGTGTGTGTGTATGCATATATATGATATATATTATATAGTATTCCTTGACAGATACAAACATAGAGATAATTTCTCAATAATCTATTGAATATCAGTATTAAGGGATAGGTATAGGGATTACACCTGTGATTTCATTTTTGTAAACAACTTCTGGAGGGAGGAATGGGAACACCATTTTGAGAGTGCCTACTATGTCCCAGGCACTTTGCTAAGCACTTTATAAATATCTCATTTTATCCTCCCAACAATCCTATGAAGAAAGTGCTATTACTGTTCTCATTTTACAGTTGCAGAAACTGAGGCAGACAAAGTTAAGTGACTTCCTCAGAGTCACACAGCTAATCAATGATTGTGGTTGTATTTGAATTCGAGTCTTCCTGACTCCAAGGCCAATGCTCTATCCCTTTAGCCCCCTAGCTGGTTGTTCTCTCAGTGTTAAGAGAGGCATTGAATGGGGAGATGGATGCTTGCCAAAGATGTCCATTGCCCTGGAACATGACCTGCACTTAGTTCATGTGTTATATCTAGGCAATTGTGCGCAACCATTCAGTATATGCTAATTGGCCTGTCGCCATCAGACCATCGTCATCATAGTCTTCCTCCTCCTCCTCATCGGTCTTTCATTTGCAACCTTAAGGTTTTAAATGATTTTGATCAAGGGAGAACCTTAAGGTTAAATATCCGTACTTTGGAGGAAGAAGTCAAGATGTGGCTTTTGAGGGCAGGGGGGCAAAGCATTCCTGTTTTGAATTTAACTTGATGCATTCATAATTGCAACACATATTCCTCTCAACCTGCCATAAGTCAACAACAGTAATAATGATAACCACTACCTTCTATAATAACACTTGCTATGTACCAGGAATTGTGCCAAGTGGTTTGCCTCATTTGATCCTCACAACAACCCTCAGTTAACTGAGGCAAACAGAGGTCAAGTGACCTGCTCTGAGTCACTTATCTATTACGTGTTTAAGATCAGATTTTAACTTACATCTTCCTGACTCTATCCATTGTACCACCTGGATGCCAAACAAACAATTATTTATCACCTACTATGTGCCAGGCATTATTCTAAACACTAAAGGTACAAAGAAACACAAAAACAAGGAACTCACACTCAAATGACAGGGAAACAACATACAAACAACTATACAGAAACATTATAAATATATGACAAATCGGAAATGATCAACAGAGCGAAGACACTGTCATTGAGGAGGACTAGTAAAGGCTTCTTGAAGATCATATCTGGAACTTGAAGGAACCCAGGAGGCCAAAATGAGGGAGGAGGGAGAAAATGCCAGGTGTCAGGAGATGGGGCACTGTGTACAAGGAACAACAAAGAGGCCAATGACACTCAATCCTAGAATTGGGGGCCAAGGGCAGGGGAAATAGAGGAAGCAAGAGCCAGGTTATAAAGGGCTTTAAAATCTAAACAGAGGATTCTATATCTGATCCTATAGGTAATAAGAAGGCATTGGAGTTTATTAAAAAAGGGGCAGGATGACATAGTCAGATCTCTACTTTGAAAATACTAATTCTACAGCTTAGCAGAGGAAATAGGGAGAGACTTAAGGCAAGCAGACCAATCAGAAGGTTTTATTGCAATGGTCTAGGAATGAGGTGATAAGAGTCAGTACCAAGGTTGTGGCAGAAGAGAAAGGGGACATATTTGCGAGATGGTGTGAGCATAGAACAGACAAGCTTCTGCACAAGATTAGAAATGGAGAATCAAAAGTGCCGAGTTGCTGAGATTGTGAGTGTACGTGACTAGGAGAATGGTAGCACACTCTACAGTAATGAGTGGGAAGAGAGCCAGGAGAAATGATTTGAATAGGGTCACATAGTTATTCCAGGGTAGAACCTGCATGGGGTCTTATTTAATGTTTGATGTGTTTCAGGAAGAAATGCATTCTCCCACACTAAAAAGATTCAGAACTGCTCTTTGGGAAAGCCATTCCTGCAGTGGTTTGAGTAAGGATCCCTTACTGATGGATTCACTACTTAGGTCAGCAGCCTGAATGATAGTTACCTCAGGACCCTCCCTCTGGGTAGTTCCCATTTCCTTAATTGATACTCCTTTTCCACACTGGATATTAGTGTTTCCTTTCCTTTACCTTCCTCTGAGATCTAGTAGAAAGTGACTGTGATGGGCTCAATGCAATCCTGCTTCAGGGCTCCTGACCAAGATGATCGTATAGAAGATATCATGGTAAGCCAGTCACAGAGTCAGTTCAACCTCTCACCCTGAAGCATGATAATCAGGGGCGGCCTCTGTGCCAATCTCACTCACCTTAACCCAAAATACGCAGACCTTGAGCCCAAAAGAAACAGTGATGAGAAGTGTTATTTTACATAGTTCATGAAAGTTTGCTAAATACTAGTTTATGCAACATGAATTTTACCTTTTAGATTTCAAAATAGTTAAATACTATTGGTATCATTGTCTCTATTTTACAGATGAAGAAACTGAGGCACATTGAAGTTGTTACTTGAACATGGTTATACAACTAGTAAATGTCAGAGGTGGAAGTCATGCTCAGATTTCTCTTGTGTCCAAGTCCAGTGTTTTCTCCATGATGTAATACTGCCTCTCAGAATGAAGTGTTAAAAAAATCAAAGGAGCAACCTTCTTTCCGGATTGAGTATCTATTTAGTAAGAGGAGAATGTTTTAAAGTGAAGATTCAATTCAATTCCACTCAGCAAACTTTTATTAAGTACCTACTGTGTGCCAGACACTGCGCTAAGGATACAATGGCAAAATAAATCCCTGTCCTCAAATTTACATTCTACTGGGGAGAAAAAGCATGTACCCATGAATAAAACAAGCAACAGTAGTCTCCAAAGGTCGTGTAAGTGCTCATAATTCTCCCACAAAGACTTCACAGACTTATCTATCTGCCTCCTCAGTCTCTTCTTCTTTTTTAATTGGTGGATTTTTGTTTTGACATAGTGTACACTTCCCCCAAACCACTCAAAATACCTCCTCCTCACAAAATACATTCACTGAAAACTGTTAAGCAAAACCATCAACAAACTGTGATGAATAAAAAGTCCTTGAAATATAATTTCTGGGTTATTAATGTTCAGTTTGTTAATTGTGGCTAGCAAATAATAAAATGAGGCCAGTGACCTCTCAGAAGCCAAAGATGAACCTTGGGGTCCACTGGATGCTTATTTACCCTTAGAAAAGTGGGTGTTCCTGACAGGTAGAATTCCAGGATTATACCCACAATCCATGAAATATGAGAACATCCATTTTAAGAAAAGTAAATCAATTGTAGAAAGGGCTCATTCATTATCATCATTATTGATCTGGATATAGGACAGCACAGACAAAAAGTGGAGGTATGTAAAGACTTTCATGACAAGTTCTTTTTGCCATTAAGGACAGAGGAGCCATCATATTTGGATTCATGTCACAGTCCTGGATGTGCAGTATAAGAAAGAGAAATGGTACCAGAGAAAGCAGATTGGATTTGTTAGGGGAAAAAAAACAATCCTATCTTATAGGTTCTTCTCCAAAACCATGCCACCTTTGCATATTTTAAAATCACTATAGATTCCTTCTAAGTTATAACAACAGAAGTGACTTGTTTGACAACCAGCAGATTGTTAATATGAAATAAAGCTTAAAGCAGGAAGATAAAAGCTTCTGCAAGTTGTTTGCCTGCATAATGGAGAAATGTCTACTGTAGGGTCGAAATGGAAGAGGCATTCACTATATGTGGTAAAGAGGTCTTCCAGCTTCTCTTGTTTGCAAATGACATTTGCCTAATGGTTTCAAGTCTTGTAATAAAGTAGAGTCTCTGAAATGAGATCTTCATTCATGCGAAAGAAGTTGGATGGATTATCCATCAAGAAAGTTCCATATAAATGGATAACTATTATCCAGATTTTCATATGCTGTTGGATAGACAACTCATAGAGCTGCTATAGCAGTTCACATATCTTGAGTAGACACTGTAAATTGTCAGTAAGCTGGGGCCAGAGTTGAGTAGGAGGAGGTGATCAAGCTGGATTACCTTTGGGAAATTGTGTACATAATTTTTATTGCCTCAAACTTCTTTCTGAGACATTTTTTTAAACACCAATATTCTTCCAGTGGTGCTATAGAGCTATGAGTCATGAGATCCCACAATCTCTGGAGGATCTGCTAAAGGGCATTGCAGAGGAGGATGTAAGCCGACTGTAACACATTACAATGAATCAGATAGGAGATGTGTCATAGAGGAGTGAAGACTGTGCAATTCTGCCTCATCTCAATCCAATTCATGCAGGAGTCAAGACATCCCCCCATGATGTCATGGATCCCCTTTGAAAACAAAGGGCCAGCAACAACAATGACATTTTTAGGAAAAAAGATCAGCTGATCACAGAACAGAAATAAACAATAATCCATAGACAGCTCAAGTGCTGCATGGGTATCAATAAATGAAACTCATAAGCATTAATTAAGCATATGCCAGGCACCGTGATAGTTTCTGGGGATACGAACACAAAGAATAAAACAATCCCTGCTTTCCTGGAGCATTTTAGCATGAGGTACCCACACGATATCCAGAGAATGAAAGGAAAGCCCTTCCTGTGTTGGGTGGACCCATGTGGTGGATTTGGAGGAAAAGGATGAGAGTCTCACCGGATAGATAGGCCTTGATGGGTTATGACATGCAACTCTGGAGAGAGCATTCAGATCACTGAGATCATAGATCTTTTGAAGTATCAAAGGAAAAATATAGCTGTCATGGTTTCTACAAGAAAAATAAATGTCCAAGGAACAGTTTCCTGCCTTTTTAGAAGTTGTTATCACAAATGTATAGGATTTCACCTACATTTTGCTTTAATTAAGCTTTTACAGGTTTTTATTTCTAGGAGAAAAGCTCTAATTGCTAAATAATCAATTCACAAATGAGCATGCTATAGAAAATTGAGGACTGGTTATTCACACTTGGGAGTTGGAGTCATGGGAACTTCTGGGAACTCTGGTGCCATGTAAGCCTTTTTTTACCCTGCAACAAGACAGGGATTGTAGGATCATGGGTTTTGAATTGGGGTGGAACTTAGAAATAATCTAGTTCAACCTGCTTTTTTATAGATGAGACTCAGAGAAATATAGAGATTTTTCTAAGATCACACAGGTAGGAAATAACGGATACAGAATTTGAACTTGCATCCTCTGGCTTCAAATCCTGACCCCTTTTATGGTACCATGGTGCTCTGTGTTAGGGCCCATTCTTTGTTAGGGCATTAATGAACACCAACTGACAGTTAACATTTCATATTACAAATGACAAGATGTTTTGCCATTAAAACAAAAGGATTTTTCAGTAGCCCTGTTATATAAGGTTTTTACATTGTGGTTTAGCTATTTCTTAGGCAGTGATCTTGGAAAGTGTCCTCCGATCATATATTTAGCTTGAGAAAGAAACAATTCTTTCTGGAGGTGATTAGATTAAGAAAACTACTGGGCCTGAGCTTTTCTGCATTATCTCCACTACGAATCAGTTCACTTAAATTTCTTCTTGAGAAAAAGTCTGACATTCAATTTAACTTTGTGGAGTTTGTTTTCTACTAGTAGCTGTCTGGATATTTTTAAAAAACCACTTGATGAAATAGTTTGCAACTCAAGGTATTTTGGAAGATAGAGCAGGAACAGTTGACAACACCACCTCAGGAAATCAGTGTAGAGGAGATATGCTAGAATGGTCATTAGAAGCAGAGTCAAATCACCTGAAAAATGAAATACAGCTTGCATGGCAGAGTTGCAGGAGAACTTGGCCCTTACTGCTGCATTCCCACCTTGATTCTTCTCTGATTGAGTCTCTGTCATACTCCTCTCATTAGCTAGTACTAACCTTTAGGTCTTTCCTCAAACCGCCTATACCGTTACACCCCCTCTGCCCCTTTTTCCTTAGAAGACATCTCATATTTCACTGAAAATATTGAAGTCATTTGTCGAGAGCTCTCTCTCTTCCCCAGTTTCCTATTTCAAATCAGCCCACATCTTTTCCTACCTTGCCCTGGTCTTAGAGTTTCAAGTGTCTCCTACTTTTGCCAATGCCAACATCTCTTTTCCTTTCTTGGCTTCCTGTCCCAGTCTGTTTTAGTAAGTTACCCCTTTGACCACCTCTCTCTGATTTTCTACCTCTCTTGTTCCAGAATTGCTCATCTTTTTCTCTCTAATTTTCTACCTTTTTGAATCCAGGCTTGTTTCCTATGACTCAGAAATGCTCCCAGGTCTCCTACAACCTTAGAAAAGAAAAAAAATATCTTTCACTTGATCATCTATTCAAGCACTCATCCTGTATATATGTATATATATATATATACATGCATACACTTATTTATATACACACGTCTATCGATCTATCTATCGATCTATCTATCTCCTTCTTTTCATAGCCTAACTTCTAGGAAAATAGTTGTATACACTCATTTTCTCCATTTCCTCTCGTTTCATTTCTAGACTCTTTTCAATATGGCCTCCTCACCACTCAACTCAACCTGTTTTCTCCCAGGTCTCCCATGACCTCTTTATTGCTAAATGCAATGACCTTTTTTCAATCCTTAACCTTCTTGACCTCTCTGCAGTATGTGACACTGTATTTTTTTCCTATAATTATTTTCTCTTCTCTAAATTGTGATATTGCTCAGCTGTGATTCTCTTTCTACCATTTAGGGCAATCTTTGTGTCTCCTTTGCAGCTTCATCAGATGTCTCTCCCACTATATGTGGATATATTCCAGGGTTCTGTATTGGATCCTCATTTATCTGCATGTATTCACTTGGTGAAAAGGTAAAGCATTTACCTTAGAGGTAAGCAACTTGACCTAAAACACACAGCTAATTTTTGGCAGAACCAGGACAAAGACCCAGGTTTCCTGACTTCCCTTTCAGTATTCTTTCCATCACACTTGGATGATTTGTATTTTAATAGGTATAAAGTCTCAAGCTGAAAAGCTGAATCTCTGATGCTTGAGTTGCAGATACTAGCCAACCTAAGTGTGTAGCATATCTGCTAATGAAGGGCATAACAGTAGAATTATCAATTTTTATGAATGACATTGAATTTTTCAAGGATACCAGTATTGGTTTGGGAGTCAGCAAACCTGCGCTCAGGTCCTGGCACTGTCAGTTACTACCACTTTGCTGCAAGTCATTTTACCTTGTTGGGCCTCAGTTTACTCATTTGTAAAAGGGACTGCGTTGAACTAAGCCATGTCTAAGATGTCTTGTAGAGCTCAAGCTTATGGCCTGTGGTAATCATTTATGAACAGAAATGATTGACTTTGACCATAAACAGGCAGCATGGCACAGTGATTAGAGTGCCGGACTTGGAGTCAGGAAGACCTGGGTTCAACTCCTCCCTGGTGCCTACCAGTTGCATGACCATGGGTGAGTGATTTCACCTTTCACTACCCCAAGAAATCTTGAAGATTCATTATAGATGAGCTGCTAATTTGCATCAGTGGATAGAGTTTCCTCATAAGTAGTTCCCCACATCTATGAAATCACAGGTCAAGACCACAGTTAGTAAATAAGCAAACCAAATTACATATACTTCACGGTAGAAGGTCATGTTTCTAGCTTGTTATTGTGATCCTGGTGAAAAAGCAAATAACCCATAAAGCACATGAGGACATGGGTTCATGAGATTAGAGATCTGCAGCTGGAAGAGATCTCGGAGATCATCAGTCTAATTTCACTCTGACTAAACAATGTGGCAAATCGGCCTAAACTCAGAGTGTACTTGTTTCCTTGACTGTGGGTTTGTGCGTTGTGATTTCTGAGAGCTGGTCTTTGTTGTCCTGCAGCCTAAGCGTGGACATGAAGAACAGAAACTCAGTAGAATGGGTTCCTACATGGATCCGCTCTCCACATAATTGCAGGTAAGCACATTCTTCTGGAGACTAATACCATATCCTTTTCTAATAATGTGATTGTTATGTACCCTGTTGAGAACCAGTCCCTACTAAGTATATGAATATATTCGTATTACTGACATTTAAATTAATAAGCAGAGTGATCAGGGCAATTTGCCTGTTGCATTATTTCAGGCCAGAGGGAATACTACCCGATGCTGTAGAAAAACACTTCACTTCCCCACTGTCACTTTGAATAAGCGCTATGTTATTTGAATCATCGAACCAAGCTCTGAAATGTATAGTCATTCATAAATTTCTCCCTGCTATTTTCTCGAAAGAGTAGGCGCTTGAGCATGGTTCAAAATAAGGCACATGAGGCAATGAGGAACAGGCTCTTGATCTCCATGCTTCTGATTGCCTTTAGAAAAGTGGGGTAGATGAAAGAGGATCTCAGCAGTAAAGCATCTACCAAGTACTGCCCCCTATTCCTTCAAACACATTTAGTGGTGGAACATGGTCTAGCCTTAGGATTTCATGGTTGCCTAATTATTGGCTTGGAGATGAAAGGCTCAGAACTGGACTTTGAAGTGGTTCTGTAACCTAAACGCATGATCTTTAGCCCTCAAGAATTAATGACTTGTACAATGCAGACTGACTTGTTACGCCAAAATTAAATACTATTTAAGATACTTAATTCAAAGTGTGACTCAGATTACTGTTCAAATATAAATCATAAAAAGATATTTTTCAGTTCCATAATCATGAAATTATTTTTATGGGTATAGACTAAGCAGAACCGATGATAGATTGGTATGAACGGTGAAAGGAGATTCCAGGTGGTAATGGGAAGTAAATTAATGGCCTTCTTCCATACTCTGGTGATTCTCCTTTGAGATGTGGTTTCTTATCCAATTTCCACTAACATTTAAAAAATTGATATTCAACTCTGATGGCCATAAAATGTCAAGTAATATATTTAAAAGTTAAAGATTAGTTTTTGCACAGTGAACTAGGGTTGAGAAGCAGCTTAATTCAAAAATTTGGAATGGCCTTTTCATAAAAACAATCTCTTCCATGACCATGTATATCTGTATTCAAAGATCGTGAGCATGAGTAGCTGGTGTTGCACATTCTTAGTAAATTTATAACTTTAGTAATATAATGTCATTGAATAGTAATATAATCTCAGTAAATTAATAATCACCCAATTAATGTTGTCTCATTTGAACAGAGAAAATAGATCACAACTTTAGGCTTTACAGGGTGAGGAATTTTAGAATTTGAACATGTCTATTCTCTAATCAGCACTTCTTAAACTGTGGGTTGAAACCCCAGAGGTGACCCACAGTTTAAGAAGCGCTGAAGGAGTCACACAGGGAAAAAGTTTAAGAAGCCCTGCTCAAAGTGTCTTTAATGACTGGGTGTCACATTTGTTTTTGATCACTTTTGATAGCTTTTCAACTGAAAGTAGGATCTTATTTATAATAAACATGGACTATTCTTTATTCAGTCACTCAAGGAGCCATTTCATATAGCATCAGTCATGAATTCAACCCATAGGTATAAAAATCACTCAAGCAATTGCTGAATTTCAAGGGGAGAGGCCCATTTCCATTGAAAACCTGACTATTTTACAACTAAGGAAGGGCAAAAGGGGAAGGGAGCTGTCTTCGTTTTTGCTAGATACTCAGTACTTAAATTGTAGCATTTTACTTCCAGTACCTTCTGTTAATTTAATTGTACTTTTTCTCCAAAAAGCCATCCGGTCTCCACTTCCCTGTCCAGTGACTTAAGACATTTTTTTTTCTGGATCTATGATAACCTACCTATGTCACCTCTGCCTTTCTAGCAAATTGTTAGCATTAGAATTTTAATTTCCCTGGGTTTGGGGGAGGGACATGAGTACCAAGCCATTCCCAGAAGGTAGGGTTTCCAGTGAATTCAGGATCAAATTAATCCATCAATCACCAAGTATTTCTCTACTGACTCATCTGTCTGCCTAATTCTGTTTAGTAGGCAGGGCAGGGAACAGAGTATGGGAGCTGGAATCTGAAAATTCTGAATTAGAAACTAACCTCAGACACCTACTGGCTGTGTGACCCTGGGCAAGTCACTTCTGTATGCTTCAATTTCCACAACAGTAAAAGGAGGATCATAATAGCACCTACCTCCCAGGATTGTAGTGAGGATCAAATGAGAAATTAGTTTTAAAACACTTAGCACAATGCCGGGCATATAGTAAGTGCTTAATTAATGCTTATTCCCTTCTTTTCCCTCTTATGCTGGGTGCTGTGTGAGTACAACATTAGGGCAAACTATAGTCCCTGTCCACCAGGAGCTTCCGATCTTGTCTGCTTTTAAATCTAGGTCTTGTACACTTCTGGCTATTATCATTGGTATCTTTATGTCTGTTCCCTTTAATATATAGCTAACATAATTTGAGTCTTAAATTGCTATCGTCATTATATAATTCACATTATGAATTATTCTAAAAATGTATTTGAATATGTATAGAAGCCACCTTATCTATCAGTCTAATCCATTAGCCTGACTTAAGATCTACAAGCATTTAGTTTGGCATAGTTCAAGGTATTTATCCATTATTACCTCTCTGATGTAACCTTAACTCTGCCACATCCTAGTTTCCCCTTTTCCCCTTAAACCCCACCCACACAAAGTGAATCATTTTAGTGTTAAATGGCAATCATTTCTTTTTCTTTATTGATCTTGGGAAAATATCCTGCAAGTTTTTAAATGCTCTATAAATTGCTGATTATACTGTCTAGTGCCTTAAATTAGCCAAAGATTGAATTAGGACACAGAAGAGAAAAGAATATCCCTTAATAAAAGTTCTTAGGAAAATTATTTCAAGGACTTTATAGCTCAACTACATAATACAAAAGTTCTTATATGATAGAAAACTCCTCTGAAAAAAAGAGAGTGACAAAACGTTCTGCAAAACTTCAGCTAATCACTGTTAGATGCCAAAAAAAGCTTTCTCTATATTAATCACATTCTAAGCTTTCTGTAATAAGCTTGTGGGTAATATTAAGAAACGTGGGTACAGTATTCCAGATCTAATATTTTTTATTGATAATCACCGAACTGGACATAAACAAGAAACTGACGATTAATTTTTATTATGCAAATAGTTCACTAAGGTGAATATTTCCCCACCTGCATATTTCTCATTTTAATACTGACAACTTCCCTGAAAGAAAGTGCACACTGGCCATTAGATTCACTGTTCAGAGGATTTAAAACTCCAGAGGGCCCTGTTAAATTCAGCTTTATGTTGGCATGAGTATCTGCAATTGTGCCTGTAATTTACATTTAGGAAGAGCTCAAGTCCTTTTTTCTTCTGTCCTTGAATGAATAAAGCAGCTTAGTCAGTGAAGGAAATTAAATGAACTAGTCCTTTTTTTCCCCTCATTTTTCCCATATATCACTCTAAAAGCTCAATTTGAAGCTAAAATTGTGGAACACTGCATGCTTTATATTATATTTTCAAAGACAATTTTGTTGTTGGAATCATGACTTCTTTCTCAAAAAATGTAATATTCTGTTACCTTCAGGTGTACCTCCGAAGCGATAGGAGCTTGCTGAAATAACTATGTTGGGCTAGCTAGGAATGATAGTTGATATTATTAGCACATCACATGATAAAGTATATTAGGATTCTGCCTGCTTAGCCATACATGACAATATTACAATTAAAAATTGACATCTATTTTTCTTCTAGATGTTTAGAATGAAGTATGGGAGTGGGAAGTACATTATACTTGACCATCCCATTGGTTTTAACTACATTGGGTTTTAGGAAGAGAATTCCAAAATGTTTTAGATTGTCTAGATTAAGGGAGCCTCTTGGTTTATTAATAAAGTAAGAGCCTCTCTCCACCCCAACCCCTGACACAAAATAGCAGCCTCTAATATGTCATTTTTAAAATGAGGCCTCATTTTGGTTTTACATTGCAGTGTTTTCCCTATATAGCACTTTATCGATCCTCTCTTGTGACAAAGGAAAGTTATACAAAACCAACATAGCAGTCATGTTCAAGAGCACGTGCAGCATTCTGTACCCATAGTCCAGTGCTTCCTTTCTGAAAAGAAGAATGTATGTTGTTGTTTTTTTTTTTTAATCTGTTCTTCAGGACTGAGGTAGGTGATTACAATTATTTTTTTTTCTTTTTCATTCTTATACTCCTGGTATATATTTTTCTCCTGGCTGTATTTCACTCTGTATCACTTTGTGTAATCCTTCCTACATTTCTCTGAATTCTTCATGTATATAATTTCCTATGGGACAACAGGATCATAAAATTAGAACTGGAAGAGACCTTAAAAATCATTCAAATCCCTTCATTTTATAAGAGAACCAGAGGACCAGCAAAATAAAATAACTTCAACAAAGCCACACAGAGAGTGGCCGAGCTGAGATTCTAAACCAGTTTGTCTGATGATGGATCCTGCACTTTTTCCGTTGTACCACCTAGATTACTCTAGGTGGGTATTACCTTCTTTTTGCCGTTTGGGGCTGCTACAAAAAGTATTTCTAGGAATATTTTTGTGTGTATGGACTTGTCTTTTTTGTCTTAGACTTCATCCTTGTGTTTATGATATTTTAAGATAACTAGGTCAAAGAATATAAGTGATTTAGTGATTTTTAAATTTTATTTTTGTATCCACCTTTTCTCTCTCCAACCTCCATCCACCTCCACTGTTATCATGAAAGACGAAAAAAATCACTCTTTCAAATATGTATAGGCAAGCAAAACAAATTTTTCCTTTAGTCAATGAATATTTCCTTAATGCAATAAGTAGTATCTAAAATTGAGCCAGCATTATCTGAATTATTACATATCAGCATTATTATTTATAACAGTATAGCCATATTAATTATAACATATTAGCATTATAATTGATGACAATAAATATTCTAGGAAGATCACAGGTAAAGAAAAGATGTCCATTACCATCATCACTATGCAAAATGGTAGTAGAAATTCTAGCCACAGTCATAAAATAAGAAAAAGAAATGGATGGAATAAAGCAAAATAGATCAGTAAAATAAATCCCAATTTTTGATAATGTCTGGGCCAATTCACAGCTCCAGCAACTGTGTGCTAATATGCCTGTTTTCCTTCAGGCTCTCCAACAATTATCATTTCCCTTTTTTGTCATTTTTGGCAATCAGGTAGGTGTGAGATGGCAATTCAGGGTTGCTATAAATTATATATTGTTAGTGATTTGGACCTTTTTTCGTATGGTTGTTGATAGCTTGAATTTCTGCCTTTGAAAACTTATTCATGTATTTTGACCATATATCTATTGGGAAATGATTCTTTTTCTTATAAAGTTGAATCAATTCCTTCTATATCTTGGATATCAAAGCTTTATCAGAAAAATTTTCTGCAAAATTTTCCCCTAGTTACCTGTTTCCTTTTTAATTTTACTTTCTCTGGTTTTATTTGCATATTAACTTTTAAATTTTGTATGATTACTATCTCTCATTTTATCTTCTGTTGTCCTATCTTGTTTGGTCAAAGACTCTTCACCAATCCATACATTCTAAAGCTACTTTCTTCCTTGTTCCTCTAATTTTCTTTTTATAATGTCACCTGTTATTTCTGAATCATGAATCCTTTTGGAACTTATCTTGGTGTATAGTGTGAGGTGTTAGTCTCTAGTAGATTTCTACCAAGCCGCTTTCCAGCTTTGCCCACAGTTTCGGTTTTTGTTTGTTTGTTTTGTTGTTATTGTTGATGAACCAAGTGAGTCTTTACCCTAGTAGTCGGAATCTCTAGAATAATTAAATTCTGTGTTACCGTGGTCACTTGCATCTGTATGTTGTATATTTACCACTCAATTTTTTAACCACTATCAAATAGTTTTTGATGATTATTGCTTTGTAGTATGAAGTTTTTTAGACCTTTATTGTTGAGTGTTTTGTAGCAGCACTTTCATAATTCTTGGGTTTATTTCAATTTATAGACTCAGATACTTTGTACATTCTGTTGTTATTTTGAATGGAATTTTTTTTCTTCATGCTGGGTTTTGTTGGTAATATACAAAAATGTTTATGATGTCTATGGGTTTATTTTATATCCAGTAACTTTGCTGAATTTGTTGTTTCAAATAAATTTTAGTTGATTCTTTGGGGTTCTCTAGGTGGACCTTTATGCTATCTGTAAAAGTAATAGTTTTATTTCATCTTTATATATGCTTCTTACCTTTATTTCTTTTTTTTTGTCTTATTGCTATAGCTAGTAATATTTGTACATTATTTAATGTTAATAGTGATAATACTTCATCCTTTTGCATGGGCCTCAAACTTTTATCCATTATATAAAATGTCATTTCTTGGTTTTAAATAAATTTTTCTATCTTAAGAAAAGTCTATTTGTTCCTAAGCTTTCTAGTGTTTCTCTTGGGGTTTTTTGTGTTTTTCTTTTTCTTTTTTAAAAAAGATATTAAGTGTTTCAATAGTTTATTTACATCTATTGACATAATTATGTAACTTTTATTTTTTTGCATTAATATTGTTTATCATGTTCACAATTTTTTAAAATATCGAAGCAACCTTCCATCACTGGACAAATTCTGACTTTTCTCCTCCTATTCCAGCCTCAGCTCCCAAATTTGGACTTTGTGACAGGTTTGGCCCTTTCTCTCATTCTTGAATGGGACAACTGTACGAGTGTTTCCTACTTTGCAATATACATGCCACTGCCACTGTTCTAGCCCACAGTTCTAAATGGTAAGACTGGTTCCTGGTACCAATATATGCCTTTTTCTGCAATCTTGACCAGGGACATGGTGCTAGGTCTGGAGCTGGAACTATTTCCCACTCTTTTCCTCAGTCCTTGGTTTTTACCTCCATTTCCTGATGACTCAATGTGGTGGCTGATTTCAGACATATCTCTATCTCCTCCTTATTTGATAATGTACTGGGAGTTGCCTGTTTGCTTCAGGCTTCATGGAGGTCTGGGCGACCTCTGCCCAGTACCATCTTCTCGATCCCTTGGTATGACCTCTATATGCTTGAAATGATGCTGAGTTTTGGCCTGCTGCAGAATCTACTATCTCAGGGTACGTGAGGTAAAACTTCAGAGTTATTTTAGTTGAAGCAGCTAGATGAATCGTAGATAGGGTGCTGAATCTAGAATCAGGAAGACCTGAGTTCAAATCCTGCCTGAGCCATTTAGTAACTGTGATTTGGGGCAAGTTACTTACCTTCTGTCTGCTACAGTTTCCTCATCTGTAAAATGGAGATAATAATAGCACTTAGCTCTCAGAGTTGTTGTGAAGACAGAATGAAATATTTGTAAAGTGCTTTGCAAACTTTAATATGCTATGTAAATGCTAGATATTATTTAAATTTCTCTTGTTAATGATTATAATAGTTATTCACACAATGAAAAATGATTTATAGGGTTTTTTTTTAAAGAATTGTTTGTTCATATCCTTTCACCACTTTTCTTTTAGGGAAATGGAATTTGATTTTACATAATTCGTTATTTTTTTGTATATCTTGTGTATCAGATTCTGATCAGATATTTGATTAAATATTTTTCCTAATCAACCACTTTCCATCTTATCCTAGTTGTATTAATTTTGTTCATGCTAAAATTTTCATTTAATACAGTTAGAATGATTTGTGCTGTTTTTTATAGCAACCTCTATCCATTCTTTGGTTAAGAATTCATACCCTAGCCACAGCTGTGAAATGTACCTGAATTGAATTGTTCTAATTTTTTTCTTGAGTTGTAGGACCTTTAATATTTGTCAATTATCCATTTTGGTCTTGTGGTATATGATATTAGATGTTGATCTAAACCTGATTTCTACCAAACTCTTTGACAGTTTTTTCCAGCAATTTTTGTCAAGTAAAGAGTTCTTCTCTTAAGTAATTTATATTTTCAGATTTATCAAAAACAGATATTTTTGGCAGTACCAACTAGTTTTGATGATTTTTGCTCTTAATACAATTCAAGATCTTGGAAGTACTGTTCTCTCTTCCTTTTTACTTTGTTTTCATATTTTCCCCTTGAATTTCCAGATAAAAAGATATTCTTAAAGCATAGGTTTGATCCTGTAATTCCTCTGGTCATGCAACTTCAGTGGTTCCCTGTTACTTCTGGGATCAAATACAAGCTCCCATTTGGGGCATTTAAATACATTTATAACTGATTACAGCCTACTTTTCAGGGCTTATTGAACATTGCCCCCTTTCATACACACTCTGTGTTCCATGTAAACTGACCTGTATTCCATTACCCATATACAATATTCAATTTCCTCTTTCTCTGCCTTTGCCCAGTCTCTTGTTCTTTTTTTCTGTCTAGAATGTACTCCTTAATTGTCTCTTATCCCTTCATCTAATAACCCAAAATATCTTTCATAATTCAGTTTATGTGCCGTCTCTTCCATGAGGCTTTTCCAAATCCCCCCAGTTACTAGTATGCACCATCCAGAATGACTTTGTACTTCCTTCATGTATATGTTGAATTCATTTCACTGTTTACATCTTGTTTCTTACAGTAGATTGATTATAAAATCTTTGAAGGCAAGTACTATTTGTTTCATTTTTATCTTTATTTCCCCTGTGTCTTGAACATGTTCTGGCTTTTATTCAACATATTCAACTTTTAATTGAATTAAATTACAATGGAAACTGAAACACTAGAGAAAGACAAGAGATGATAGCAACAGAATTATAAACAAAAATTAATGAGAGTACACAGTTGGTGAGGGAAAAATAAGGTCAAATGATACAATTCAGAATGATGACATATGATTTGGAGGCAGAAAATCATAAGGTTAATAAATTGTAAGAAGTAGATCAAAAAGAAAGTGTGCTGGTAAAATAATGCAGAGAAAAAAGCAGTGACTTGGAATAGAATCAGTACAAGTTGCAAGAAATTTTACAACAATTGGAAATTCAGAAAACTTAATGGGAGGATCAAAGGCAGGAACTAAAAACAGGATTAGAGGTTAGCGAAGCATGCTTCCGAATCAGCACAATGCAATCTTTCAGTACCAAAGTTAATAAATAATACATAAAGATGAGATGGACACTAGAAGAGAACCACAATATCTGTGAAGCAGAAATAGAAATTGCTGGGGTTTTTTTAAGCAGTTAAACATACATTGGGCCTTAACTGATCTATGTTCAAATTTCTGATAAATCAACAGCAACCACTGAGGACTCCATTTACAAGGCTCTAAATACATGATCTTCATTTACTTTCCTCCCTTTTTCAGTCAAACTCCTAGAAAAAAAAATCACTGCATTTGTTACTTCCACTTCCTCTCATTTTATTTTTCAGATCTTTGCAACTGGCTTCTGATATAATTACTTAAATGAAATTACTCTCTCCATAGTTACTAATGACCTCTCTTTTCATTATCAAATATGATATCCTTTTCTCAGTATTCATCCTTCTTGACCTCTCAGTTGAATTTTATATTGGCCACCTTCTCCTTCTGTATGCTCTGGCCTTTCTGGGTTTGTGTGACACTGTTCTCTCCCACCTAATACATGTCATGTCCCTTTATTATGGGTGTTCCCCAAGGCTCTATCCTTCACCCTTTTCTGTCTCTACCCTCTTGGCATATCTTCTATATATCATGGTTGTAGATGACCCACATATTTATATTGTTCTATAGATGAATTTTGGGGGGCAGAGCCAAGATGGCAGAGTAGAAAGATGCACATATATTAACTCTTCACCCACAGCCCGTAAAATACCTGTAAAAAATGACTCTCAGCAAATTTTAGAGCAGCAGAAGCCACAGAATGACAGAGTGAAAGAGACTTTCAGCCCAGGGTTACCTAGAAGGCCAACAGGAAAGGTCATTCACACTGGACGTGGGGCAGAACACAGCCCCACCTTGACCAGGCAGCAAGTGGAAGAGTGGGACCAAGGCAGGCCTTGGGGTCAGGGTTCCCAGCAACAGCAACAGTGGAGGTTCCCAGATCCATCAACCCACAGGCTCCAAATAGAACTTTGGAGGTCAGTGAGAGGATATTTTAGAAGGATGGGAGGGGAGCAGGGTACCCCCCTGGCCACAGCCCCAGGAGTTGGTGGTGCTGGCAACAACAGCAGCAACTGCAACTTCCCTTGTGGAGCTCTCAGCCTAAAAGCCCTGGGGGAATTGAGCAGCTGATCTGAACCTCAGCCCTGAGTGGCAGCCCTGCCCCTGCATAAAGCCCCTGGGAGAATCAAGCAGCTGATCTGAATCTCAGCTGGAGCCCAGCCAGGGAGTAAACTCCTCCCCCTTGATTGTGGCACCTTGGAGGAACTGAGATCTTACAGGTCCCCAAAGTATACCCTTCTCTTGACAAAGGACACAAAAGTCAAGTAACTGGCTGGGAAAATGCCCAAAAAAGGGAAAAAAATAAGACTATAGAAGGTTACTTTCTTGGTGAACAGGTACTTCCTTCCATCCTTTTGGATGAGGAAGAATAATGCTTACCATCAGAGGCCTCCAAAATAAATATGCAATGGTCTTAGGACATGGAAGAGCTCGCAAAAGGTTTTGAAAATCAAGTAAGAGAGGTGGAGGAAAAATTAGGAAGAAAAATGAAAGTGATGCAAGAAAATCATGAAAAGGGAGTCAACATCTTGCTAAAGGACACCCAAGAAATTGCTGAAGAAAATAACACCTTTAAAAATAGACTAACTCAATTGGCAAAAGAGGTCCAAAAGCCAATGAGGAGAAGAAGGCTTTAAAAACCAGAATTAGCCAAATGGAAAAGGAGGTTCAAAAGTTCACTGAAGAAAATAGTTCTTTAAAAATGAGAATGGAGCAGGTGGAAGCTAATGACTTTATGAGAAATCAAGAAATTATAAAACAAAACCAAAAGAGTGAAAAAATAGAAAACAATGTAAAACATCTCATTGGAAAGACAACTGACATGGAAAATAGATTCAGGAGAGACAATTTAAAAATTATGGGACTACCTGAAAGCCATGATCAAAAAAGAGCCTAGACATCATCTTTCATGAAATTATCAAGGAAAACTGCCCTGATATTCTAGAACCAGAGGGCAAAATAAGTATTCAAGGAATCCACCAATCACCTCCTGAAAGAGATCCAAAAAGAGAAACTCTTAGGAACATTGTAGCAAATTCCAGAGTTTCCAGGTCAAGGAGAAAATATTGCAAGCAGCTAAAAAGAAACAATTCAAGTACTGTGAAAAAACAATCAGGATAACACAGGATCTGGCAGCTTCTACATTAAGGGATCGAAGGGCTTGGAGTATGATATTCCAGAAGTCAAAGAACTAGGATGAAAACCAAGAATCACCTACCCAATAAAACTGAGTATAATACTTCAGAAGAAAAAATGGTCATTCAGTGATATAGAGGACTTTCAAGCATTCTTGATGAAAAGACCAGAACTGAACAGAAAATATGACTTTCAAACACAAGAATCAAGAGAAGCATGTAAAGGGAAGGAAGGAAGTAGGTAAAAGAGAAAATAATTCTTAATTGTACGAAAAATGCTCCACATCACTCGTCACAAAAGAAATAGAAATCAAAACACCTGACACCTTGCAAACTGGCAGATGATAATAGTTGGGAATAGCCAATTTGGAAAGATTATGGAAAGAAAGATACACTAATACTGTTAGATGAGTTAAAAGGTTCCTTTATGGCAATAGTTTGTCTAGTTTTTAGCATAAACGAATGTTACGCATTGTCAAAGACTATGTCTGAATCTACTGAAATTATCATGTGGTTTTGAATATTTTGTTTTATAGTATAGTTCTATTTTTCCTTAATGCTGAACTATCCTTACATCCCTGCAAAAATCTATCTTGGCTATAATAAATGATTCATTAATTTTAAGAGATATTCATTAATAGTATTGATCTAAAGTTTTTTATTAGTAGATAGCTGTTCATAGTAGATTCTGACTCTTTCATCTTGTTTTGTTGTGATTTCACTTTGTTATTTCATTGATCTGATTTTCTACCATCTTTTTTTTAATCAAATTGACCAAAGGTATGTCAATATTATTCGTTTTTTTCAAAGAACTGGCTTTTAGCCTTATTTATCATTTCTCCAGTAATTTTTCCCCCAGTTCATTTAATTTAATGTTTAGTATCTCCCTTTTTGTTTATTTTGTATTTGTACATTTCTTTATTATTTCTTTAAAAAATTCATTTTCAATTCATTAGTTGTTTCTATTTTATTAGTATACCTTTGTAGTGATATGATTTTTTTTCCTTAAGGACTACTTTAGCTGTATCCAAGAAATTTTGGTATTGTTTTATCATTATCATTTTCTTTTACGTAATATAATTGTTTCTATGATTTATTGTTTAACCTACTCATTTAGGATTTTAGTTTTAAGTCTCCATTTGTATTTGTGACTTTTGTATTCATTGAACCGATTACTATATTTATTGCAAAATCATCTGTAAAGGATACGCTTACTGTTTCTGCTGTTTTATATTTGTTCACAATATCTCTGGTCACTTGAAATGTGTATATCTTTTGTTCTCCCTTTTAGAAAATGACATAAGTTTTTTTTATTTTTAATTTCCTCAGCAATTTGTTCAGTTCTATATTTTCTCTTTTGCTTATCTTTATGTTAGATTTCTCCAAAACTTAGTGACACTGAAGTTCCCTGCCACCATTGTGTTACTATTAATATTTCCTTTATGGATTTGAAGGTAAAGACATTTAGATCATAAAAGCTTGTTTCATGTTTGTTTGTTGTCTATAGTTCCTTCTAGCATAATGTAGTTTCCTTGTTTATCCCTTTTCATGTTTTCAATGTTCATTTCTTCTTTCTCTGCTAACATGATTACAGTGTCTGATTTTTTGATTCACTTAATGTATAATAATTCTTTTTCCATTTTTACTCTTCGTATGATTTTATTTTTAATTAAAATGTCTTTCTTGAAAAAAATAAGATAAATGTTTTATCTCTATGACTATAGAAAATAAATTTTTATGTGACAATTTTCCTGTTGCAGTTCAGTTTATCTGTAGAATTTTCAAGGATATTTTGAAGGTCTGTATTTGCAATATGGGCATCTATTATCTTTTATTTTATGAAGGATAATGAACTCCTATTGTATAATTCTGATTAAGTTATAGTATCTTAATAGATATTCTATGGGTGTTCAATTTTTGTAACATGCAGTGATATGTTGCATTCTTTCAACTACTCCCCCATCCCCATAATCTACATTGATCACTAAACCTGAACTCCTTAAGGATAACCTATCTGTAATTTTGAAAGCAATGATCTGCGCTGGTATTGCTACATAAGCTTTTCCCTTTCTGTAAACAAATCTGCAGATATTTGGACTATTGATCATGGTCTCTGAGATTATCTTTTGCTCTTATTTCTACTTTTTGATGAGGAAGTATTAATCTGTCCACAGCTGTCCTTTGTTAATGTTTTACAGGGCATTTTATATCTTCTAAATACATTTTCCATTTTACTGTATACAGTGAAGCTGCCATTACATTGGTGTTAGTTGGTCTCAATGTGTGCTTGTAAGTTACTTGAAATAACTGTCTCTTCGATTGTTTAATGCTCAATGTGTCTTGTTGGAAGACCAAGATATTTATGAGTTCAATTTACTGGTTCAATTTGTCCTCCATAGTCAAGCTCAAAATTTTCAGTCTCTACTTTTCCTTGGTATATATTAAGAATTGTACAGCTATTGAATCCAAACAACTCTTAGGTATCATTGAAGGTACATACTTTTGATGTAACTATGTAACTTGATGGTATTTTATACATTAAGACATTTTGACACAACTCCCTTTTTGACTCTGATATCATACTCAGTTATATCAAGTAGAGAAAATAAACTTAATTCTCGGCAGAACTATGACAGATTTAAAATGTCTCCCTAAAAGATGTCCTAGTTTATGTCAGTTGTTGTTGATGTATCACTGGTATGTTTCAAATAGAAAACAGTATTCAATGTTTTTCTCAAATGCTCTAGTGCTCTTATTGTATCTGGGGTCATTTAAAATATTTGCAGTACAGGAATAACATATGAGTGAAAAACTCTTGAAATATTTGCAACAATCAGCACTACTACTACTGATATTGTAGCACTTTTTGCTAAGTCTTTTCAATAATTACTGAATTGATAGATTATTCTTTCTATTCCTAGGAGTTTTTCATATGACTCTTTGTTCCACAGTCAATATATTATTTTGTGTGTGTATTCCTCAAAAAAAATAATGAGGCAAGCTATTAATACTTTGTATAACATGTATGTATACATTATATATATACATGTATATATACATATATGTGTGTGTATATATATATATATGAAGTATTTGAGGCAATGATTATGGATTTTACTTTATTCTTGAGGGTCCGAGAGGGAAAACACGGGAGTAAATTACTATCCTGCTCTTATTTCTTATTTTCATTGCTCTATGAACTGTTACATAGATAAAATAATTGCTCATTATAATTTATAATAGTAATAATAAGTAACATTTTTATAGATCTTTAATGTCTGAAAAGTGCTTTACACGTATCTCATTTTATCCTTAAAATAACCCTGGAAGATCAGTACTATTACTATCCCTATTTTACCGATGAGGGATCTGGGGCAAACAGAAGTTAAGTTACTTGCCCAATCTCACACAGCTATTTAAGTGTCTCACATATATTAGGTCTTCCTGATTCCAGATCCAGAGTTCTATCCTCTCATGTGTATGTGAGTATGAGTGTGTGTGTGTGTGTGTGTGTGTGTGCATGTGTGACCTCTGTAAGCTCATTGAAAGCATCCATTGATTCAATGTGACTTGTAGAATTAAACCCAAAATCTTTATTCACTATCTTTCCTTGGAGTCCATTAGGTGCATTTTATATGTATTGAGTCCAAATGACATTTTATTATTAGTGGAGAAAGATTCCATGAGCTGAAAACTATCTAATTTGGTTTTTTTGTGGGAAATCATGCATATACCTATATATGGAAGGGTAAGTGGTGCTCTAATGTTCTGAGAGTGGATGTGTGATGCCTTCTGTTAAGAGATGGGGCAAGGAATCAGGCTTGTACTTGGGAAGAAAGTGGTAAAGTGATCTCTTAATACTTCATGAACCACCAGGAAATCTTTGAGACAATAATTATAGATCTTATCTTGACCTGACACTTTCCAGTTTTTCAGAGAAGCTGGAGTTACTGTTACTTCTTTTGGCATAGCTGTTCTTTCTTTCAGTGTATGAATTGTGCTCAAGATTTCTTTTTCTCATTGGATTAGACATGCATTTTCGTTGTGATAGATTTCTTGGCACCACATAGATGACCAGAAAAATTCTACATCTTCCTTCTTTAGTAGGAGTGGGGTTGGGTCTGTCTTTCCCCTGATTCCATTACTTCTTGACCTTTGTAGTAAAGCTTTTCATTGATGCTGAATTCTTTGTCCATCCTTTGTGCTCTTTTGATTCCTTGTAACACTTTAACTTTTTAGGTGCTGATGAAGGGAGTCTAGAATTTGCGATATGCTTTTGTTTTCTGGATTCCTTTCCACATATTTTTAATTGTTTTTGTTGCCTTTAATTGGGGAAGATGGCAGCTATTTTGCACCTGCAGATACTGGTTCAACAGTCATGTAATCTTCCATTTCTTTTCCCCCAAATCTCCAAATTCCTCTCTTGTGTTGCTTCTGCCATAGAGTCTGACTCATATCCTTACAAGCATTCTTTGACAGACTCCCCTTTCTTCCTGTGGTTATTGCTGTATATATACTCTTGTGTACAGGTCCCAATTCAAACATCATCTTTTACTGGAAGGCTTCCCCAACTCCCGGGTAGTCCTAGGGCCTTCTATCTCAGTTATTTTCAATTTATCTTATATATAGCCTACTTTGTATCTATTTGTTTGCATGCTGTCTCCATCACTGGATTGTAACCTTCTCAAGGGTACAAACTGTCTTTGTCACTTTTTGTATCCTCAACACATAGCATAGTGCCTGACACATAGTAGGTGCTTATTGATTGATTGATGATGATTATAGCCGATAAGATAGTGTTAAAATTTTGACATATGTAAACAATTAGATTCACAATGTCATATTCAAAGAGGACTTTTTAGAATTTCAGACAAAGTAAGCCCATCTTCTCTGCTAAATCATTTGAGACTTTCGTGCTATTTTCAATCATCTCTTTTGCTATTTGGTATAATTTCTAGAGTTTACTTCAAAGGAAAATTTTCAGTTAACTCAGGATCTTCAACTTTTCTCTCTTCAAAGTTATTATTGCCTTGCTATCACCTTCTGCTTTCTCGAGAGCATTCTGAATGTTTTCAGTCCATTTTCTGCACACTTGTGGTTTGCACACTTTAGGGATCAGTGACATATATTCTCAAGCATTTCACCTGAGGTCAGGTGTTGGTATTTATGTTTTGATTAAATGTATCTTGCCTTCTTTTAGTAGCAGAACACCAAGGAGCAATATTCTTTCTGCTGTCTTCCCTGTCAAGCAAATCATCCTGATGGCTTTGAGAAGGGCTGGCCTGCAGATTCATTTTATGCTCTCTCTTTCCTAGATTCCTGGAGCACGTTTGTCACTGGGGCAGAGGTGAGCTAGTCAGTTCTTTCTTCAGAGCCCATACAGGTTGAGTTCCAGCTGTATGGTATCATAGCTGGCATCCCCCTGCTTTGCCATCTGTTACACCATCACTGTCACTATGTTAGAGATGGGCTGGGCATTAGTATCATTAATCAAGCCTTCTCCTCTTTTTCAACAGAATTCTGCTAGAAACCATCCTGGAACAATAAACTATCCTGTTATTATTCTTATTTATTTGTTATTCCAAGGATTATTGAATAAAATAATTTTTTGGAGTTTGAATAAAATCAACTGAGCATGTGTTAGGTGACTAGACACATTTTTAGGCATTTGGGGTACAAATGCAAATAAAGAAACAATCCATTTTCTCAGAGAGTAGTTCAAGAGGGGGGACAATATGTATATATGCAAATGCATGCAGAATAAATACAAAATAAATATAAGGTAGAGAGGGAAGAAGGATACTTGGGTTGATCAGGAAAGGCTGTGTGGAGATAGTGGTGCTTGAGCTGTGTCTCAAAGGAAGAAGAGGGATTCTGTGAGACAGAAGTGGAGGGCATGCATTTCAGGTATGAGTAGTGGCCCGTGCAAAAACCCAGAGTTGGGAATGTTGTCTGTGACAAACAGGGAAAAGGTCATTTCTACTATATTGAAGTTTAGGAGGGAAAGTAACATACAAGGAGCCTAGAATGGTTGGATCCAGGTTGTGGAGGGCTTTCACTGCCATTTGGAGCAAGTTATGTTTTCCTGTAGAGGCAATAGGGAGCCACTGAAATTGATTGAGTAGGTAGTAACATATCCTATGCTTAAGGAAAATCCCTTTAGTGACTTCTTGGAGAATAGACTGGAGTGGGAGCAGACTTGTGCCTAAAGACCAATTAGGAGGCCATTGGGATAGCCTAGGTAGGAAATGGTTAGGGCTTAAGGTGGGAGCTATGTGAATAGTGCATTAGAATTAAATGTGAGAGGTATGGAGGTAGAAACAGCAAAGTTTGACAACTGACTATGGATTTGGGATGAGTGACAAGTTAAGTATAAACCCAATTTTACATTCCTAGGGAATTTATATATTGGAAGAATGGTGGTATTTTCTTTTTTCCCCTCAATATATTTTTATTTATTTCATTAAATATTTCTGAAATCTATGTAAAAATTTTTAACATTCATTTTTTTTTAATTTAAAGTTCCAACTTCTCTTCCTTTCTTCTGGCCCTCATCTTTCTTTGAGAAGGCAAACAATTTTATATCAATTATACATGTAAGTCATACAAAAGATATTTCCATATTAGCCATGTTGCAAAAGAAAACCCAGACCAAAATAACCCCAAGAAAAATAAAGTAAAAACAGAATGCTTTAATCTGTGTTCAGAGTTCATCAGTATTCTCTCTGGAGGTGGATAGCATTTTCCTCATGGGTGCTTTGGAATTGTCTGGGATCATTGATTTGTTCAGAGTAGCTAAGTCTTTCAGAGTTGATCATTGTTACAACATTGTTGTTACTTTATACAATATTCTCCTGGTTCTGCTCAATTGACATTGCACCAGTTTGTACACATCTTCTCAGGTTTTTCTGAAATTATCCTGTTCATCATTTCTTGTAGCACAATAGTTTTCCTTCACAATTATGTGCTACTACTTGTTCAGCTATTTTCCAATTGATGGACATCCCCTCAATTTCCAGTTCTTTGCTACCATAAAAAGAGCTGTTGTAAGTGTTATATAAATAAGTCGCTTCCCCTTTTCTTTGATTTCTTTGGGTTACAGACCTAGTAGTGGTATTTCTGGGTCAAAGGGTATGCACAGCTTTATAGCCCTTCTGGAATACTTCCAAATTGTTCTCCAAATAGTTGGAACCCTACCAATAATGCATTGTGTCCCAATTATTCCACATCCTCTCCAGCATTTGTCATTTTCCTTTTCTGTCATGTTAGCCTATCTCAAAGTTATTTTCATTTGAGTTTCTCTAATCAGGAGTGATTTAGTGCATTTTTCATTGAGTATTGATAATTTTGATATAAGTAGTGGTATTTTCACCAGACATAGTGAAGTATGGACTTATTTTAAGGGAAAAGACAATTACTTGTATCTGGGGCACATTGAGTTTGAGGTGTCTCTGGGTTTTCTATCTTGAAGCATCTAAGAAGAGTGGGACTGAAGCTTAGGGATAGTGAGACTGGTACTGGATATCTTGATCTGTGATTCATTTGCACAAAGACGATTATTTAATCTGTGGCATCCGAACAGGTCACAAAGAGAGAAAGTATAGAGGGAGAAAAATGGGCCAAGGGCAGAGCCTTGAAGAATACCCATATTTAGGGGCATGGTATAGCAAAAGTGTCAGCACACAATCGCCTGAAGGCCAAATCTAGTCATGGCTTGTTTTTGTATGGCTTGTAAGCAAAGAATGTTTTATATTATAAATATATATCAAGTATTACAGTGGTTGTATTCTAGGGGGAATTGGTATACAAGTATAGTTGGTATTATCCCTCCATAGCCAGCATCCTGCCTTAGGAGAAAATATATTAGAGCTTTTTGGGAGCAACCAACACTCAGAAGATTTGTAGGACATGGCCCCAGGGGTGAGACTGAATGAGAATAAGAATGGGGAAATGATTGATTGAGAATTTTTTCCATCAAATAATTTTTTATAACAATTTGATATCCTAGATATATGAACAACTTAAAAAAATATGTAAGACTTAAAACTATTACCAGTAGAGAAGTGGCCAAAGGACATGAACAAACAGTTCTCAGAAAGTAGAGTTACTTTTAGCATTCATATGAAAGAAAGTCTCAAATCACTAATAAGAGTAATGAAAATTAAAACACCTCGGAAGCTTCCCTTCACACTCAGCTAATTGTCAAATGCAAAAATGAGGATAGTCAGTGCTGGAGGGGTTATTGGTTTGTAGATAGGTATACTAATGTATTGCTGGCCGAACTGTGAAATGTTATTACCATTGTGGAAAACAACTTAGAATTATATAAATAAAGTGGCTAAAATACCCTTCCCAATGATTTAGAGATTTCTTTGCTAGGCATATACTCCAAAGTCGTATTGATGGAAAAGAATGTTCCCTGTACGCCAAAATAATTGATAGTAGCACTTTTCTTGATAAACAAACAAATGAACAAACAAAAATAAAAACCAAAAACCTTTTGGAAGGTAGATAGATAGATCCTCATCAATAATAGAATGACTAAACAAACTTAACATGTGAATATAATGGAATATTACTGTTGTCGGAGATATGACAAATATAATGAATATGAAGAAGCACTGGAAAGAGTTAAATGAGCTGATGAAAACTGTAGAAGGCAGAGGTAGGAAAATAATACATACACTGACTACCACAATGGAAAAGGAATGAACAACCACTATAAAACAACTGGAAAATGTTGTGAAAACATAAAGACCTGTTCCAAAGGAAAGATATAAGAAGAGAGTGCCCCATAATCCTTGGCAGAAGGGTCTCTAAGAGTATGAAACTTTGTACATAAAGGCAGATTTTTCACCATATGGGTTTTTTTCTTTATTTTTCTTCCTATTTAAGAGCAATTCTTTGTTATCAGGGATATGAGTTATAATTCACCATTGTCTTTTTTATATTTTAAAAAGAAATTATACCCAAACATATACTAAGAAATGTGAAAACTATTGATTATATTTTAAAAATATAAACACCCAAATTAATAACACAAGAAACTCAGAATATAAGCAAGTCCATCTTAGAGTAATTGAGCAGGTGATAAATGAACTTCCCCTAAAGTGTATTTCTGTCAGATATGTTTACAAGTGAATTTTATGAAGCATTTCATGAACAAATATATCTAACATCCAAAATCTGTAGGAAATTAACCCAAAATCTGTAAAGGGGAATGTTATTTTTTCATTAGACACATATAGTCAAGCTATCAGCAACCATCTGAAAAAGTGTCCAAGGTCACTTGATAAGAGAAATGCTTAATTAAATGATGGTGAGGTATCACCAAATACTAATCAAATTGAGAAAGATGGCGTTAAAAATAATCAGTTTTGCAGAAACTGTGGAGATAAAAGGCATGCTAATTCACTGCTAGTGGAACTGTGAATTGATCTGATTGTTCAGAAAACAATTTGAAACTATTCATACTTTTTGACCC
Organism: Notamacropus eugenii; assembly: GCF_028372415.1. Lineage (NCBI taxonomy): Eukaryota > Metazoa > Chordata > Mammalia > Diprotodontia > Macropodidae > Notamacropus > Notamacropus eugenii. Next base: position 87,890,923 of record NC_092879.1, on the reverse strand, counting down.
AGTAATCCTACTACTGAGTTTATACTCCACTGATGTTTCTCATATAAAGAAAGAATCCATTTGTCCAAAAATATTCATAGTGTTATTATTTGTGATAGCAAGATGCCAGAAACAATCTTTGTGCCCACTGGCTGGGAATGGTTGAACAAAACTGTATATGAACATAGTCGAATATTATTGTTCTGTAAGGACCAGTGAATATGAAGAATCTAAGAAACACAGGAAAAAATTGTGTAAATTATATTGAAATACTGTTGATAAGGATGAATAAGTTATACTCTAATTTTGGTGAGTGTTTCTGTATATGTTTTTATGAATTAACTAGAAACTTTGAGCAACAAAGCAGTCCATCTATTCAACTTTGATTCCTTCTCACCTAACTTGCCCGCTATCTTTTAACACATGTTCATCTGTCAAAGTGGAAGGATTCTAAACTTCTAGTATTGTCCTTAAGGAACAAACTTAATTCTGCTAAAAATATTTTTAAGAATATAAGTATTCAGGGATCTCTATTCCTTTCAACCCACCCCATTGTTCTCATATTCTAATTCATGTCGATTTCACCAGCAAACATTCAAAACATATTTTTAAGCAGGTAAATATTCTCTAGACATATTTATTTACCATCTTTGATAAAATGTTCTTCCACTGAAAAATTTTCAAAAATCTTCAATTAAGTTTTGATAAAGTGACTTTTTGCTCTTTCACTTCTCGTGCAACATATTTCATGTCATGTTATGTCAAGTTACACCTGTCAAATAACATTAGTTAACCTGACATTATCTGATGTGACTGAAACAACCCGACACGGTGCATTTAAAACATGAGATTTCTTCTAGAATGTCTGTAGTGAGTGAATACTAAAGAGAATCTTAAAAGTGTTTCTTTGGGCATAATCATATCTTTTTTTTCTAAAAATTTCCATTTTTTCTTGCATTTTACATTTTTTCTATTTCTTGTTACAGCAAGTCCATGACCATATTTATGGACACTACTCCATTTCAGGTTGCTTGATCTTGACCTGGAAAACCCCATCAGAGTTTGGGGCGGCTGTGTTGAGAATGTGTTCTGGAATTCAGTAGTGACAATTGAGTCTTGGCATTTGGGGGCATCTTCATTCTGCTGCCCAGGACTACCTTCTTGAGTTAAATTGTCCATGAATCCATGTAATGAAAGTACAGAGCTAATGAGCCCAAGGTTACGAAATCATTCTCTGTGTGGACCTGAGAGCTCTATGTGGAAGGAGAGAGAGGCACATTGATGCCACGCAGTCAGCTATAGCTCACCACCACTAGCATGCTCAATCTGCTAATTTCATATCTGTGATAATCTAAGGCATTTGAAAACATTCATTTTTTAAAAATATTATTGATACTTTTTGTTTTTTCACCATGGTTTTTTCCTAATATATTTTCCTCCTGCCCGTTGATCCTTCCTTCATAGCAAAGAAAAATAAATGAACAGTCAACCAAGAAAATGACTACTTCTGGCAGAGACTGTAACATTCTATTACCATAGTTCCCTCCACCATGTATTGTTGATCAATATGGATAATTTCCCAACAAATGGCATGCACGATCTTTTCTCTGAGACCAAGCTTTGTCATAACAATTAATCTGAGTTCTGACCCTTCTATCACTTTTTGTTTCTACTGTTGTAAGACTTTGTGTGGGTTTTTTCCTAGTTCTCTTTGTTACTCTCTACATCAGTTCATATAAGTCTTCCTGTGTTTCTCTTAATTCCTCATTGTTACCTTTTTCCCACAGTCTATTAACACATCTCATTATAGCTATATACCACAATTTGTTGTGTCATTCTTTAATCAATGGACACTTACTTAATTTCTACTCTTTTGAGCCCCCAAAAGCTCTACTGTAAATTTTTTGGTATGAATGAAATTGACCTCCTTGAGTAGTGGGATCGCTGAAGTCAGAGTGAAAAGTTTAATAACATTTTAAATAATTTCAAAGAGTTTTCCAGAAGTTATGCCAGTTCACTACTCCACCAATGGTGTCTCTCTACAGCCTTTACTACATTGATTCTTTGCCTTTCTTATAATGGCTGATTTTTTTCACACTAACTGAGTTGCCCCCTTCTCTTCCTTGCTTTTCAATCTGCTTACAGCTCCAGCTGTCTTTGGGACCTTGAGTCTAGCATTGTTATTTGGCAGTGAACATAGGAATGGTTCTGTAAGAAAAGTCTCATTAAAGTCAGTGGGTATGGCCATTTTTTAATGGGCATCTGTTTGTGGGAGAAATCTAACCATATCTTCCTCAGGCTTAAACTTATGTTCTCTTAACCTAGTGATATGGGAAACAATAAGATGGAGGGTTGGTTTTGAATGGGAGGAGAAGTTATTTTCTAATTTCCTGTCACAGCATTTCTCTCACACTGACTTTGATGGAAATTGAAAGTATCTCAATAGAGACTCATTAACGGATGAAAATGGTCCTGGTAGCTTTTCTTTCTCTACGTTTTAATAAGTGTCTTTTTACTCAATGAAATCACCTTTAATAAAAAGCTCATTCTTAGGAGAAATCCACAGTTCTTGTAAGGATTGAACCCTATGACCTGCCAACTCTACAGAAAACTTAGAGATTTTAAGAAATTCTTTCTTTTCTTTTTTTGAAGCCAATCTTCCTACAAAGATAATTATTGAACTTGGCAGAATTTCTTTCTAGTCTTTTTATCTTTGCTGTCTAATGTCTGTAATTACTTCTTACTTGTCAAAATTTTGCAAGAAAGTTAGAAAGATATTTGCCAAAACCACTGCCCCACGGGTTAACAGCAAGATAACTTTCCAGAAATTGCAGTGTTTCTCTACCCTTCATTTGCAGTTTCATAAACATTAATTTTCTAATTATTAAGTGGTACACATGTTTTGTTTCTGAAGTTCCTGCCTTTTATGTTAAAAATGGTAGCATTTTATATGAAGTCATAATGTTTCATCACCTACAACTACATACATGAGCTTCTCACTTGATTCATAAGATAATAGATGTAGAGGTGAAAAGGACCTTAAAGGTCATTGAATCTACCTTCCTCATTTTATGAGAGAGAAAACTGATGCCACAGAAGTTAAGTGATTTGCCCAGGGTCACACTGTTGGTAAGGGAGCTCTTAAAACCAAGTCTTCCTAACTATAAGTCCAATGGTTTGTCCACTACCTATTTAAACAATTTTATTTGTTTAATCTTTAAAACAATGAAATCAGGATGAAGTTGTGAAGTTAATTTGAATATATCCATTAATAAATCTCATTTTTTCTCCATTTTGTTCATCCTCTGTGTACCTACAAGAAAAATAACAGCATAGTATTATCATAAATTGAAACATTTGGAAAGGAAATTAAAACCCCCAAATTAATTAAACCTTTAATTCAGAATTGCAAATGAATTAACTCTAAACTTGTAAATTAATTGAAATAGTTATAATCTACTGAAATTTAGTTGCTACTACTCCTACTCTCATAGGGTAAAAGAGTAAATTGATTGAATTACAAACGGTAGCTCTAACACCAAAAAATAATTAGATAAATTACATATTTAAAAATCCCATATTCCTTTGCTATTTTTATTGGAATTATTCAGATCATATGATTGATCTGCATTCTAATGGAAACATTTAACAAGTCAAGATGGAAAGCTATTAACAAATATTCCCAGCTGTCATCCTGTCATGTCACTGGTATATTAAAATAAATGTATGGACAGAAGAATGAATTAGTCCAGCTTCCCTTAATATTAGGAAATCTGTTCCATTTGGCTTCAGTAAAGATCTACCATGTGACTTTGTAACGAAGTCGAAAGGAAAGAGGCTAGTTGGGGTTTTTCAGAGCAGACAAATGAAATGGTCTCAGCAAAGCTAATTCTGCTAGGAGTGTCTGCTAAGTGGATTGTGTGTGTGTGTGTGTGTGTGTGTGTGTGTGTGTGTGTGTGTGTGTGTGTGTGTGCGTGTGTGTGTTGCTCACATCTGGCAGCTCTTTCTGACTATACAATGATGATATCTGAAGAGTTTTTGCTCATCACCATCATCACAGACTTGACACAGCTCCTCTGGTCCAACTTGTTGAAATGTTCATTCATTCATAAACGTTGCTATTTTTGTTTTAATGGAACTTGGACAAAAAAAACCCTAAAAAACTAAAAACTCACCCTTTAATCCTTGGATTCCTAATGATCCTTTCACAGGATATGTTTAAATTATTAATACACTCAGTCAGTATTCTGTAAAACTACATAATTGTCTTTCTTCCTCCACTGGGTTTTGGGATAGATATTTCAGTATATCCAGGAGCTGTGGCTTCATTTGTGTGGATATTCCCTCCACCACTGTAGCAGAATGTAAGTTTCTTAAGGTCAGAGACTATTTTTTTGTTTTTGTAATCTTGAAACTTAGAACATTGTTTTCTTTACTCTAATTTCTTAAAAATGCTTATTGAATAAATTGAATGCACAATACAATCTGCTGTGAAAAAATAACTGGTTCTTTTATAGTTACTGCGGCTAAAAAAATTCATCATCCTGCCACCAATCAGGCAATTCGATGAGCATTCTTTAATCTCCTACTCTGTGCAGGGAAGGCATTAGGAGAGGTGACAAAGATCTCCTAATTTAGCTAACCTGATTCTTGGACAAAAGAAACCATCGGGGAATCCTTTGACTTCTCTGGACTACATTTTACTTCTCTGTAAAATGAAACAGTTGGTGTAGATGACTTCTAATTCCCCTTCTGCCTCTAAGATCTGGTGATCCTGTGAAGCCTTTACAGATTAGTAGAGCGAGCTTGAGCTTGAGTTCAGTTGGCATAGCTTTGAGGAACCCAGAGTCAACTCCATAGCACAATAAGGTATTGGAAGAAGACTTTGATAAGGTAAAATGAAGTAATACGTGTGGCAGCCCTAGGACAACAAAATGCTCTGGGAGGGTAAGGTTATATTCATATAATCATTTTAAAAACAAAGCCATAGTCAGTGCACAAATATGGCAGTTGGTTAGTTAATATTTTTCCCTTCAGCAAGTATGTAAAGTAGATACCAGACCTATAATTAAAATTCCTCATGGAACAATAAAACTTGAGCAAATCAGTCAAATAGTCAATAATGAAATGCTGCTAAAGCCTAAACAGATAGTATGCATTTAAATATTGTCTCATAAAATCGCTATGGAGAAAAGTGTTATTGAAGAGTTATCTAAAAATGAGAAAGCAAGGGGTAAATAAGGAACTCCAGGCGAATTACTTCAAGCAGTGGATAGGAAAGATGTGAAATAAGTGAAGCACGAAGTGTAAATGACTTAGAGAAGGAGATTGACTAGTGAAGCAATAGGATTGTGAATTATAAAAAATCAGGAAAGTGGAAATGATAAGGCCCCAGAAAGAGAATAAGCAAACAGATAGGGGGAGGAAAAGAAAATCTGACCTTTTTCTCTTCCCAGACTTTTCTTCTAAGAAAATGATCTGTCTCTCTTAAGCCCCCTATCTCTAATGAAATCCCTTCTAACTCAAACCATCATATATGTATGTGGTTCCTCCCAACTCTCAGAGCCTGTTATCCAGTCTCTTGCGTTTTGCCCTCTCTGATCCCTATTTTAGAACTAATAAACTTACCTTCCTTTTCTGCCTCATCCTCTCATGCTCCTTCCATCTTCTGCAATGGCCAAAGACTTGACCTCCCTCACTAGCCATCCCCTTTAGCACTGGCTGTACCTGCTCCCATATTCTCAATCTCACCAGTCATAGAGGGAAAGAGTGGTCCATGCTCCACAACTGTCACTTAGAGACTCCCTCTGCTGTCATCACTTAGCAGTGTCTTCTCCTTTGACATTCATATTGTCACAGTTTAGTGCCTATTTGAGATCAAAGTGGCTCTCTGGCCTCCAAGTCATTCTGTCTCCATTATCAAGGCATTCAGTCCCTGACTCATTGATTTCTCTCCCAATTTCTTTCCCTATTCAAAGACATATATGTTGATATTTCTTCAAACATCATAGCCTTCCAGTTGCTCATTCTTCTCAAGTCCCATTACCTCTACACTTACATGCCTCAATTACATGCAGGAGTGATCATACCATATGCCATAGAATCACCCACTAGTCTCTACTTCCATCACTCAAATCTATAACATTCTTCTAATTATAACCTGTCATTACATCTCATCTATTCCTACGTTACCCCAGCTATACCAACTAGTTGTCCTTATTAAGACCTCCAATCCCCCTACCCTTCAATATTCTGTGAGACCATTATCTATGCAGTGATTTTACTTTCTTCCCTTTCCAATTTCTTTTTTGTTAACCAGTTCACCTTCATACTTACCTACACTCCAATCTCATGCCACCTTATCCTGTTGCCAACTGAATCTAATCGCCACTTACGGCTTTCAAAACCATTGCTGAATTCTCCCACTATCCTCCTCCACCCTGACTTGAACATGCTGCTAAAGAGATCTGGAGGAAGCCACTCAACTGAGCTGACTGAGTCCCCTACAAATTTGAGTTATCTAATCTCAAACAGGCCCTTGCTTCAGCAAGGCATTCTTTTTACTCTTCCCTCAAATTGATTCTCTATCCCAAACCCCATGGATTCTGTTCCAAACTTCATTTTTTTTTCCAATTTTTGGTTTTCAACAATCTTTTCCATATGTTTTAAATTTTCTCCCCCTCCCTCCCCAAGGTGGTGTGATATGGGCTCTACACACACATTCCTATTAAAAACATTTTCACATTACTCATGCCAAACCTCATTTCTTTTTCAAACCTCCTACATTCTCAACCCCTAGCTTGTCACCTGAGAACCTTGCATCATCACCATCCTCCTCCTCCTCCACATCATCATCATCAATAACAGCAACTGGCATTTATGTAGCCTCTACCATGTGCCAGGCACTATGTTACACAGTTTATAAATAGTGTCTCATTTATTCCTCATAACAACTCTGGAAGATGGTTACTATTATTATCCCTGTTTTACGGTTGAGGAAACTGAGGCAAAGAGGAGTTAAGTGACTTGCTTAGGTTCACCTAGCTAGTTAGTATTTGAGGCCAAATATGAATGCAGATCTTCTTGACTCCAGGCCCAGCACTCTATCCACCGAGCCACCTAGCTGCCTTGCATGTCAGTGCTTACGAAAAGTTTGTTGCCTTGCCTTTGGTGCTACAAAGTTCTGTGACCGATCAGACTTAGTAGGCAGTCATCCAGAACTAGTTTTGCTAAAAAATTCCTCCCTTTGTGGATTAGCCTGTTAATGAGCGTCTATGAATTTAGGCTGGTCCTCAGAGAAGAGACATTCAGTTTGTCACTGTAGGACATACTTAAAACCTTCTCAATTTGATAAAATGCTGCATGCTGGCATAAAATTAGAAGTGCCAATATCACTTACATAACACAGTGAAGCATCTGAGTAATTCTGTAGAAGAAGATGCTCTAAAGAAATAAGAAAATATAAATACTATACTCACAGTTAACACATAATTGAAACTACCTTGTTATGATCCTAGGCCCATATAAGGGGTAAATGTTAAGGTTACCTTTGCATTTAAAAATATGGATAAAATCTAAAAGGAAACAAAATCAACCTACTTCTATCTTGCCAGGGTAAGATCATCTCAAAGGTAAAAATAAGGCTCTTTAAAAATACCAGGCTTATAAGCCATCAGTTCTAAGCAGGTTTTATTTTGCTTAGCTAATTCCAACTGATATATCTGAGTTTCTCATTTACTTAGGTGATTCTGCCCTGTTCAAAGACTGTTAATTCAATTTAAAAAGACATATGTTCTGGTGATTTCTTTATTTGATTTCCATTGGAAGTGCTTTATGCCAACACAAGTACAAATAATCTTTCCTCCTAGCATGTTGGCAAGAACCTTTATCAGTAAAGATTCCCAGATGCTTTAATTCTACAAGTTGATATTTCCACATAGTAGATTTATCTTAAGTGGAGTAACTGAAGTATAGTAAAATGGTGACTTGAGGAACTTACCTATGGAAAATGAATGGGTTTCTTAGGTATCTTCAGCTCTACCCTTTGACTGCTTCTACAGCTCTAATTTATAATCTAATTGCTCAGCTAGCTTTATTTCACCTGTTCTCTGTAGACATAGTGTTAATATTCTCTCTTGATCTCTTATTTAGAAAATTCACAATATAATATGCAGCACAAAGAAACTCATAGATGATCATCTTCTAATGTGAGCATCCATCCCCAGCCTAGTGGAGATGGTAGATGCCTTCCCATCCCAGCACTGACATATTCCCCACATGAACATTTTGGGCATCAAAGAAAAAAGGTTATGAACCTGAAAGTTAGTGAAAGGGTTTCAGAGCTTCCAGTATTATTAAAAATACTAGAAAATGTCATTTTGAAGGATAATAAATAGTGAAGCCAGGTAACTGCAGTAGGTCAGAGTGCCTCCTTTAAGAAATGGAAATGACAGACATGCAGAATTGACAAGAAACAAAAATGGAAGAGATTGGAGACCTTAAATAGATTATTGTCAGTGAAGAGTAGGTTAGCCAATGTCTAAAGACTTGTTCTGAGATGCAAGGAATATGACATCTCATAGAGGGGAGAGAAAAATTGCCAGATTCACGTTGACCTTTGGAGAAAGCCCCACTTGAATTTACTTGTGATTTGTTGTTTTTCATTGTTAGAGGGAAATTTAATCTGTTCTGTTTGTCTAGGAGATTGGAGAGAGAAAATGACACAATTCAGGATATAAGCTCTATTGAAAAATGCAGAGTGAATTGAGAATATGTTCTAACCTGTGCTTATTGCTAAAGCCATACATGGAGCAAGTGCTCTTGGAGTGTCTTGCTGATGATATTTTGGCTGCTTTCCTGAACTCTGCATTGAATAATTGTCCAGTTGTTTTTATTTTTCAAGACTGATGCTCCCGTTGTATTCAATTATGGACCAGATCATGCCTGGCTGCCTAGTATGTTAGATTACACATCTGGAAAGTCAGATTCACACACACACACAAGTATCAGTTCAAGGAACTGGAGATGTTTAGGCTCCAGGGGACATGGTAGCTGTCTTCAACTATTTGAAGGGCTGTCACATGGAAGAGGGCTAGCTCTGTTTGGCTCCACCAGGCTGAATGAGGATAGTGAGGAGAAGTTGTAAAGAGGAAAATGCAGACTTAACGTTAGAAAAAAGACAGAAAAAACAAAACCTTTCTAACAATTAGAGCTGCCAAAAGTGAGACGAGGTGGTGGAAGGAATGGAGAGGAAGGGGATTAGAGATATGGGGTGGGGTAAGAGGGAGATGATAAAAGGGGATTGAGTTAAATGAGGTAGGGGTCAGAAGCAAAACAGGATTTTGAGGAGAGACAGAATAAAAAGGCAGACGGATAAACAGAAGAAAATAGAATGGAGGGACATATACAGCTAATAATCATAACTGTGAATGTGAATGGGATGAGCTAACCCATAAAATAGAAGCAGATAGCAAAATGAATTAGTAGAATCCAACAATATGTTTTATACAAGAGACACACCTGAAACAGAAAGACATGCACAGTGTTAAAATAAAGGGCTGGAGCAGAATCTATTATGCTTCAGCTGAAGTACAAAGGGCAGGGGTAGAAATCATAATCTCTGAGAAACCAAAAGCAAAAATAGACCCAATTAAAAAAGATAATCAGGGAAACTATATTTTTTCTGAGAGGTAACATAGACAACAAATGAATAGAAAAAATTACAGCAAATTTCTGATAAAGGCCTCATTTCTCAAATATATGCTGAGTATAGAACTGAGTCAAATTTATAAACAAAACAAAACAAAACAAAACAAGAGGCATCCCCCAATTAGTAAATGGTCAGAGGAGATAGACAGGCAATTTTCAGAAGAAGAAATCAAAGCTCTCTACAGTCATATGAAAAAATGCTTTAAATCACTATTCATCAGAGAAAGATAAACTAAAACAACTCTGAGGTACCACCTCATGCCAATCAGAAATGACAAATACTGAAGGGGGTGAAGGAAAAATTGGTACACTGATGACTTGCAGATAGAGTAGTGAACTACTCCAACCATCCTGGCAGATAATTTGGAACTAGACCCAAGGGTCTATAGGACTGTGATTCTTTGGCCCGGGAATACCACTACTAGTTCTGTATCTCAAAGAGATGAAAGGAAAAGGAAAAGAACCTATATGTGCAAAAATATTTATAGCAGTTCTTTCTGTGGTGGCAAAGAATTGGAAATTGAGGGAATGCCCATCAATTGGGGAATGGCTGACCAAGTCGTGGCATGATTGCGACAGGGTAGGATTATGCTACACAAAATTACAACAGAACAGTTTCTGGGGAAAAAAAAGATGGCAAGACCTATACAAACTGGCGCAAAGCGAAATGAAAAGAACTCGAAAATCATTGCGCAGAGTAAGAGGAATGTTGGAGTGATGATCAGTTGTGAAAGACTTGGCTCCTCTGATCAATACAAGGATCCAAGACAACTCCAAAGAACCCATGATTTAAAAAAAATACTGTCCACCTGTAGAGAGAGAACTGATGAACTCTAAGTACAAATTGAAGTATAATTTCTTAACTTTTATCATATTTTCACATACATAATTGATATCGTATTACTCGCCTTCTCAGGGGATAGGATAGAGTATAGAAGGAAAGGGGAGAATTTGGAGCCCAAAATTTAAAAAGAAAAGAACATTAAAATAAATAATCATTTTTTTTACATAAAAAGAAACGTGTTGTCTAGGAAGTAGTCCTAAATAAGCAGAGAAGGTAGTGCTTTGCATTCCATTTGAAATAGTTATGCTGAAGTTTCAAAGGACAGTCCTGAACTGAGTAACTATCCGAAGTTGTACCATTTGACATTAACTTTATAGTGTGTGTCTTAGGAGATGATAGATATAAAAACAATGGAAATTCGTCATTTCTAGTCACTATAAATATATTTTAGTGTTTTTTTTTTTTAAATTTGTGAGTGGAAATACCAACTAGTTGGTCTTCTAATCCAACACAGTTCTAGTTTTTTTGCCATCGAATTTAGATAATGAAATACAAGCTAGAAAAATAGGAAAATTAAATTATTTGCATGAATACACCACATTTTGAGACGTCTTCCTTTGGGAAGAGGGTTAATTGAAAATTTTAACTTGTGCTATGTTCCCACTGCAGTTATTACTGGAACAAAATAACTAGCAATATTTCATCTAATTAATAATCTCGATGAGCAAATGGAGCTATTGCAGGCAATGTATTTTTAAATGTGAAACATGATTATTTTCATGCCTTGAGTTCCCTTCATGAAAATACCCTAAACGTTTGACAAGTTTCAGGGGGCACAAGAAGAGACACCAGCTATTCCCCTATTAAGCAAAAGCACAAAGACTTAATCTAACCGGATTTTAATTTAGTTCTACTCTGTCAAAGGAAGGCCCTCCTTTGTCTGTGTCCTTGCTGTGAACTCTTGACAGGAAAGTCTATACATTGAGACCAGATAGTATTAATGCTTTGTATTAGAATTGTGAAAAGCCATGGGTTAGAACTCAAAAGAAGTATGTTCCATTCAAAGCCAATGTCTGTTACTTAGGGGCAGTGTGACCTGAAACAAGTCCCCTTTCCTCTACAGATCCCAGCTTCTACTTCTAATGTGAAGTGGTTGAATCAGATGATTTCGGAAAAGTACTACAGCTCTAAAACCTCTGGCCCTAGTTAGATCTAATATAGTCTAAATGATACTTAATTGTTTGAGCTTATGGCTGATCCTCAATTCACAAGTGTTTTTTGGAAGTGTTTTTTGGAAGAGATCAAGTTTTTGATGAGCCCTGTTTCAAAAAATTGGCTTGAGTGCTTTGCAATTATGGATTTTTTCAATAGTATTTTAATTTTTCCAAATGTTCATCATGTTTGGTCCCAGACTGGTTCCCCTTTCCCTCTTGTTCCTTGACACCATTAAGAGAATTGCCAGCCCCTGATTTATAACCTTAGGAGTTTATAACCTTATTTTTGATTTCTCTGTTTTTTGAATGTCTACAACCACTCACTGTTATCCTTCTCTTCTACAATGTCTCTCAGATCTGGCCCTCCCCTACCCCCCTTTTTAAAGTAACAGTTAGGTGATTCAGTGGGAGTCAGAAAGACCCAAATTCGAATGTGACTTCCACTTACTAGGTCTGTGACCCTGGGCAAGTCACATAACTGCCGTTTACCTCAGTTTTCCCATCTCTAAAATGGGAATTAGGATAACACCTGCCTCCAAGGGTTATTGTGAAGATCAAATGAGACCATATTTGTCAAGCACCTAGCATAGTGCCTGGCAAGTAATGGCTGCTTAATAAATGATCATTTTCTTTCTTTCTTACTTTCACCTTTACTTTCTTAGTCACCTAAGTCAAATGTAGTGCATGATAATTTATTAAACGTGAATATTCAAAAGAGGTGAAAATTGAGAGAGGTCCCTGTGTAGTTATAATTCCTAGCCGTGGCCTGAGGAGAAGATGAGGATGTACCTCCTCCTTTTCTTTTCAGATGTGGAGGACTATGAGTCTGAAACACTACACATATATCATACTTGGTCTATGTGTTGGTTAATTTTGTTGAACTGCTTCCCCATTCCCTTTTTTATATTTGTGTTTTTTTATAAGAGATAGCTGAGTGTTTGGGAATGGGAGAGTATTACTTGAAAATGATGTAAAAACACGTTTCCCCAACATCCATACTGATATTTCCATCCCCAATCCCGTTTCCCAGTTCAGATACAGTTTGAAGGATTCCCCCAAACCAATAAAAATTGTGTTGAGTAAAGTATAGTTTTAAAAACAAGTTAGCTTATATACCCAGTTTCTCTTCTCTTTAAAAGAACTGCCTTCTCATCACCTTCATAGATTACTGAAGCAGAATTCCAGAGTCCAAATGGCAGATCTGGAAGGTCCCTTAGAGATATTTGAATCCAGTTCCCATATCTTCCAGGTAGGAATACTGAGACTCCACACAATGCTATCTTTAGGTAAGGAGGTAGCTTTCTGAAGGTCCTGGAGCTATCAATGTAAACTAGAGTCCAGGTCTATAGTCTCCCAGTATAGTATCCTTTCTACTTTACTAGCAGTCTCTAGTTTCAGTCTTTTAGCTGGAAGGGATTCCTTTTAAAGTCCTGATTTCCTTCTAATTAACCTTTTCATTTCCTTTGAGATTGGTTAGATTAGAAATGCACAGGCCACTCACTGGCCAAGTCCTACTGCGGATCAACAGAGAAGTTTTGACCTGCCATGCCTCATTTGTAGGATACTTCATCCCTTCTTAGTAAACCCAGTATCTCTCCTGCTTCCTGTGGCATGGGGGAAAGAGTGGTATCCACATTGGTACTAGATTCGGTCAAGGTACCTGGTCAGCTTTAACCCTACCATCACAGGGAACTCCCCAGCTATAGGGATCTCCCAGCCTCAACCTCCACAGTAGCAGGCACAGTGGGCACATACCACCATACCCAGACCTGCTAATTCACTTCCAATTTTTCTTTACTTCCATTATTGGTCCATATATATTATGCATTGTACAGGAGAATTTAACTGGTTTTGCTTGGCCCCAGAAGGTAAAACTTGGAGAAATTGGGTAGAAATTTAAGAGAAATAGATTGAGGCTTAATATAAAGAAAAGTCTGAGCTGTCGCCAGATGAAATGGGCAGCGTCAGGAGGTAAGAGCTTTTTCTCAACGGAGCTCCTTTGTTCAGGGCCGGAAGAACCTCGCTGGGGCTGTTGTACAGGGGATTATTATTGCAGGTCTACCTTGGTCTAGGTATCTGAAGGCCTTTTTAACTCTATGATGTTCTGATGACTAGCTGATTAGAATGAGGATATTTAGTTTGGAGAAGAAAAGACCTATGGAGGCCATGATAGCGATCTTCAAGTGCGTGAAAGACTTTCTCCTGGGAGACAGCGTATACTTGTTTCTCTTGGCTCCAAAGGGCTGAACTGAGAAAGATGGATGCAAGCTGCAGAATGCTAGGTAGATTTAGCCTCTGTATCAGGAAAACTTCCTGAGAATTAGAGGTCTCCCAAAATGGAGTGGACTGCCTTCAGAATTCATGGTTACTTCAGGCATGCTTGTTGGATCATCTCCACCATCATCTTGCCAGCCACCTGGCTCTGCTGCTCAGAATCTCTGCTCAATAGCTAAGTGGGGCCACGTCGAACCTGAAAACTTTGTATCTGCCTGCATGTCTTTCCTCACACAGCCACTTCCCTAGGTTAGTCCTTTGTCACTTCCCACTTTAACTATTGTAATATCTGCCCAATGGATCTTTTGGTTTCCAGTTTCTCCTTTTCCACACTGTTGCAAAAATAATCTTCCTGAATGTAGTTCTTACCATTTTACTCTCCTGCTCTAAAGATTTCAGTGACTTCCTGAGGACTCTAAAATACAGTACAGACTTCTCAGCTTGGCATTTAAAGGTCTTCAGAGTCTGGTTTTAATCTACCACTCCAGACCTTTTCACCCTTTCTTCCCTTCACACCCACTCTCCATGTATGTCAGAGTGGTCAGATTCCCGCCCTGACAATTCTGCATGTCGCCATCCATCCCCATATCTTCACATAGGGTGTTGCCCATGCCTAGGATTTGCCCTTTCGTCATTTCTTGGAGTCTGTAGCTTACCTTAAAGCTGCTATCTCCTCCAGGAAGACCTTTCGGATGCCCCTGGTATCTAGTGCTCCTCCCACTTTGAATGACCTTTTTAAAAGTTTTCATTTGTTTCTACTGTATCTTATTTTTCCCAGCAAGCATGTGAAGTCCTTGAGGACAAGGGCTATTTTTCATTTTTGTCTATATTTCCCAGGGCCTACCTTACTCCTAACAGGCACTTAAAATGGGTATTGTACTGAATTTAATAAAAAGGGAATTCTAGTATTAATAAGTATTAACAATTATAAAGTGCTTTAAAGTTTACAAAGCATTTTACAAATACAGTTTCATTTGATCTTCAAAACAACCCTGTGTTCTTATTAACCCCCTTTTATAGGTGAGGAAATCAAGGCTGAGGGAGAGTAAGTGGCTTGCCCAGGGTCTCACAACTGACAAGGGTCTGAGGCTGCCTTGGAACTTGTCTTCCCAACCCAGCTGTGGAGTATAGATAGAAGCTGGATGGGAAAGACTTTGAGACTCCTTCCACCACTAGAATTCTGTGAAGCCATGGCAGTAGGCCGGGAGGAGTTATGTAGCTCAATCCCCACCCAGAGAGGCACTGGTAGAACTAGAACTAGAACTAGAACTCAGGGCTCTGGACTGTCATAGACCTTTACTCTTGTAGCTCAGTGCTTCTTCCATCCTCTCACCTGGTTACTAGAAAAAACTGCTGGCAGCCTGGGTTTGAATGGGTGCTGTGACAATGCCTTTTTTCTCTATTCATTGCCCTCTAGATGTGATGCACTGGGACAAACAATGACGAGACAAACACTGCAACTAAACAGTCTGTGCCCTTTAGGGCTGTATATTGTTTTGGGGGGAATGGGATGCAAGTAGGTACCCACAAGGAAGCAAACAGCAACTACGAAGTAATACTAATTTCTAGAAGGAGATGATAACCAGGGGAATTAAGGAATTCCTCATATAGCAGGTAGCACCTGGGTTGTGCTTTGTAGGATCTTGTGGGTAAGGCTTTCTTCATTATTATGCTTTGCACTGGAAGTCAGTCAATTAATAAATTGTGTTTGTCCTTCATTTTAGAAGAAAACCATGGCATCAGGGAAATGGTGACATGACTTGCTGTTGACTTTGATTTGAGTGAGGGAGGGCTGTTCAAGGTCACCAGCCTCACTTTCTCCTCCACAGTCATCTGGATTCAGTGACCAGATATTCATCAGGATGACTGGAGATGGCCCAGGATATAATGTGAGATCCTAGCCCTTTTAGGCTAAGACTTTTTCAGATTCTCACTTTGAGTGAGGCAATACCCATTCAGTGAATAGGCCTCTTTAAGAAGTGAGTCAAGGGGTGGCCCTTTTAATTAGAAAAAAAGAGAAAAAAAGCTGTTTGCCTTAGTCTTCTCATCCATAAAATGAGCTGGAGAAGGAAATGACAAACCACTCCAGTATCTTTGCCAAGAAAACACCAAAATGGATCAGGACGAGTCAGACATGACTGAACAATAACAAACCAGAACAGACCACGTTCTATTCTAGCCTGCTCTTGAATCTTCTCTGATTTAAATTATGTACCTGAGTGATCTTGCCCAAAGTCTAGATGAGGAGAGAGATTATTTCTGTAATCATTCTAGACCATGGATTTTGAATCTTGTAAATTGTTTTCTGTGGAAAACACAGCCTCCTTTTCATATTTTAATGACGCCAGCCAAGTTTACTACTACAACATGAAAAGGTTCTAGTAAATTTGCTCAAGGTATAGTTGGCCAGCCTACTGTTTTATTCTTTTATGAAATCATTAAAAATATTAGGGTCAGACATAAATTGCCAATGGTGCTTAATGAGCATTATATTCAGGCCAACAAGACATTCAGCTAGTTAACGCCACGGATCATTACTGCCCTTGTAATATTCTTCATCATACCCTTCATTCTTTTCTGGAGGATTGGCCAACTTGCAAAAGTACTGCTGGTCCAAAGAAAATTAGCATCGGATTTTGGTTGAGCTTCTTGAAAATTTTGGTTTAGATGAAAACATTAGGGTTCTTTTTCATTACAAGTCTATCAAAAAGTGTAGAGTTTATCAATTAATGAAGTAGATTACTTTGGAATATTGATTTAAGATAACTGAATGCACAAAAATGAAAACTTCAACATTTGAAAGAGGGACTGTTTCAGCTCACAGGGAATTGCGCATTGATGGAGAATAAGACCATCCCTTAGTTGTTCTAATAAGCTATGCCAGGTAGAGTGGCCCTTGTTGCCATCCTCTAGACATACAACGTTTTTATATGACGGATGCAACTTTCCACCCTCAAACCTCCATCATCTTTTCTCTATTCTTAACCAAAAGTATTCATTCTATCTGACCTTTGGTGTTCAATATATTTCCAGATGCTTCCAAATTCATTATTTTATTAATTCAGATGGATTAATAAATGTGTCCAAGGGGACACAGTGCATTTCTGTTTATTTTGAATCTGGACCTATGATTTCAGCAGTGCAGTATGGCGGATGCAGATTGGCAGCTAGTGTGTAATTTGATCATAATGAATTCTCTAGAGTCAGTGAGAATTTAAATGTTTTGTCCATGGTCATATAGATAGTATGGATCAGTGGGGGAAATTGGATCTAGGTCTTTCTGGTTCTGAAGTCTGCCCTCTCTTAAGCTCTGCTGCTTTTTCAACTAGCAAGAGAGCTAAGACTAACAAACCAGTGTTTTCCCCTCTATACCAATATACCTTTGGCTTAATTTTTTTCTTTATTTTTACTCATTTTATTTTTTTTTCTGTAGTCTTCATTTCCAAATAGTTGCTTCTTCTGTCCTATATCCAGAACCATCCCTTTCAAAAAATTTACAGAGATAGAGAAAAAAATGTAATTGATCAACACTAAACAACATGTCAGCTAAGTATCAGTGTGGGCAATGGTTTGTAGATCCTCACCTCTCTGATTAGGGAAGGAGGCTTCTTTTCTCATTTCCTTTTCAGCGACAAGCTTGGTATTTAGAATTATACAACATTCAGTTGCACTTATTTTTGTCTTCTCTATTTATATTTCTGTAGTCATGGTGCATATCATTCTTCTTTCCTGATCTACATCAGTTTGTATAAGCCTTCCCACACTTGGCTACATTCTTCATATTCATGATTTTTTACCGCACAATAATATTACATTATGTTCATACACCACAATTTGTTTAGCTCTCCTCCCATCAGTGAGCATCTATTTTGTTTCCAATTCTTTGATACCTCGAAAAAGTGCTACTAAGAATATCTTGTTGTATGTAGGTCCTTTCTGACTCTGGCCTTAGCTGGGAGTGAGATCTTACAACTAGGTCTTAATTCCAGAGTCAGCCCTCCTTTCATTGCTCTCTGTTGCCTCTTCATTTAGTAACAGCCAAAACTAGACTCCAGTGTTTTTACTTCCATGCCCATTCCTTTCAATGTTTCTTCTGCCAGCATTGCCTTTCTGTCTTACATTTTCAATCATATTTACATTTTGTCTTTTGTCTTAAGAAGGAGCCAGGATCATATCATCACAGTTCAAAAAGTAACAGGCAACCTTTGCTTTGTTGACTGTTTTCCAGTTGTTTCCTTTGTGTCATACAAAAGAATCATAATACCTAGGTCTTATAATCTTCCTAGAGGAAAAATGTTATGTCTATCATCCTCCAAGATTAGATGGGCATCCACATGACATAGATAAGTCAATTCTCTTTGGCTTTTTTCTCTTCCATACGTTTGTCTGATACTAATAGAAGGCCCTAAATTTTGTGTTGTGATATCAGACATGTTTGCAGTCCTTTTTTTCGCTTCTATCTCTAGCCATACTCTACTACTTGTATCTTTAAGTACTAGTGTTGGGAGCAAATTAGTTCATGGGATTTCAGGCTGTAGAAGTGGAAGAAACCTGGGAGACTGTAGCACACCCCTCTCTTTTACAAATGTGGCATCTAACATGCAGAGAGATAAAATGACTTGCCTGTGGTCACATAGGTTACGAGTACCAGAGCAAGGATCTAAGCCTATGGAGTCTGCCTCCCAATACATTTCTGGCTCTGCAGTACCACCATTTGAAAATTTAAAAAAAAAATAGTCCAGACTGACTGCAACTGACTCGAGTTATGTCCACATAATGATGGACTTCCTTCAAGAAGCAGCAGATTTTGTGTGGTCTAAGCTTCAGCTTCAGATACAAACCCTTAGATCCAAAGATGGCTTGTTTGAAAAGCAAACGCAAAGAGTAGCTAACTGTCTATTTCTAAATCAAGAAAACTCTGCCAATGTTTAAGGAAAAGCCTGCGTCCCTAAGCCACAGTTCAGGTCATTTAGATAACAATAGGTGCAAAAAAAGGAGTTGAGCTCTCCTCCTACTTTTCCACACCTTCATCCCACATTCTTGGAACATAATTAGGCAAAAATAACATTATCTGTAGAAGTAACTGAGATTGAAGAAAGGGGTGCCATGGCAAATCAATTAGATTATCATTACCTTTCTAGTGCTGAGAACATTGGATTTGTAGTCAGGATGACTTGGATTCCAGTTCTACCTTGGTCACTACATGTCCTAGCTTTCTTAGCCTCAGTTCCCCTCATCCTCCTAAATGAGAATAATTTTGCTTGGATCTCTCTTGGAGGCCTATAGCGATGCTCAACTGAAACAATATAAGTAGAATGCCTCATCAATTTTTTAATCACTATATAAATGCAAGCTGGTAATACCACCAGTACTCATTTTTAGAATCTCCTAAGTTCTTTCTAAGTCTATGGTGCCATGATTATATAATCTCTATCCCTATCCCCTTGACTGCCTTCCTTTTTTGGGGGCTTTTTGAGTTTGTGTGTATTTCTCAAGCAAATTTCTCCTGTGTTATGGCTTATTTATTCCTCTCAGAACCATGAGTCTGTGCCACATAGATTAAAGTGGCGTGTTAGCTGGAACTAAGCTTAAGCAGCATTTTAGAAGCAAAAATCTGGCTAAAACGAACAGAATCTGCCTCTCCAAGATGTTGTGATCTAAGACGTACATAAAGAAAAATGAGAAGAGACATTTCCTGCTTTCTGAGGGGATCGCTTGAGAATTTTCTGCCAATATACTTTTTTTTTTCCTGGCAATATACTTGAGAAGCTAAAGTCAGCTTTGTTCTGTGTTGCTAAGGAGAATATGGCTAATGGAAACCATAAGGGGCCATTCTTCTAGCCCTTGACAATTGTTTCAGCAACTTGCAGAGCCACAATCTTCTCAATATTTATTATTTTGTATACACACACAAACACACACACAAACACACGCACGTATTTCTTTGAAAACATTCTGGTTTTTTCTGTTATGGTGTGCCTTTCATTTACCATTACACTAATACCCTAATTTATACATCCAGAGAACCCACTAATATTAGGAACTATTCAAAATTTACATGGTTCAGTAAGTACATTCAGAGGAGATAGGCCTAATCTTCCATATTATTCCTTTATGAAATCTCTAAAATGTTGAGATCAGCAATATTGCTATTAAGAAATATAGCTTTAATAAAAGCAAGTATAACTGAAGTGATTATTTGACCTAAAATAGAAATCTTTTGTAATATTCATCACGACTATTTTTAAGATTTTGCATTTTTTCATTTAGGAGCATCTATCTTGGATTAGGCCCCAAATTTCAGTTGTCTGGAAAACAATTTGATTTACTGGCTCATTTTCACACTTGCACTTTTTGTCCTTTGCTACTATAACAAGATTTATTGGATTGTTAATAGAGATCTGAATGAGACCATTTGAAAAACATTGTTTACAGCAATAACTCTTCCCAGGCCCCACAAATGCAAATGCACTAAGTTTAAAGTTAGTTTTTCCACCTCATGGTGAGCTGTTTCCCAATGTTTTCTTAATTCATTTAGTTACTGACTCGTGAAAGGTGGCAGCATGTGAGGAAGGAGAAGCCATCAATTTGTCCATAGAACTGCAGCATTGTGGTTTGTATTGGAAAAAACAATTCCACATACTGATTCCATTAATGTACTTTGACCCTGATTTAGACAGAGCACTAAATCAAGGATGGGTGGGGGGTACACATTTAGGTTAGAGGAGACTCTTGTGTCCAGGTCTAGATAATACCCATATAAGGAGCTAGGTTTTCCTCTTCAATTTTAGTGTGTTCTCCTGGGTCCAAAGAGAAAAAATATTCCTTGCTCACTCATGGATTCTCTGGTCCATCCAGGAAAATGCCCTAGTCAGTGTTGGCAACTCTCATCTGACAGCTGATATTTTGGGGTAAAGGAAGTTTTACCTTGAGGTATGTGTAGGAAGTGTGTTCTTGACTAAAATGGTGCAGGGTGGTATGCTCTTAGCCCTGTCCTACTGTGTGTCACAAGTCTTTCTCTCTGAGGCATCATAGGTGAGTACTTTGGTATTACTACACCTTAGAACTGTAGTAAAAACAGAGTGATGAGTCTCTTTCCTGAGTCTCTCTGACTCCAAATCCAATACACTTTCCACTCCATAATGCTGCCTCCTAATCATCAATCTTAAGAAAGATATCTGATGCGTTGGAAGTTGAGGTACAGGATTACCTCAGGTCCCAAATTGTCTTTACCATTCTCTCAGTTTTCCTTTAAATTCTAAGTCTTTAAACTCCTCCAGAAATCTAATGCTTTCATTCTCGCCAGATGTTTCTTCCTAAGCCAGAGTCCATGCTCTAGTATCTTCTATGACTCCTCCCCGACTTATGCTTATTTCCTACTAGATGCTATCTGGGAAAGGTTCTGATAAATTATTTATAGTCTATGCTGTTAATCACAAATATGAGTTTAATGTGTTTCCCTTCCTGGGGATATTTGTATTCGAACTCAAAATATTGAATCTCTATTGGTAGAGTATCAGGCATCTACAGTGTAATTACAGTAGAGAGGTTTTTGGAGGGGTGACCATCTACTTTGCCTATGTACATGTCCGCCCTCATATTCATTTACCTGCCTCACTGAGAGTCTTGACGTAGAGGTTGTCCAGGTTTGAATGGCTCTGGGCACTTAAAAATTCTACCCTTTCCTTATTCTCAGAATGAGTGTCCCTATCTGACCTAACATTTTACAGAGGAGGCAGCTGAAGCTAATTGAACTCACAGTGCTAATTAGTGACTGGGCCAGAACCAGAACTCTGGTTCCTTAACTTCCAGGCTAATGCTCTTTCAATTATGTCACACTGCTATATCCTCATTTTGCTGAACACATTCACCATGGGGACTTGATTAGGGAAAATTGATTTTAGTATTTATACTGGTGAAATCAAATGTCCCTTACCTACACCTGTGCCTGTTTCTTAAAAAATAAAATAAAATTGAATCAAGTCCTATTTCAAGACCTCGTTGTAATGTGGAGCTGGCCATAGTTTCTTGAAGGCTAGGCCAGTAGAATATAAAGGCTCCAAATACAGTCCTGCCATCAGACTGGGTCTCCAAAGACTGATGTAGCTCAGAACAGAGAAGCTCAGCACCAGTAGGCTGCTCATTAGGTAGTGAATCCGTTGGTCAGTGTGTGTATTTAGTGGGATCATTATGAAAACAAGGACAGGAGAAGTTGACCAAAGGAAATGTTGGAAAATCAGGCTCGTATTTGAGAAAGGAAAGAAGCCAGGTCTGATAGACTATGCAGGAGCCTCATGGCTATATGTCATGAATACTTTCTTCCAAAAGAGAGTCAGAAACAGAAAGGTCAGATACTTTTATCTTGATTATCCATTGACTCTGTTGCCATTTTGGACCTGTGATTTCATCACCATAAGGAATGCCTGGTATGGAAATCCTTTCCATCGAAAGAGGTGAGTAGCTTATGTGTAACGTAAAAGTTCTGGAGAGTCTGCTGATATACTGAGAGGTTAAGTGACTCCATGATCTGCTGGGGATGGAAGCTCAATTCCATGTGGACAGTCTCGGGTGGGTAAAGGTGGGAACTTCTAAATCTTAGAGTTCTCACTAGGCCCCCCCAGGAAACGACTGGGAATCGAGGTGAACCGAGCTATCTCGTGTATTTCCGCCTCTTCCCGTGAGAAACGTGATGGGAGAGAGCTCTCCCCGCCCTCGAGATTGTCCCGGATCTGGGCACACCTAACAGCACGGTATTCAGATGCAAACTATGCGGCTGGAGAGCTTAAGTAGGATCAGGAAAGCCTGAAAGCTCTCTTGGGCAGAGGGGCCACGTGTGAGGACACAAGGCTCCGCTTTTCCTCTCTCCTCTCTCCCCTCCCCCTCTCTCCCCACTTATACTTCTACTTCCAATCTCTTATTGTAAGATCTTTGCCTCCTTGGGAGATCTTTCTCTCTCCCTCCTAAGGAAGAATTCCCCTGCACTTGTAACCAGACCCTGAAATAAAGCTCAACCCTTGTTCGACTCTGGAACGTCCTTTCTCTCATACGAGCATCCGGTTTGGCCAGCTGAAGACCTCCGATAGAGGTAAGGTAAGACTCGGGTAGCCCTCAGGCCTCTAGGCCTGGCAATAATCCATCATCGTGTAGCTTCTGTAGTATTTGTCATAAGCAGGACTCGAACCCAGGTCTTTGTGGTTCCAACCCAGCTTCTATTGGCTTATATCATATAACCTATCAGTATTATTTCCTATAAAGTTTAGCTGATAGAAAGTAGTTGTCAAAATGAAGACACCAAAAGGCCAAGAAACAACCTTAGCCAGAAAACACTCGATATCCTCCCCAAGTGGAGAACCATAGCAGCAGCTAAGGCCAACGATGCTTTGTTTACAGCACATTCTCATTTTGTATGATCCAGCCAAGGAAGATGTTATCGTTGTCATCACCTCATTTATATAGTTCTTTAAGTTTATCTCTTTTTAGCTTCACAATAACCCTGTTATATAGGTGCTATTATTATCTTTATTTTACAGGAGAGGAATATTAAAGCAGTTAAGTGACTCTCCCAAGATCACATAAATAATAAGTGTCTGACCCTGGATTTGAATTTTGATCTTCCACACATTAAGTCCAGTACCATCTGTTGTGCCACTTTGAGGCCTATAATAATAGCTCACATCTATAAAGCTCTTTCAGGCTTACAAAGTGCTATCTATTACCTGTATATCTCTATCTATATACATTGACTTATTTGATCCTCACAACAATCCTGTATAGTAAGTACTGTTATTATCCCATTTTGCAGATGAGGAAACAGAAGCTGTGAGGAATTAAGTTCCTTTCGCAGGGGTCAAAAGTATCTGAAGTGTTATTTTAACACCAACTGTAACAATTCATCAGCTGTGTCACCTCAATGAAGACAATTAGCACTTTTAGCATATATAAAAACAGAAAAGCAATTGAAGGGAAAGCAAAGTCTATCAAAAACATGGCCTGAGATCCAAATGGGCTACAGCAGCCCAAAAGCATTTAAAGAGGAAATTGTCAAGATAACAGGTAGAGATGAGAAGGCAAAACTATGTCAACATCTTATAACATTCTCTTTTCATCTGTAGAAACAGTGGGATCACCATAGGTGGACCCTGATACAGTAGTCCCAAGTGTGTTAGATGACAGAATAGAAATGCCAGTTAGCAATTCAAATGAAGAAGAGTGGTCAGACCAAGATAAGTGCACGTTGAGGATACTTCTGTTCAGTCTTCAAAACATTCATGGGTTGCTTCTTAAAATGTCTCACACAGGCAAAAATAAAAAAATAATAGAAAGAACCACAGATTGTATTAATCCCCAAAAGGGCGATAGATAGAACATCAGTGATTACTGACACATCCCCACTTTGTTCATCTTTATCATGCTTTTATGAGAATTATCTACAAGCACACTGAGGTTATCCTTAATTAAAATATGAGAAGGGAATGGTCAGGCTTTTGTAAATAGTTTTCTTTATCACATCACATCTTTACAGTCACATGGTTTACTGAAAGATTCAGAGAGCACAGGCTCCAACTGTGTTATTTTTCATCAGTTACTGTTCCACCCCCACACCCCCCAAAAAGGCGACAACCTCAAATACTTGATTAAAGAAAACACATTTTAAGGTCTTTTCTCTAATGAGGAGTCTCTTCTGCATGTATTAAAATAATACAATATTACTTGATGAATGAAATGAAGGTTAACTCTGTTCAATAACCTTCCTATTACTCACCCCCAATACTTAATGTTCAAGTTATACTGGCCTCTTTGATATTCCTTATGCAAGATACTCATCTTTTAACTGAGAACCTTGTCTCTTATTTTACTGAAAAATAGAAGCCATTTCTGCTAACTCCCTCTTTTCCCCTCCTCATTATCTTAGATGCCTCTTGCTACTGTCTGCACCTCCATCCCATCTCACAAGAAGAGGTGACCCTTCTTGCCATGGGAAACAGCTCTACCTGCACAAGTGATCCCCTTCCATCCTATCTTTAGCAGATTTGTTCCTCCCCTATCCCTTTTCTCACTTATCTTCAACTTCTCCCTCTCTGCTGGCTGTTTTCCTTCTGTTTATAAACATATCCATGTCTCTCCCTATCCCGCCCAAACCGTCTCTTGATTCACCCATCTCCACTAACTATGATCTCATATCTCTTCTCCCCTTGGTGACTAAACTCTTTGAGAAGTTCATCTAAAATAGGTGCCTCCACTTCCTTGCCTCTCACTCTCTTCTTAAATCTTTGCTGTGTGGCTTCTGACCTCATTATCCAAACCAAAACTACTCTTTTCAAAATTACCAGTCATAAATTGCCAAATCTAATGACTTTTTTTTAATCCTCATAATTTTTCACCTTTCACACAATTGGTCAACTTCTCCATGATAACCAACTATTCTCCAGGTTTTTGTGACTTTACTCTATCCTGGTTTTCTTTCTGCCTGTCCAATCTCCAATCCCCTTTGTTGGATCATCATCCAGGTCATAGATTCTAAAGGTGAGTATCCTCCAGAGCTCTGTCCAGGACTCTTTTCTCCCTCAATAGGATTGCACTTGATAATCTTCCCAGCTTTCATGGTATCATCTCTAGCTATTTCCCTTCTCAGATCTACTTATCCAGCCTTAACCTCTTTCCTGACTTCCCAACCTGCACTTCCAACTGCCTTTTAGACAGACATATTAAACTGGATGTCTCAAAAGCATCTTAAATGCAACATATCCCAAACTGAATTCATTACCTCCTCCCTCCACCTTAATGAATCCCTGTTATTGTAAAGGGTACCACTACCTTCTTCATCACTGACACCCAGGCTTGCAACCTCGGTGCCATCTCTCTCTCTCTCTCTCTCTCTCTCTCTCTCTCTCTCTCTCTCTCTCTCTCTCTCTCTCTCTCTCTCTCTCTCTCCCTCTCGTATCCACTCAGTTGCCAAGTCCTGTCTTTTTTACTTTTGCAACATCTCTCATATATGCCTTTTCATCTCCTCTGACACTGTCAGCACTGCGGTACAGTCCCTCATCACCTCATGCCTGGACTATTGCAATAGTCTACTGGTTGGTCTCCCTTCCTCAAATCTCTCCCTTCTACAGTTCATCCTCCACTCAAATTAGTCCAATTAGGAGGAAAAAGAAGGCAAAATCATGTCTACTTTGTGCCATGCACTGTGCTAAGTGATTTAAAATATTTTATTTGATCATCTCAACAATTCTGCAAGGTAGCAGTGTGCTATTAATATGCCCATTTTACAGTTGAGGAACACTGAGGCAGAGATGAAGTGGCTTGCCCAAGGTCACACAGTTAGTAAGTGTCCTAACTGTTCCTTTCACAAGACATTCCATCTCTAGACTCCAGACCCTTTCAAACTCCCTGTCCCTGGACCATACTCCCTCCTCATGGCCAACTCCTGCCTTCCCTGGCTTGCCAGAAAAAATACTTATCTTCTCCAGGTTGCCTCTCTGATTCCTCTTAGTTCTAGTACTTGCATCCTATTCATTTTTTCTAGTTAATCCTCTATATATCTTGTTTCTACATGGTTGTTTTTCATGTTGTCTTTTATATTATAGCTCCTCATAGGCAGAGATTGTCATTTGTTTTTCTTTGTATCTCTAACACTAGCCTTGTTTGAAAGCATCTCATAGGTACCTCCCCACCCTCCTCATAATGTACATGGATATGCCTGTTGGTGCCTTGCTGACAGGACACAGGGCTGATTGATTGTACGTTCAGTTACAGGGGCTGCCTTTAACAGAGATGACTTAAGAGGATGGATTTTTTTTAAAAAAATTATTGATGTCTTTTGTTTTTCCATCACATTCAGTTCTGAATATCTCTCTCTCCTTCTTCCAGTTAGTCATTTCTTATACCAAAGATTAAAAAAGAATCAGTGAAACTGACTGACATAACAACTTTGCTTGACAGCTTATATAACATTTTATACCCCTTGTCCCTCATGTTTCCATGAATGAAGGGAAATACATTTTCTGATCTCTTCTTTGAGGGCCAACTTTGGTCATCATAACTACCCAGCAATTCCATGTTATTTTAATATTCTGCTTATATTGTGGTACTTATTGTGTGCTTTTTTTCTGATTCTGCTTACTTCATTCTGCATCAGGTCATAAAAGTCTTCCCATGTTTCTCTGATAGTATAAGCGCCTTACAAATAGAGATTGTTTTATTCTTTGTACTTGTATTTTCAGTGCTTAGCACAGTATCTGGCACATTGTAGGTATTTAATGAATGCTTGTTGATTGATTACTTGCTGTTTTACTGATTGAATTAGTTAAGGAAGGATGACCCTTATAAGAAGATTTGCCTTTGTCTGTGGTCTATAAACATGAGCTGACAGATCAGTTTGGCCCTCACTTTTCATCTTTATTTTAATTTTTCCCTATTCAAAAGACAGACCAGACCACAGAAAAGCAGTCTTGGTCCTGGTGAGGAAAGAG
Organism: Notamacropus eugenii; assembly: GCF_028372415.1. Taxonomy (NCBI): domain Eukaryota; kingdom Metazoa; phylum Chordata; class Mammalia; order Diprotodontia; family Macropodidae; genus Notamacropus; species Notamacropus eugenii. The sequence continues at coordinate 87,863,492 of NC_092879.1, read as the reverse complement.
GAAGTTGGAGGGCACTGGGCAGATGACTTCCAGTCTATATGTCCAGCCTTATTTTTTCTCTTGAGGCCTCTAGACTTAGGAAGACCTAAATTCAAATCCCACTTACCATTCACCTTTAGGGTCCTGGGCAAGTCACTTAACCTTTCTTAACCTAAATTTCTTCATCTATAAAGTAGGGATGATAATAATTCCTATTTCATAGGGTTATTAAGAGAATCAAATAAAATACATGTAAAGCAGTTTGCAAACTTTAAAGTGATATACAAAGCTAACTATTATTATAATATATTATTAATACTATTATTAGTATTAGCCTATGCATGTTCTCTCACCCCAGGAACTAGAAATGCCTGTCTTGGGGTATAGGCATGTGAAAACTTCCGGGTTTATGGGTGTCCTGAAGATGAGATCCCAAAACTATACTTCCCTAGCCTGGGAGATGGCAGGAACCCAATTAGGAATTCTGTGACATCTCCACTATGCCCAAATTCTCCATGAGGAGCCTTCAGAGGCCTCCAAATAAAGGTTTACTACCCTACAATAATCTTATCAATTTGATTAAGGAACTAATCACATTGATCAGGAACTCCTAATTAAACTCTCTTACAAAATTTATTTCTTAAACTGCTGAGATGGGTAGACATTATTGTTCATGGCCAGAAATTGTAACTGTGCCTTTAGACTTATTGGCACCATGTGCTAACCCACTGGAATGATCAGCCCTAAACAACATTTGTATGTAAGTACATACTTTGCTCTCAGTATGTGGTGTGTATTAGGTGAGGCATTATTTCTTTAATGGTCATTCAGCGCAATACAGTTTTAGGATATTAAGTGGTAGCACCCTTCGTCCATCCCTATACCATCTACTTTTTGATTTCTGAGTATATACTACTATTCTAAATTTTATGGAGAATACAGAATGAAGGTTATATGTAAATGTCTTCACATGAGGCTCATAATCTTGCATTGGGCATAACAGATGTTTTTATATGAGTGAAAATAACATATCGTTTAGTTTATGTTCCAAATGATGTTGGGTGGTTGCTACTGATGAGACTTAGGATGTGATGTTATCCAGTGATGGCTTCCAAGAGGAGCTGAGTTTTATACTGTCTTTTGAAGAGGAAGGATCCGTTGTATTGGTTTGTTTGAGGTCCATGTGTAGGAAATACTCTCTGTAAATACCCACAGCTTCAGATAGGAGGAGTATAATTTGAGAGGTAGAAAAAAGTCTAGCTGAAGATGAAAGCAATTTCTGGTTTATTAATGTCATGCCTGTTGATGGAGAGAATTGAAGCTCATAGTTAAGAATCCACACACCTAGAGGCCAACGAAGATCCCCTGAATGACTGATGTTATTTGAAGTGTCTTCAATGAAAACTCATTGGCTGACAATGGATAGGAATGCTGTGGCTAAAGTCAACATGGCTGGAGGAGATAGATTTGGGGGTAATGAGAATTGCTTATGTTAGGGATGAAGGGCCACCGGATAGGTTATTTTATGCCTCTTTTTGGCAGGAAGGGAGAAAGACAATGGTGAAGTGGGTAAGAGTACGCTAGGCGTGAGTGATGTCCGTAAGTAGTTTAGATTTCTATAGTGCTTCGAATTTTGCAGAGGGTTTTCCCTGTATTATCTCATTTAATTCTCTCAGCATCCTTGGGAAGTAGGCTATTATTGTAAGCTAGGAGATATTATGTGACTTTCCCAGGGTCACACAGCTAGTAAGTGTCTCAGGACCAATTCAAACTCAGATCTTTCTGACTCCCAATCCACTACCTTCTCTACTCAGTCGAGCTGCCCTTGCTGTAAAGGTGAGGGAACTGGCAACAATCCTGTCCAGGCTGAATGTCTCAGTGGTGGGGTCTGAAGAGTTGAATTCATTTATTTCCCAAACCAAATTTGAGAAGCGTATACTTGACCATATAGTTCTGGCCATCTGCCTAGGGGGATATAGGAACATACAACCCATGAGGTAACTGATGTGGTGACCTCTAGAATAAGTTAATTCCCTGGAACTGGGCAGGCTCCACGTACTCTGCAATTTATATTTTTAGAGAATCGAATGAGACCTGGAAAGGTACCTTGACCTAGCAGGATGTGTCAGAGGAAGTAGGATAAAGAATTGGAAACCATCTGTGAGGTGAGAGTCAATCATTTATATGGTGCTAATGCCTTGAAGAAAACAATACATATATCTTTTAGACTCAGTATGAACACAAGGATTCTCTCTTTGATTTTTATCTAATTTGCTATTAGTTTTAGTAGCAAAATAATCTTTTTAATTGTAAATAATGCACAGGGCTCTTCGTCTCTGAACACTACACACAATGCTTTGAATTATCTCCATAAAATATCCTTTCACTTCATTGAAATGACATATATCATAAATCCATGTACTCAAGTGCTAAACAATTCACTTTTATGTAAAAATAGCTTAACTCAACCATTAGTTAAGAAAACTTGAGGAAAAAGTTAGTATCCTTTTTTATATTTAAAAAAAAAACAAAAATAAAACCACCTGAGTCACTGAAAATTTTTCCCTTTTTTTCTTAATTGAGTAATAGGCTATAATGAAAGGGTTCAACATTCATCTTCTTTGAAGAATCTGCGCCTTTATCCCAAGAATCCTAATTTTCAGTTTGTATGAAAATTTTTGAAATCCTTGACTGGACATTAATGGCTTTCCTCATCTAAACGTTTAGCCACAAAGAATGGTTCTTGCCTCATCTGCTGATAGAAATTACAGAGGGATCCCTAGCTGAAGAATACTGGGGGTGATATATCAACAATTTTTTTTGCACTTGGAAGACCATAGAGATTGAATTTCTCATTTTAATACATTTTTTAATGAAACTGACCCTACAATAAAATTCATTACTGACTAAAATAAAAGGGACTTCATTTCTTGAATGTTAAAATCTCCATGAAAGTCAGTTGAAGAGACTATTAGAAGAGTGATAGAAATAATATACTCCACAACAAAAATTACTTTTGTCCTTGTGTCTCAACGTGAGGAGAGGAATGTCTACAAATCATCTTTGGAGAATAAAACAGGTTGGAAAAGGGTGAATGCTGGGCAAGGAAGATATTTGAGTCATATAGTCTCTCATAAAAAGGCTGAATTTTATTTCACTCTCTTTTTTTCTGTTTGTATTCATTGATAATTTGTGGTTCTTAAGTTTGTGTGTTTCATAAATTCATGAAGTTATTGCTTTCCATAAAATGGCACAGACTAAAATTATTACCACATAAAGAATTGGAAACCACCTGTGAGGTGAGAGACCATCTTATATGGTCTCTAATGCCTTGAAGAAAATAATATGTCTGATGTCTTTTAGGCTTATTATGGGCACATTCATTCTTTCTTTGACTTTTATCTATTTTGCTAATTAGTGTTAGTAGCAAAATAATCGTTTTAAGTGCAAATAAACTCCAAATATTGAAACAACGATGAAATGTCCAGTGTGGTAAAAATTGCAGTGACAAATGAGTCTATGTAAATGTGTAGCTTAAATATAATCTGTCTGGTAAGGGCTGAGTGTGTGTGTGCCAACAGAGCAGAGAGCTGCCCATGTGATTCTACGTGCAGGACATTATAGGACCCCCTATCTAAAAATACCTCCTTTATTTGCCTGACATGGTACTTGGAATTTTCACCATTGCAGTCATATCTTTCAGTTCAGACCTATTTATAGAATCATAGAATAACACAATCAGAAAGAACCACAGCAATTATCTCATTACACTCCTTATTTTCCATCTAGTGGGTGATGTCACAACTAGAACTCAGGTCCCTTGAGTCCAATAATTCATCATCATCCTCAACAATGACAACATCACCATCACTATAATCCTTATCATCATCACCGTTAGAAAGGTTGGTATAGTGGACGTGTGTGTGTGTGTGTGTGTTTGTGTGTTTGTGTATTTCACTCTCAGAGCCAGGACGACCTAAGTTCTACTTATGTGCTACTTCTGACACATATTCCCTTTGTGAATCTAGGCAAATCCTCTAACTTCTCAGTTTTCTAGTAAACTCTCCAAGATTATCAATTGCAGAACAAGTACTGACCATTTCTAGAGGGAATTTTCTCTTCTGGGAGTTACAGATATCAATTAAATCATAGGTTCAATATCTGTTATTATTATGAATATTACCGATGGTGATGAATAATAAGATATGCATGTATCTCACTTTAAGGTTTGCAAAAACATTTTCCATGTTAACTAAGTCAAATCCCATGAGAGCCCATTTAGGTAGGTGCTATTATTATCCCTTTATATAGATGAAGATACTGAGGTTAAAAATACGTGACATCAGTCACATGGCTTATAAATATATATGAAACGTGTTTGAATTCATGTCTCCCTGACTCCAGGTACAATAATATAACTACTATGTCAGCAAGCTGTCTAATTGCTATTTCCTGTATATGGATAATATCGTCCATATATGGCCTCACTGAAAAAAAAATTAAATAGCCACTTCATCTTTTTGAATCTTTTTCAAATGGTAACTAAAATATATGTGTAAAATTCTTAATATATGCCAAGGAAAGATGGAGATTGAAAGTTCAAGCTTAAATCTAGAGGTCATATTCAACCTTGATAAAGGTGATACCTACAGACATCTTGGACAACAGGCAAGAAGGAGGTGACTATGGCTGAATGTCATGAGACTGACGGGAAACCTGAAATCAAAGCTGACTGAAAAAACTTTAATAAAGCAGTGAATACTTCCACAATATCAGGTTTAATACACATTTTTGGAATAGCCAAATGAGCTATAACAGATCTGAAAAATATCCAAGCAAAGAAAAAAGATACATAAAATATTAACCACACATGAAGTCTATAACCCTAAAGCAACTATAGGAAAGATCAACATTCCCACATCAAAAAGGAACATTCTTAGAGCATATGAGAAAGAGTCCAAAACCTACAGAAATCCTTTCAGAATAAACAGCCTTCACCAGTTAATAGTAAAGGGTGATAATAGATACATGCCATTGGCTTTGTCAAATGATATGGAAAGCTTCCTTCTGCATGGAACTATGAAATGACAGCCTAAAAAGTTGAATCAGAAGGTCCTCCATGGCTGAGGTCCACGGGAATGTATCATTCCATTTTCTGGAGCTCAGGAAAACTTAATGTTTCTTTCCCTCTTTTGTGCATCCTGACTCCAAGGGCCAAGAGGAAGATTTGTTATATTCCTTACTCTCCACTGCCATTCTCAGATCTCTGGCTCCAGCACGTCGAAATCCCCACTTTTTCTTTACAGTTCACTTCATCTTATCTAGCACCTTGTTTCTGTGATCTACTGACATTCAGATCATTTCTGTTTCCCAGTAATCTCAGCTTGACTCACAGTCTCTTCTTTATCTCAATCCCTTTCCTCATTGAAAACTCTGGTTCCTCAACTTCCCTTATTCCTGTGATCTATGTCTCAAATCTACCTCAAATATGTATAAAGTATTGTCATACCTTAGAGAGCAAGCCTATCCCCCCTACTCAAGAGACTTTAGCAAAGGTACATGAGATGTAGTGCTCTGATACAACACTACATTCACAGTTGGCCCAATGTATTGGGAATTAAGGGTGAGGAAAAAACCATCACCCTCTTGTGGCTAAAGGAAAGCCTAGGTAAACAAAGAAAGAGGTACAAATAGTGGAGGCCAAATTTTATGGGACAAAAGGAAATTATTACATGGAGGTCTCTGCAATGTATTTTGGGGGATGGAATTTTTTCCTTGTTTTTATTTTCTTTCTCTTTTTTTGGTCAGGTAGATGGCCAAGGGAGTGTAGCTTCCAAATGAGTTAAATAGATCAAACTTCCAAGATATAACCAAGTAAGTTCACCTCTTTAAGGAAACAGAGACTTTGGTTGGGAAACCTATCTTTGTTATTTTTAAATATATATCTTTTCTGTTGTTAAGTATTTCCCAATTACATGTAAAAATTATAATATTCATTTAAAAATTTTTGAAATCTAAATTTTTCCCTCCCTCCTGATTTTTCCCATTCCTTGAGAAAGTGAGAAATTTGATAACCATTGTTCTTGTGAAGTCATGGAAAAAGTATATCTATCATAGCCATGTTGTAAAAACAAACAGCAAAAGAAATACAATAAGAAAAATAAAGAGAGTAAAAAAAATATACTTCAATCTACTTTCAGAGGTCATTAGTTTTCTCTCTGGAGGTGGACAACATTTTCCTTTTTTCTGATATTTAATATTTGATATTTTCCAAATTACATGTAAAAACAACTGCTAAGATTCGCTTTTAAAAATTTTGATTTCAAAATTCTCTCCCTCATTTCCTCCCTCTTTCCTCTCCCTCCTCTATGAGAAAATAGACAATTTGATATAGCTATACATTTGCAGGCATACAAAGCATATCTCCATGTTAGTCATGGTATGAAATAAAACACAACACCCCGCCCCATAAAAATAACAAAAAAATAGAGACAGTTTAAAAAAGTATGCTTCAACCTGCATTCAGAATGCATTGGAAGTGGATAGAATTTTTCATGATAAGTCCTTCCAAGTTGTCTTAGATTATTGCATAGTTGATCTTACTACAATATTGTCACTACTGTATACAGTGTTCTCCTGATTCTGCTCATTTCACCCTGCATTAGTTTATCTAAGGCCCTCCAGGTTTTTCTGAGAGCATCCTGTTCATTTCTTATAACACAACAGTATTCCATCACAATCATATACCACAACTTGTTCAATCATTCCCCAATTGATGGCCATTCCCTCCATATCCAATTCTTTGCCAGTACAAAAAGAGCTGCTTGAAATATTTTTGTATGTGTAGGCCCTTTTTCTTTTTAATCTCTTTGGGATATAGACCTACAGAGGTCTTGCTAGATCAAAGGGTATGCATAGTTTTATAGCCCTTTGGGCATAGTTCCAAATTATTCTCCAGAATGGTAAATCAGTTCACACCTCCATCAGCAATGTATTAGTGTCCCAGTTTTCCCACATGTCCTCCAGCATTTGTCATTTTCCTTTTCTGTATTTTTCCCTGTTACTGCAGCAAGATTCTTTGATCAGGTTCTTTTTTTGTTGTTTGCTTATTTTTCCAGACTATTTCTTGACTTTGAATTTTATGTTAAAGTTGGGTGCTGGTGGGGAGGACACTGTCCCAAGCTTCAGGTTTTTTGTGTAGCTGTTTTCAGAGGTAGTTCTGGGGGTCTGTAATTTTCCAGTTCTTCTAATTTGATATGATCTAAAGAGAGGTATGTTTACTACTCTCTTGGCCTGTGCTTTGCTCCGTGAGTGACCACAAGCATCTTTCTTTGCCTTGGAGGTGAGACTAGGGTACCTGCCTGGAGCCACAAACTCTGGCATCAAGTGTTCCTTCTCACTCTAGGACTTTGACCCAGGACTGTGACCTGGATTCTTATATGGGCAATGCAACAGAGTCCTGTACCCAGTCCTAGCAAAGAGGAATAATCTCCTTCTGACTAGTTTCTCCCACCCTTACCATCTGTAGGCTGAGACCTCCATACCCACTGCTGATGATTCAGTTGCCCCTATGAACTTCTTTCGGCTTGCCCCATACATTGCCTGTGATGAACTGTATTTCACTCTCCCTCTTGGGATAGACCCTTTTTGCTGACATCCTAGCTTGTCTTGGGCTAGGAACATGTTTCAGCTCATACTTTTGTGGGTTCTGCCACTATAGTATTTATTTTGAGACATTATTTTAAAGCTGTTTGGAGTGGGAATTTGGGAGAGCTCAGGCAAATTCTTGCCTTTTCTCTGCCATCTTGTCTCTGTCCCTCTTCAATATTTTTTTAAATAAATCTTCTTTTCATCAGATATGAGACAGAAGAGATTGTAGTTCTATCAGTGTTCAACAAAGTACCTAGAACCCAGGTGTTAAAGCAAAGAAGAATATATGCATTGGAATGGGCTAGTTAATTTTGTCTTTGCCATTATATTTCTTCCTGATATTTATCTGGAGTTATTTTAATTGTATCCACAACTATTTGTGACCCTATTTGGGATTTTATTGGCAAAGATGCTGGAGTGGTTTGCCATTTCCTTTTGTAGCCCATTTTTATATATGAGGAAACTGGGGCAAACAGGGTTAAGTGATTTGCCCAAAGTCACACAGTAGTAATTGTCTGATGTTGGATCTGAACTCAGGTGCTCCTGACTCCAGGGCCAGTGCTCTATCTACTGCACCACCTAGCTGCCCTATTCCTTCCTGATATTTGATATGAAAAGGAATCATTCTTAAATGATATTGCTCTGTCATATCCGGGCAATCAATTTACTTTGTGTAAAATTATCTGGCCCTTAACACACACACACACACACACACACACACACACACACACACACACTACCCTTATCCAATGCTCTCGTTTTTATGCCATTTGAATTAGTCCTTTGTGTATCTAGGATTCAGATTTTGAAACCCAGAAAGGTGTGGAACTATGAGAATTCTAGGATAAAATACTATTGGGGGTATGTTTGCAAGTATAAATGCAACATTTTTCATTAGAGGTGAAAAAACTAGATTAACATGAAGAAGGAGGAGGTGCTCTGATGGTCCAGGCAAGGAGGGAGAGAATGAAATCCAAAATTCATTTATATGAAAGTATAGTAAAACAATTAACAACGGAAACAAATACAAAACGCCTGCCCAACTTTCGATGCATTCTGATTCATTTGAGGTTGTATAAGCACTTAGGTAATTCAGTTCCAGAAAAAGAGTATTCTACTTTGAGACACACATTTAAAATAATATAGATGTTCAAGATATGGACACTTATGAGTAGGGCACAAAGAGAGAATATTCTTTACTTCTGGACCAGAAAGCAGACCCCAGAGGTTTATTTAACCAAGGGGTTGTTGTCCATCCTTTGTTTTCAAAGAAAAAGAAGGAAGGAAAGGTGGAAGGGAAGAGAGGAGAGGGGAGAAAGAAAGAATGGACCAATAGGAAAAGAACAGGAGGAAGTAAGTTTATGGAAGGCAAACATTAAAAGAAAAATGGGTAAGGGAAAACAATTGATATAGATTCTAATGACTTCAGCTAAGAGACCCAACTCCATTGATCACCTAAAATCAAATCCACCTGACAGTATCTACTCTAACCAAAAGTTTTGGTCAGCGCCATTGATCAGAGTCCTGAACGTGGAGTCAGGAAGACTCATCTTTCTAAGTTCAGTTCTGGCCTCAGATACTTTCTCGTAGTATACCCTGGGCAAGGGATTTAACCCTGTTTGCCTCAGTTTCTTCATCTGTAAAATGACCCAGAGAAGAAAATGGCAAACCACTCTGATGTCTTTTTCCAAGCAAAACTCGAAGTAGGGTCACAAAGGGTGGGACATGACTGAATGATTGATCAACAACAGTTCTCCAGAGTTAGTTTCTCAGCTATGTGAGGGGGCAGGAAATCAAGAATTTGGTTGTAAATAGAGCTGGCTTTTGGTAAACACATGACAGTCTTCGTGTCTTCATACAATGTCTGAGCTGCCACAGATTAGATTCACTCTGTCTTTTGGTAACATTCCATGAGTACAATGGCCTCTGGACAAAGGGATACCAATGAAAGATGAATTGAGCTGTGGACAACATACAGTGGTGGTCTCCTGAGACAGACAAAACTTTTCATAGCTGTCAACCCTATTTCTAACTGAATTCTTCTCACCAAGTCCAACTCCAACATAAAAAATAAATAACAATTTGTAGCACAGGAGGAACATATTGTAACCTGTTATTTAGCATTACAGAAAATTGCTAAAATATTTGCTGATTATAGAAAATGTCCTTAAGTGGGGCCAATCATAAAACCAAAGACCACTGTCATTATCTTGAACTGAAAACCCACAAATGCATTATCCAGTCCCTAAGATAAAAACATATTTCTAAGTGGAATCCTGTAGTGCCTAATGTATTTCCTGTCCAACTTCATGAAATGCCCTTTTGGCATTTCAAAGGCTTATGGATTTGACAAGCAGCAAGGATAACTTGTTTGTATACTTGTTTAAATAATGCCCGTGTCTGAGCACCTGGTTCTTTCTGTCTCTGTGTCTGTCTCCGTGTCTGTCTCTGTGTCTGTCTGTCTGTCTGTCTGTCTGTCTGTCTCTCTCTCTCTCTCTCTCTCTCTCTCTCTCTCTCTCTCTCTGTGTCTCTCTCTCTCTCTCTCCCCTTTTCTGCCCCCTTCTTACACAGACACACACAGACATATACATACATTCTCTCTTTCTCTGCCCCCCCTCTTAAACAAACACAGACACATGGACTCTCTCTCTGTCTCTGTCTGTCTCTGTCTCTCTGTCTGTCTCTCTCTCTGTCTCTGTCTGTCTATCTGTCTCTCTCTACCTCTTTGGGGCATTCAGAAAGAGATAAGATAATAATTCCAAAAGAAGAGTGAATGAATTGACCAAGGTGAAGTCTTACCAGTTATATGCTATCAAATACACTCATGATAGTAGTGTCCTCCACATTGAGGATTCTTGATGTTGTAGAACAGAGAGCTCTTCACCTTTTTTGTGTCATTGAATATTTAACAATCTTGCAGAGTTTATGGAAACCTTTGCAGAATAATGTTTTAATGCATAAAATAAAATACATATGGTTACAAAAAAGCCAATTCTATTGAAATCATTATCAAAACATTTTTTAAAACCACAGGTTCACAGACCCCAAGTTAATAATCCCTGTTCTAGAACATAAAATATCCAGTTTGTATTTTATCTTTTTGAGGAAAATTAGATCTTGAAAAAAATCACAGAAGTGTAGAACTGGGAAAGAGCTCAAAGGATCTAAATGCGCAACTCATTTAAGCTCCCTGGCACTCAGGTTCCAGTAAGGGGGTAGAACTATTTGACCTCCATGTCCTTTATATAGCTTTAGCTCTATGATCCTAAGACTACATATAATAGAGACAAATGTAAAGTCCTACACTTAGGTTCAAAAATCAATTCCAAAGTTACTAGATAGGGAATTATGTCTAGATAACAGATTATGTGAATGAGATATAGTTGCAGAAGGGGTTTGAACACATAAGAACACTCTTTGAAGAGTCAACATGACTTCATCAATAACAGGTCATACCAGACTAACCTCGTTTCCTCCTTGACAAGACTACTAAACTAGTAGAGAAGAGCATTGCTGAAGGTAGCATTTAACTAGGTTTTTACTCATGTTTTTGATAAAGTATTTTATGCTATTTCTGTAGAAAAGATAGAGAGATGTGGTTGGGGATTCTGCAGACAGTTTAGCTAGATTTTAGCAAAACTTTTGATAAAGTATCTCATCACTCTATTTTTGTAGAGAATATGAAAAGATATGGATTAGACAATAATGCCATCTTATAGCTTTAGAACTAGTTTTATGGCCATACTCAAAGAGTAGAAGTTTAGTTATTAATGATTCACTGTCAATGTGACAGGAGGTCTCCAGTAGAGTACCCCAGCAATAGGTGCTTAACCATGCAGTATTTAATCTTTTTAATCAATGATTTGTATAAAGGAATAGATGGTATGCTCATCAAATTCACAGATGCCACAAAGAGCAGAGAGATGGCTAACACAGTGGATAGCAGGCAAGTGTGCAGCAGACTCAGTGGATGACAAACTAGGCCATTGTGCTAACCTTAATGAGATGAAATTCAACTAGAATAAATGTAGACTTGCACTTGGGCACAAAAACATCAACTTTATAAGCATTAATGAGGAGGCTTGGTAGACAACAGTTGTTCTGAATGAGATCTATGTGTTTTAATGGCCTGCAAGCTCAATATGAGCCAGCGCTGTGATGTGACACCCACAAAAGCTAATGAGATCTTGGCCTGCTTTAAAAGCAGAGCGACTTGCAAGAATAGGGAGCTAATGATTCCACATTACTATGCTCTTGTGAGGATTAACTGGGATGGTCAAAGGCCTTTATACTAAGTCATATGAGGACTGAAAGAACTTTGCTTGTTTGGTTCGGGAAAAAGGAAGACTCAGGGATGAATATGATTGCTGTTTTCAAGTATTTGAAGGGCTACTGTGTGGAGGAGGGACTATATCTTTTATCATTTGCCCAGAGAGTAGAGTTGTAGCAATGGCTGAAAGTTGCAAAGAAGAAACTTCCTTTGGCCTGAAAAAAGGAACAGTTGGAGCTGTCCAAAAAGTAGAATGGGCTACCCAAAGATGAGATGAGTCCTTAGAAGTCTTCTGGCAGAGACTGGGGATCATTTGTCAGCTATATTATAGGAAGTATTCCTTTCATGTGTGGATTGGGCTAGATGGTGACTGATGTTGTCTCCAACTCTCTATTTCTATGATTCTGTGAAGTATAAAATTATCTGTATATGCTATGGAAAGATAAATATTCAAGGCTGTAAGGTTGAATGTGGAGGTCACGTTGAATCAATGAAAGATGATAACTTACAAATCCCTTGCTTCTTGTCTAGGCAACATTCACTGAGCATAAAGATATTAAGAGATGGTTTGTCTGTATACTTTAATGGAAAGAACGTGGTTAAATCAATTATCATTATGCAATATAATCCTTAATTTACACATTTGAAACTTCATAATGAATTATATAATAGATTCAGGGCATGTACTAATAAATACCCTTCTATTAATGAAATATAGGGCCCATCACAGATGAACACTTCCTCACTGAAAATATGAGAAATTATAATGTGCATGCAAAAAAGGTTAAAAACTTGTGGAAATTTTTTTGTCATACACCGACATCACTGAGCAATAGTAAAGGCCAATAACAAATACATACCATTAGATCTGTCAGTTATACTCAGATGGAGTCGATGAAATGGCCAAAATTTAAAAATGAAATAAAAATGCCCTCATGAGCAGAATCTTCACGAACTCACCCAACAATATGTCAACAAAAAACATAAAACTAATACCTTAGTCTTTTTTAGTTTGTTTATGGATGCAGAGAGGTTTGTGGTGGCAAATTAAGACTAGGTCAGCAATTAGGCTATCAAGATTATACAAAGAAATAGTAGAAACTGTACAACATATCAACCAAGTACTTAACGATATAGAAATTAGTGCCTAGGCATATACATACACACACACATATCTCAGAAAGCTTACTATCTTATTTATTACTAGTAGATAACAAACTACCTAATATAAATAAAGACCTTAAAATTTCTTTGAGAATTAAATGAATATGCTGTATCGGAGCTGGACCATTATGACAGAGAGAACTGTTATCCACAATTACCTAGGTATAAAATTGATCCTTTAAAATTTAATAGCAGAATTTTAATATATGTCACCACACCAAAAATTTATCATCCCTAAGCATCATGAAATGAAAAGCTTTCAAAATTTAGAAACCCAAAAGAAGAAATCAAGACCCTGTGAGAATAGAATGACTTGCACATCATCCATATTATCTTGTTTGCTTTAGAAATTCTGTATTTTTTCTATGATCCTCCACATGAAGTGTGAGATACTGCAGTTAGAAGATAGATAAGACTTAGCAAATGATTTGATATTGAGGGTATGGTGGAAAGAAGAGTCAAAGGTAGTGCAGGGATTATTAGCCTGTATGTATTGAAGCATGATGGTGTCATCAAGCGAAGTAAAAGTATTAGAGCAGGAATTCTTAACTTTTATGTACCATGGCCTTCTATGGAAGTCTGGTGAAGAGTATCAGACCTTTCTCAAATAGTGGTTGTAAATAAATAAAGATAAATATGTAAAATTGCATAGGAAACAAATTCTATTCAAAATATTAAGAAAACCAAATAAACAGATCTCAGGTTAAGAACCCCTATAAAAAGAAGGGCAAGTTTTTTTTAGGGGGGAGAAAATGATAGATTTCCTCAAGATTTAGAAGATAGTATTTCAGGTAGAGTAAAGTTTGGATTTTCTGTTCATTGATCTCAGAGGTAGTCTTGAGGAAAATGGGTGGAAAATATAAGGTAAGAACACTTTATATGAATTAAAGGAATTTTTTTCTTATATAGACTCCCAAATGGAATGATCTACCTCAGGAGAGGATGGAATCTCCATTACAAGAGGTGGGCTTAATGAATACTAGGTTGGTATGTTGTGGAAGAAATTTTTATTTTTGTATGCTTTGAATTAGATGGTCTCTGAGGTTCTTAATAATTGGAAGATTCTGTGAATCTGTGAGACATCTTGTCAAAGGATTATGCAGCCCTGATATTAATGCTATTGAGAAAATTGGGAGAATGATATGGTCTTTTTCAGTGACAGGATCACGGATGGGAAGAGGATAGTATAGATAGATTGCAATGCCCTTAAAAGAGAAAAGAGAGAGTAGTAAAGGATGCTTTGGAAGAATTGGAGATCAAGAACTATGGCCATATTAGTTGTGGGAGTGAAAGGTGCTTCCAGTCAAGTAAATTTCAAGTATTTTTCTATCTAGAGGAGAAAGGCAATTTTATATTAAGGTGAGACGATACGAAAAATGTTCACTTAAAATCCAAAAATGTGGGAAAGTTTGTCTTTAGTAAAATAAAGTTGCTTAAGGTCTTAGCAGAAATGGTCAAATTATAGTGACCGTTGGCATGAAAAGGGCTTATTAGAATAAGGACAAAAGTTTTCAAGGTGGTAGTTTTAGAAGAAAATTGGTTAGGGATCTAAGGAGCACTACCTTGTACCTTGGCTGTATGTGTGTACCTAGTAAAACAATATGTAATTTAATTCCCCGATCAAAGTATGGGAAATCAAAGTAAAAAACTGATCAAGAAAGAAATAGGAAGTGGAATAAATAGGATATGGGGATCAGTTGGATTAAGGTATAACAGTGATGCATTCTGATAATGATAAATAAACAAATCTGGAGAAATAAGATGGATTTTAAAATAAAAATGATGCAAACTGACAAGGAACTCTGATGAAAAGCTGCAGGAATAAAATCAGTTTCTTAATGCAAATGATTGGAAGTGACAAGAAAAGAGGGAAGATTGGAGGACAAGGACTGAGATTAATTGTAAAGAGAGAAGATAAAGTTTAGGTTCTAAGATAGATTTTATGTAAATTTAAAAGACTGACAGTTTACATTTTTAAATTACATTATTTTTTCTTTATGTCATATTAATAAACAATCTAAGTCATTTTCTTAAGAGAGTTGATTTTTAGTGAAACCTTAGAACGCTCCAGAAGAAAAGCTTCACAACATTTTGCAGCTGTCACATCATCATCAACGTTGTTATAATCGTCATTATCACAGCTTACATTTCTATAGTGAGTTATAGTTTACTTGTGAGATAGTGTTTATAATTATCCTCATTTGACTGATGAGGAAATTGAGGCTAACAGACATTTTGATTTACTTAATGGACACAGTTAGTGTCAGAGATGACAACTGAAACTGTTGACTCCAAATCTATTTTTCCTTCTACTCCACCATTCTCTGGTTCCATATAAAAACTGATGAACTATGAGTCACCAGACTTGAGGTCACATCCTAACTCTGCTACTTCCTACCTTTGTGACAATGGGAAAATCACTTCACCCTTTGGGGTCTAAATTTCCTAATTTATAAAATGAAAAAGTTGAACTAGAAACTTCAGCACTTCTTAAACTGTGGATTCTGACCCCATGGGGGTTTAAAAAGTGCTGAAGGGGGGGGTGGAGCCAAGATATCAGAGTAACAGCATGGACTTGCTAGGGCTCTCCCCCCAAGCCCACCCAAATACCTGTAAAAATGACTCTAAACAAATTCTGGAACTGCAGAGCTCA
Organism: Notamacropus eugenii; assembly: GCF_028372415.1. NCBI lineage: Eukaryota > Metazoa > Chordata > Mammalia > Diprotodontia > Macropodidae > Notamacropus > Notamacropus eugenii. The sequence continues at coordinate 87,847,776 of NC_092879.1, read as the reverse complement.
CAGAATGACAGAACGAAGCAAATCTCCAGCCCAAGACAGCCTGGAAGTTCACTGGCTAGCTTCTCTCAGGCCAAGGTGAGAGCAGAATGCAGTACAACGTGGGCCATATTGGCACAGAGAGGTCCTGAGCAGGCCTTAAGGGGACTGAATCCCAGGCGCCTGTGGCAGTTTCCAGATTTCTTGACACCAAAACACTAAGCACAAATTGGATGGTCAGTGAAGAAAACTTGTGGGCCCTGTGTGAGAGAGTAATGATTGAGTCCTAGCCCCAGGGTTGCAGAGGGAGGTGAAAGAACCCATAGAGGAAGAGCCACAGCTGCAACAACAGCAGGGGCAGCAGCAGAGACTGTTTATGGAGCTCAAGGCTCACAGATTGTGGGGGGATTGAGCGTCTGACAGTACACCCCCAACCTCCACTGGAAACAGAGAACTACCTTAACAAAGAGCTGAAAAGTCATGTAAATAACTGGGAAAATGGTCTAAAACTGGAAAAAAAATCAGACTATAGAATCTTACTTTGGTCACAAGGAGGACCAAAGTATACAAAAGACAACAAAATCAATGCTTCTACATTCAAAGACTCCAAGAAAAATATGAATTGGTCTCAGGCCATGGAAGAGCTCAAAAAAAGATTCTGAAAATCAAGTGAGAGAAGTAGAGCAAAATTTTGGAAGAGAAATGAGAGTGATGCAAGAAAATCATGAAAAACGAGTTAACTGCTTGATAAAGGAGACTCAAAAAATGCTGAAGGAAGTAACACTTTAAAAAATATACTAACCCAAATGGAAAAAGAAATCCAAACAGCCAATGAGGAGAACAATACCCTAAAAAGCAGAATTGGCCAAATGGAAAAGGAGATCCAAAAGCTCACTGAAGAAAATAATTCTTTAAAAATTAGAATGGAGCAGATGGAAGCTAATGAGTTGACGAAAAATCAAGAAATTATAAAACAAAACCAAACGAATGAAAAAACAGCTGACAATGTGAAATATCACATTGTAAAACAACTGATTTGGAAAATAGGTCCAGGAAAGGCGATTTAAAAATTATTGGACTACCTGAAAGCCATGATCAAAAACAGAGCCTAGACATCCTCTTTAATGAATTATCAAGGAAAATGGCCCTGATATTCTAGAACCAGAGCTTAAAATAGATATTGAAAGAATCCATTGCTCACCTCCTGAAAAAAATCCCAAAAGGAAAACTCCTAGGAATGTTGTAGCCAAATTCCAGAGCTCTCAGGTCAAGGAGAAAATATTGCAAGCATCCAGAAATAAACAATTCAAGTACTGTGGAAATATAATCAGGATAGCACAAGATCTAGCAGCTTCTACATTAAAGGATTGCAGGGCTTGGAATATGATATTCTAAAAGTCAAAGGAGTTATGATTAAAACCAAGAATCACCTACCCAGCAAAACTAAGTATAATATTTCAGCGGAAAAAATGATCCTTCAATGAATTAGAAGACTTCTAAGCATTCTTGTTGGAAAGATAAGAACTGAATAGAAAATTTGACTTTCAAATACAAGAATCAAGAGAGGTATGAAAAAGTAAACAGGAAAGAGAAATTATAAGGGACCTACTAAAGTTGAACTGTTTACATTCCTCCATGGAAAGATCATATTTGTAACTCTTGAGACTTTTCTCAGTATTAGGGTAGTTTGAGGGATTATATACATATAGACAGAGGGCACAGGATGAGTTAAATAGGTAGGGACGATATCTAAAAAAATAAAATTAAGGGGTGAGAAAGGAATATATTGGGAGGAGAGAGGGAGGAATAGAATGGGGCAATTTACCTCACATAAAAGAGGGAAGAAGAAGCTTTTTCAGTGGAGGGGCAAAGGGAGGAAGTGAGAGGGAAAGAGTGAACCTTACTCTCATCACATTTGACTTAAGGAGAGAATAACATTCACACTCAATTTGGTATGAAAATCCATCTTATACTACAAGAAAGTAGCAGAGGAAGGGGATAAGTATGGAGTGGGGGAATGATAGAAGGGAGGGCAAATGAGAGAAGGGGATAATTAGAAGTAAACTCTTTGAGGAGGGATAGGGTCAAAAGAAAGAATAGAATAAAGGGGAAACAGGATAGGATGGAGGGAAATATAGTTAGTCTTTCACAGTATGACTGTTATGGAAGTGTTTTACATAACTGCACATAAATAACCTATACTGAATTGCTTGCCATCTCATTTGGAATGGGTGGGGAGGGGAGAAGGGAGAGTAGTTGGAACTCAAAGTTTTAAAAACAAATGTTAAAAATTGTTTTTCCATGCAACTGAGAAATAAAATATACACACAATGAGATATAGAAATCTAAATTACCCTACAAGAAAATAGAGGGGATAGGGATTACAGAAGGGAGGGATGTGAAAAAAGGAGGGCAGATTGGGGGAAGTGGTAATCAGAATGCATGCTGTCTTGGGGAGGGTGGAGGGGAGATATGGGGAGAAAATATGGAACTCAAAATCTAGTGGAAGTGTCTGTTTTAAACTAAAAATATTTTTTTGAAAAAAGTGCTCAAGGAGTCACAAGTGAAAAAAGTTTAAGAAACCCGAAGATGACCTCTCCAACTCTGGATCTGTGATCCTATGATCATATCTCCTTATATTAAAACTGTGTAATCATTGTATAATCTCACTTTAACACAGTATGAGATAGATGCCCAATTCCTATAATATTACCATAGCCAGATAAGACTAGAATTTCAGAAAGTGTGGAAAAAAACAAATTGACTTTGATAACAAAATTCTTTCTAGTCTCTCTTTCTCTGTTCTTTATGATACTACCTTATTATGATTCTGTTCTGTTGGCAGTTGGTCAATCTAATAAAAGTATGAGCAATAGGTTTCTCTATGTGGCAAAGCTGCCTGTGTAAAGTCAACCAAAAAATAAGAGATACTCACTCTTCTGGCCTCCTTCCTTTGAACTTTATGGGCAAGTGTGATTCTTTTTCCATTCTTTTCTTCAGTAGACTCCCTGAGTGTGCAGTTCTTGGGGTGGAACCCTCTAATGTTTTCCTCATTTCCAAACCTGCTATGCAATGAAGGGTGTGTGTGTGTGTGTGTGTGTGTGTGTGTGTGTGTGTGTGTGTGTGTGTGTAAACTTTGCCTATACAACTTATGTCTCTTTATTCATGACTGATGCATAGGATATGGTAAATTACCCAGAATCTAAACAGCTCTATAGGCAGTAGGAGGGGAAGGGGGAAGAAAGGGGAGGGGAAGCTAAAAAGAAGGAAAGAAGTAGTAAGGGTAAAGGAGAGTAAAAGGGAGGGGGGCTGAAAGAAGGAAGGGAAGACTGTGGGAGGTAGTGGTCAAAGTGGAAACTCTATTGAGGAGGGGAAAGGAGATGATAGAACTAAAAGCACAAAGGTGGGAAAGAGGATGGAGGGAAAGACACAGATTGTAATCATAACTGTGAATATGAATGGAATGAATTCTCCCATAAAAGAGAGATGGATAGTAGAATGAATTAAAAGTCATAATCCAACAATATGCTGTTTACAAGAAACACATTTGAAATGGGGGGATACACACAGGGTAAAGGTAAATGGTTGGAGCAGAATATATTGTGCTTCAGCTGATATAAGAAAAGCAGGGGTAGCAATCCTACTCTCAGACAAAGCAAAAACAGAAATAGATCTAATCAAAAGAGATAAGGAAGGAAAATTTATCCTGCTAAAAGGCACCATAAACAATGAAGCAATATCATTAGTAAACATGTATGCTCCAAGTGATATACCATCCAACTTCTTAGAGGAGAAGTTGGGGAGTTGCAGGAAGAAATAGACAGTAAAACTATACTAGTAGGGGACCTCAACCTCCTCCTCTCTGAACTTGATAAATATAACCTCAAAATGAACAAGAAAGAAGTAAAGGAGGTGAATAGAATTCTGGATAAGGTAGATTTGGAACTATGTCCAAAGGGCTACAAAAAACGTCCATACCCTTTGACCCAGCAATATCACTTCTAGGACTGTATCCCTAAGAGATCAAAAAATGGGAAAGGGTCCCATACGTACAAAAATATTTATAGCAGCCCTCTTTGTGGTGCCCAAAAACTGGAAATCAAGGGGATGTCCATCAATTGGAGAATGGCTGAACAAATTATGGTATATGAATGTAAGGGAATACTATTGTGCTATTAGAAATGATAAACAGGAAGACTTCAGAGAGGCCTGGAAAGACTTATGTGATCTGATGCTGAGAGAAAGGAGAAGAGCCAGGAGAACTTTGTGCACAGTCATGACCACAGTGTGCTAGAGTTTTTCTGGTAGACTTGGAACTGCATTGCAATGCAAAGACTTAAAAAAATTCCCAATGGTCTTTTAAGGCAAAATGCCTTCCACATTCAGTGAAAGAACTATGGAATTCAATTGCAGAATGCAGCAGATTTTTTTGGTGTGTGTGTATTATGTTGTTTTGTTATATGATTTCTTCCATTCATTTTAATTATCCTGCACAGCATGGCTATAGTGAAAATGTATTTAATAGGAATGCATGTGTAGAACCTATAAAAAATTGTATGCCTTGGGGAGGGAGGGGAGAAATGGGGGGAGGGAGGGAAAAAATTCTTAGTTATATGGTAGTGATTGTAGAACACTGAAAATAAAATTAATTTAAAAAAAGAATTCAAGCTTCCACAAAATAATCAAAGAAGAAAATCTAAGTAAAGAAAAATCTTACAGTACAAGGAGACACATCAACGGATAATATATCAACATATTTTAAAATTAGGTAGAAAGATTAATATCAAAACATCTCAAATTACAATTATCTTTAAATAAATATCACTAGATAAAATAAATTGAAGCAATGCTTGATGAAACATAGAACAGTCTGAAATTCCAAGAAAGAATGAAACTACAACAGAATATTCCAGATTTATTAAAAGTAGAAGTGAAAAAATATGTGGTTAGAAGTTAGAAATTAAGGCTTGCACAGCAGAAACAACTAGCAGATTAAAAAAAAAAACGAATTCACTGGTGAGTCTCTCAAAAAAAGCAAAAGATAGAACATCAGACTGGAAACACAAGTATCGTGAAGTGAAGGAGAATCTAGAAAAGGAAAAACAAAAGGCACAGTAATTCTAAAAGAACTCACGTTCTCTGTACATTCAAAAGTCATTCCTTTCCAAGAAAGGATGTTGAGAAACAGTTTAAGGATTATAGGTCTCTCAGAAGAATACGACAAATAAAAATACAAAACAAAACTTGAACACAATAATGTAGGAAATAATATAATTGTAAAATAATAAGACTGTAAACAAAAAATGCATGCTGAATAAAAGAGAAGCATCTTATTATTCCAACAAAATAAACAAATGGGGTATATTATTCATTTTTCATAACACCAAACAATAGAAATATTGGAAAGTTTAAATGAATGCAGCTATCAATGAAAGAATAAAGAACTAGATATATTATCTTTACTCTCCAGATTATTTTTTTTAAAACAGAAAGAAAAAAATTGACCTATTAGTTTAAAAACAACAACAAAAACAACAGATGAACCATTAGAAGATTTTTTTTTTAAATCATAGAAGGGGATAAAGATGAAAAAGTAATTTGAAGTAACAGGAGAAGTGACAGGGGAGGAATAGGCCTGAAAAACCAAAAACTAAATCTACCCTATCTTCTGGTGAATCAATATATTTTGTTCGATGTAATTGCAGACATAAAGTGTATATAAATGAAGAGCAGGAGGTGGGACATAGAAAACATGTGATTTATCATAATCAGGTCTACGTATGAACAAAGAAAGGAAGGCAGTTCCCACCGTCTATTAGGTCTAAGGAGGACTATGGAAAAATGGGAGATGTTGCAAAAATCAGGGATTACAACAGTATGAAAGAAGAGTGATACTCTCAAACTAATATGGGGAAGGAGCTCCACTGTTCAGTACAACCATCAAAGGAGAGCTGTATGTTTTTAAAGGAAGACAAGGATCTTACAATGGTTCTTATCTGGAAGGAGTTGCTACACAAGTAGTTCAACTCCTTTTAGAGAGTGTTGTGGCTCCATGGTAAATATTTTATCTCAGAAGAAGGGAACTATGAGTTCCTGGTGACAACTTCCACCAAGAAGCAGAGAAGAACATGTAACCAAGGAAGATATTGCATGGAAAATGGGAGGAAGGGTGATCATGTGGCACTAAAAGGACAGATTTGGGTCATACAACTTGGGATATAGGTCAGTTTCTACTTTGAAGCACTGTTTTTATCATCTCTCCTCTTGTAAGTGTATAATTCTAAGAGTGAAGCACAACTCTTGCAATGGGAAAATGGGACGATGGGCAAAGTTTGCAAAGGCAATGTGTTAGGTCAAGTCAAGCACTTAGTATATACCAGGCACTATACAGTAACATAGAAATTAGTTAGAAGAAAGATGTCAAATCTGGTACTTCAAGAGCTTTAACTACATGAGGAACTCTCAGATAGTAACAAAAAAATAAATGCACATATGTACAATGAATGAAAGATTAATTATTAAGAACTGATTGAGAGACATGACTAATATGGAAGCATGCTTTGCATTACTGCACATGTATAACCTATATGCAATTGGTTGCCTTCTTAAGGGGGGGAGAGAATTTAGAATTCAAAATTATAAAAAACTGCTAAAAAATTTTACATGTAATTGGAAAAAAATAAAATATTATAAAAAAAGGAAAAGAATTGAGGAGAATTCATTAAAATAACAAGATAAAGAAATGCTTCTTAGAAAAAGAAAAGATCAAACAAACCAAAGAACTTGGAGAGGAGAAGAGGAAGGAAGTTTTTGATCTAACCACTTAAATATAAATGAAAATGCGGAAGGGGATTAAATAATTAAATAAAATAAAGGAGGCAAAAGTCAATAAATTGAGTGAAACTTAAAAACCAGGGAAATAGTTGAGAAAGTGGAGTGTGGGTGAGCAGGAATAATGCCTGTGGAATTGTTAAGCAAAAATAATTACTACAGGCAGAGCACTGACAAAGGAGAAAGCAAAACAGTGGCAACAACCAAAAACTCCTAGGACATAAATGGAGGAAAACATAAATTTCTCATAAGTTTAAACATGAATGGATTAACCAATCCAATAAAATGAAAAGGAGTGATAGATTGAATTGAAACATAAAGAAATTCACATTCTACTGCTTACAAGAAACTTATGTAAAAATCAAAGATGTGCACAGAACAGACATAAGTACTTAGAATGAAATTTCCTGTATATCAGGTGAATCAAATAAAGCATAATTTGCACTCACATTATCAATCAAAGCAAAACTTAAAATTCACAATATAAACATAAATAAAGCAGTTACAGTATGTTTGAAGGAACAAATTAATATCAAGACTAAACTTTTATGCTCTTTGATTCTTCCTATGCTTTACCCCTCAGTTTCCAGGCTTTGTCTACTATGCCACAGCAAGCTTTTTACCCTAGAAGTTCATGTCAGTCCTGAATTTCTCACACTAGACATACCCTCCACCACTGTGACATTTTCCTCTGATTGTCTCATTCCTCCCAGAACCTCTATTCAAATAGGACACCTAGGCCCTCCCTATCTTCATTCCTCTTGAGACTGCATTCCTAACTCTCTGGACTTCAAGGGACAGAGTTTCTAAATTCATGCAAGAAGAAAAAAACTGATCTTCAAAAAGGATAAACTCAGTAATGTTGTAAATAGTAGGACATTTTAATACAAGTCCCTCAGACTTGTATAAATCTAACAGAAAAGAAAAAGGGAAAATATTGAAATAAACTAACTGCTAGAAAATAAATAGATCTAAAATTCTTACAGTGTCCTCTAAATAATATATTTATTAATCACTACTACCACGAACTTTTACAAAAAAATGATCTTGTGTTATAACAAAGAAATATTGCAAATGAATATGAAAAGATAGAAGTAATAAATGCATTATTTACAGATAAGAATGCAATAAAATAGTAATTAGTTCAGGAAACATAAACAAAAGACAGACTCAAATGGAATCAATAATGAAATATTAAATAGCTAGTTGGTCAAAGAACATCATCAAAAAATAATGACTATTTTAAAGACAATGATAATAATGTATGCCAAAATTTCTGGCATACATTTAAAGCAACCCTCGAGAGAAAATATATTTCTAAAAATGTACATTAGAAACATAGACAAGAAGAGGATTAATGAACTGGATATGCATTTAAAAATTAGAAACTCAGCAAATAAATACAAAACAAGCAAAAAAGGATTAAAAATTAACTCAGACAGGTAAATTGGAAACCAAAACCAATACAAAAATGAGAAAACCAAAAGCTGTTTCTTTGAAAAGATTAATAAAACTGATAAGCCTTTTAGCCAACCTGACTGAAAAAGAAGACAGAAAATCAGACCAACAAAATAGCAAATGAGTAAGGTGAAATCAGGATAAACTCAGAAGAATTTTTAAAAAATTATTGGAACCTCAATTTTACTACCAAAACTGAGAATATGAGAGAAATAGAGGATTACCTTCACATGTGTAAAGTACCCAAACTTTCAGAAGACCAAATTGAGATTTTAAATATTCTAATCTTAAAAAAAGTAGAACTAGCTTTTAAAAAATTGCCACAAAAACAGAACAAAACAAAACAAAATCCTCATTATCCTCACAGACTCTCAGAATTCTTTAAAACTCTTAAATAACAATACCAATATTATTCAAATTATTCTTAAAAATTGAGAAAGTATTCTACCATATTCTTTTTATGAGACATACATTCCTCAATAAGTAAAGTAGGAGAAAGCAAAGAAAGAAAAATATAAACTGTATTATTATACATCAACTTTAAAAAATGGCACTGATTAGAAAAAATAGAGATCACTGGAACAGACTAGGCAAGCAAGAATCAGAAATAATGGAACTTAATTAGTCCACTGTTTGACAAAACAAGTTGACAACCAACATAAATTACCTTGGAAAGAACTCCTTGTTTGATAAGAACTGATGGGAAAACTGTCAAGAGGTCTAGCAGAAATTAGACTTTGATAAACATGTTATACCATATTATACTATAGATTCAAAACTGATATGACCTCAATAATAAATATCATAACAGAAGCAATTAGAAGTACATCACATGTCTTTCATGGATGAAGTTTGAATTTTTAGCAAAACAATAGAGAGATACAATTATAAAAGACAAAATAAATTATTTTAAGTACATGATATTGAAAGTTTTCTGTACCTATAAAACTAATGCATCTCCAATAAAAAAGGATGTGGCAAATTATGAAAAAAATCATTTTATCCAATATCTCTGAGTGTTTGATTTCTAACACAGACAAAGAATAGAAACATATAAGATCAAAAGCCAATCACCAACAGATTAGGGATTAAAGGATGTAAACAGTTCTCAAAAATAGCACTGTAAACTATTAACTATATTAAAGAATCCTTTCAATAACCATTAATGAAAGAAATTCAAATAAAAGTAATCTTGATGTTTCACTTCACCTGACATTTCACTTAGCAAATGGGCAAAGTGAGAAAAGACTAGAATCATCAATGTTGGAAGTTGGTTGTGGGAACATAGGCACACTAATATGATCTTGGTATAATCATTGTGAAAAACGACTTGTAATTTTTCAAATAAAATGCTAAAAATGTTCATGCCCTTTTGCCCAGAAATTTCACTACTGGGTAATTAACTCAAGGAGGATTTTGACAAAAAGAAAGACTCACTATACATCCAAATTTTTATAACAACACTCTTTGTTTTAGCATAGCATTGGAAGCAAAGTACCTCTGTCCATTGGTTGGGGGTGGCTAAAGAAATTATAATACATACATGTAATATAAGATGACTGAGCTATAAGAATTGAATAACATGATGAACACAGTGAAACATTGAAATACATGAACTCATATGAAGTGCAGTAAACAGAGCCAGAAAAACAATATATACGATGACTACAACTGCCACAAAACAATTGAAACTGAGTTTTGTGGAATTCAGTAGACTAAGCTTGACCCCAAAGAAAAGGAGAAGACACCTTTCCCCCACTCCTTTGTGGAGGCAGAGAATCCAAAATTCTAGAATATTGTATAGAATGTTATAATTTTTAGTATATCAATCAGTTTTGTTGAATTTTTTTCTTTGCTCTTGTTTTCTTTTATTTAAAAAAAATTGTCATAAAGAATGGTTCCCTAGGAGGGAGAAAGGAAAAATATGTAAGGAGAAACATGTGATGTAAAAACAAAATTAATAAAAAGCTTTCAGAAAATGTGAAGAAGAAATTGAATGGATAGATAAAGTAAAAATAGAAAGTGTCTCCTTTGATATCCACTTATATGGTCTTCCCTAAACTTTTTCACTCTCATTCTTGGATTTCTTCATGAGTATAACTTTGTAAAAAAAAAAAAAAAAAAAAAAAAAAAGAATGGTGCTCTACAACAATTTTTTTCAATCTCTCCTGGTGCGTTTTTTGGTTTTGTTTTGGGAAGGTATATTCTTCCAGAACCATATATTAGTCATGGATATCATCCTACCAAATCTCAATAGCAACTATGAATTGATATTTGCTCTCTTGTGTTAGGATCTCTACTTCTTCTCTATCACCTGCATTTTGTGCATTTGCTTATAAATATATGAGTTCCCCCTCCCCCCATCATCTTTGGTAGAGCATTCTGAGCTCATATTGGTCTGATCCGCCACTGTACACATTGAAACTTCACTTTGTCAATGTGATGTCATTTTGGTGCTCTTCAAGAACGAAGGACAACAACCAACCAATATGAGGCCATAGCTTCTTTCAATGGCCCCTTTCTTGTATTTGGATTCCTTTGAACTTCTGACTGTTTTGTAGACTATAATTATTCTCAATGACATTTAACTTGGCATATTTACATTGGTGATTTCATTCTTAATCCTTGCTTTTCTGATTAAATCACAGATTCTTAGGTAAAATTCTAATATTCCCCCAACATTCCTATCATTTCCCCCATAGTAACTTGTTGCTCCTCGATAAAAATTAGGTCCTGAGCATAATATAGTATGTTCATATTGTAGTCTTTGAAATAAAATGCTGGTCTAAACCCTTTTTCTGCATAACTTTTACCCAGATTTGTGTTCTTAGGCTTATCAAACACTGGAATACTGTCCATATCTGTTCCATTGACCTACTTTTCTATTTTTATTGAATATGAGATACTTTTAATAATTACACCTTTATCATACAGTTTGAGATGTGGTAACATGAAGCCTCTCACCTTCCTGTGTTATTTTCATTATATCCCTTGTTAATCTTCCCCTTTTGTTCCTCCCAGTGAATTTTGTCATTAGACTATCTTATTGTATAAGGCATCATTTTACTACAGTGTTAAATTTAATTTGGTAATGTCATCATGTTTTCTATACTGATGTGGTCCAGCAATGAAAATTGAATCTCTCTCTAGTTGATTAGGGCTTCCTTTATTTCTGTGAAAAGTTGTTTCATCTTATTTATGTAAGTCCTTTATATGTATTGTTAAGGTAATTCCCTTATATTTAATGCATTTTGAAATATTTAATGGAATTGTTTTCCTCTTCCCTCAGGTTTTTATTGTTAACATACAGAAAAGCTAATGATTGCTTTCAAATTCATTTTGAATCCTGCTTATTTAATGAAGCAGCTAATTGTCTTCGTTCTTATTTTGCTGATTTTCTGGAGCTCACTAAGTAAACCATCATGGTCTGCAAATGGAACTCATTTACCTCTTTTTTGCCTGTTCTAGTTTTCTTATGTTCTTTTTCCTAACCTTCTTGTTATATCTACTAGCATTTATCACATTCTTTCAGACAGTAGGAGTAGTAGGAATTCTCACTCTACACTTTATCTTTTTTTGAAAAATTTCCTTTTTCCTTTTATAGGTAAAGTGCTTGTCTAGCCCTTGACTTTATTTGGGTGACTTTGGATAATATTAAGGAAAAGTGCTTTTATTTATATTCTCTTTAATATTTTTAACAAATTATATTTTTATTTTGTAAAACACCTTTTCTGTATAAATCAATTAAAATCAATGATTTTCATAATTTTTTGCTGTTCATATGATTGGTTATATTAGTAATATTTCCAATCTGGGATAATCAGTCTTGCAGTCCTGGTAGAAATTCAGTATGATCACAGTGAATAATTTTTTGAATATATATTGATGTAACCTTATTTCTCCTACTTAAATATTTTATTATACTAGCCAATGGCAATATTGAACTATTATTTTTTCTTTCTAATATGATAGCAGGACCATCAAAGAATCATAGATGTACAAATACAAGAGGTTTTTGAGTTTATATAGTTCACCCTCCTTATTTTATAATTGAGGACATTGAAGCCTGGGCTGATTAAGTGACTTACCCAAGGTCACCTAGGAAGTACCAGTTTCAGGAAGTGAGCCTCGGATCCTCTTCTCATTTCCAATGTAACACCATTTCCACTGTACTACACTGCCACTCACATTTGTCCCATAGATACAGTTTGGTCATATACTTCTTTTCTCCGTTTTTGTGAACACTTCATGTAATGTAGGAATTCTATAGCATTTAAATGTTAGATAGAATTAACATAGAATTCATCTCGTTCAATCTATGTTATTTTTAAAACCTTCTGAGAGTTCATTTATGAAGTGATCAATTTCTTTCTCTGAGAAAGTAGGTCCTTCCTAATCTGTCTTTGTTTTATTAGTTTGAACAGTTTGTATTTTTATAAATATTCACCCATTTCATTTAATTTCTCAGCTTCATTTTGAGCTAATTTTGTGACAGGTTGCCATACAAAGTTTTTGTCAGTGCTCTCTTGATGCAGGGAAAAGGCAAGGAATGCCTCCTGCACCTTGAGTAGATCCCCTGTGTTAAGATTCTGGGAGAACAGCATTGAGATGTACAGAATGAGTGGGCATAGATGGGTCACAATATGCATCCTTGGAAAGAATTCTTGAATAGATGAAATCATAGGTCCCCTTTAGCATATAATTAGACACGCTGATTTATGATATTTTCTTCAGTTCATCTACCTATCTTTTGAATTGTGCCTTTTGGTTTTCATTCTTAATAATTTGGTTATATTTTTTCTCTCTTTTTAAGTTAATTAGGGCATGGTTTATCAATTTCAAGAATCTTAGACAATAGTAACAGAAGGAAAAGCAAGAAAGAAATTAAAGATCTGAATTGATGGAAATGTTATATTCATTTTTTTCTAATTGCTTTCTACATAGCCTCCATAGCTAAGTGACTTTATTTATGACTTCTTTCTTGGATTTTGACTTCTGTGGATTTCTGAACATTTATGCTTCTCATATGTCCTTTATGTGGCATACGAGGGGCCTAGTGATGTTGGAGAGAGAACTGGCCTAAAAACTTGGCAAAAAATCAGAGTCTGTCCCTATTCCTATATATTACCTAGTTTAGGGAATGTATGTAGTTGGTCTTCTCCTTCCCTATTTCTTTTCAGTTTAGTAGTCTTTTGAATAGATTTTCAAGACCAACCAAAAAACATTCTACCAGTTTGTCAGTTTATCTATCTCCTTCTTGATCTATTTACTACATTTGTTATTGCTGCCTGTCTTTTCCTTCCGGGTACTCTCTCCTGTCTGGGTTTTTATGGCACTAGCCTCTTCTAGTTCTCCTTCTACCTATCTGACCACTCTTTATTTTCCTTTACTGACTCGTCACTTATATCATGTTCCCTAACTGTGGGTATCTCCTAAGGTTTGGCCATAGTCCCTCTTCTGCATCCTTCTGCATTCTCTCTTGGTAACCTCATCAACTCCCATGGCTTTAATTATCATCTCGATGCAGATGATTCAAAGATATATGCAAATGCAACCCTAGTCTTTTCCCTGAGCTTCAGTTCCACATTGCCAATTGTCTATTGAACATTCCAAACCAGATGTCTCAGTGGAGTCTCTAAGTCAGCATGTCCAAAACTCAATTTATTATCTTCCCCCAAAACTTTTCCCTCTTGTACTCTTTACTATTTCTATCAAAGGCAGAGCCCATCCTTCTAGGTTCTCAGTTTTGTAACCTTACTCCTTAACTCCTTACTTTTCCTCACCATACACATCTAATCATTTGCTGGAGATCTGGATCTTGAGCTCAGAATAGAGGACAAACTCTGAGATATAGATTTCACTCCATAGCTGGAGCTATAGGAATGGATGGTTGAAATTACTAAGGGATAGTCTTTGGAAATAGAAGAGGACCAAGTACATACCCTTGTTCCACATTTCTATTAAGACACTGAGGATTCAGTCATTTCACTATGTGAATGGGAAGGGAAGTGGCAGAGTACCTTTAAATTAGTCATGTAGCCTACAAGGCAATATTAACAGGTCCAGAAATATGAATGATTCATTGCTTTAAATAAGTTACAAAATTATCAGAGACTTCAAATGAGTCTAGTGTTACAGTGGTGGGGTTTGCAAATTTAATTCCTTAAGAGGCCAATTAAAATTTCTCTATTCTATGGCCACAAACTGAGCTCCTATGTACACCCACACAACCTCATTCATGTGAATCTTTGCTTCCCAAGAGAAGTAGAGAGTGATCAGAAGTGGGGTGTAATTGAAGGGCAGATGAGAGTTAACTATAGGTGCACATCCATTTGGATACCAGATTCAAGAGCACACTTTGCCAATTATGGATCACTAGTACTTTACTTCCTCAAAGACACATCTTTTAGTAAAGTGAAAGGAAAGCCTATATGAAGGGTATTGAGGTGGGGTGTGGAAGATAAGGAGCTTTATCATAAATATGGTAATACAATTCGAGGATCATTGGTAATAAGATACCCAGGTGACTGGGGACATCTCTGCGTATGAATTATAATTTTAAAGCAACAGCAGTACTAGCTGGTAGTCTGGGAATAAGGTGGACTTGGGCTCAAGTACCACCTCTGAGATATATTGATGTATGACTATAGACAAGTCATTTAACCCCTCAGAATACTTGATAATGGTTCAAAAGTATGTTTTTAATTAAATTTCATATTTTCAGTTATCATTCACATTTTCCTTTTCTCCCCCTCTCTACTCCTCCCCACTAAGAAAAAAATCAAGAAAAAAAACCTTTTTGACACATAGGCATAGTGAAGTAAATCAAATTTCTGCACTGACCACATCCAAAAATGTATATCTCATGCTGCATGAGTCCCATCACTTCCCTGTTAGGAGGTGGGTACCATTTTTCATCACTGGCTCTCTGTTGTCATGACTGGCCATTGCACTGATCAGAATTCTCAAGTCTTTCACAATTGTTCATTTTTGTAATGGTGATGTTACGGTGTAAATTGTTCTCTCAGTTCTACACTTCACTATATATCAATCCACATGTGTCTTCCCAAGTTTCTCTGAAACAACCAACTCCCTTTGTCATTTCTTGTAGCATAATCAATATTTATATACCATAATTTGTTCAATAACAAGGCAATATTAAGGTCCAGAAATATGAATGATTCATATTTCCCCAATAGAGGGACATCTCCTTAGTTTACAAATCTTTGCCACTATGAAAAGAACTGCTATAAACATTTTTGGATATATAAACCCTTATGTTCTTTCTTTGACCTCCTTAGGACATAATTCTATTACTTATCTTATTGGCTCAAAGGATATGCACAGTTTGGAAACTCTGGGGACATTGTTCCCAATTGCTTTCCAGTATGGCTACACCAGTTCCCAGCTCCATCAGCAGTACATTAGTATCCTTCTTTTCCTCAGTCCCTCTGACAATTGCCGTTTTCATTTTGTGTTAGCTTTGCCAGTCTGATGGGTATGAGGTGGAACTTCTGAATTGCATTAATGTGGATTTCTGTAATTATTAGTGATTTAAAGTATTCTTTTTCATGTGGTTATTGATCACTTAGATTTCTTTCCTTGCGAACTCTCTGCATATATCTCTAGAGCATTTAGGCATGAGCTTTTGATCTTCATTGGTGAAAGGCATCTCCACACTTGCAATATCTTCACAGAGATGACCTCGTAGATCTGAATCAAAAATAAGACATTATAAACAGATATAAAATGCATTCAGTTCATTAAACATTTCAGTGCCTACAATCTATACAGTACTGTATTAAACATTCAGATAGACGTGGAGATGAGAATAAATTATTCTCTGTTCTCAAAAAAATTAAATTCTGCTAGAGGAATATAATATGTAAACAAATAAGTATAATACAAGGTCAGGAGTGAAGTGCCAAAGTAGAGATGAGACAAATAGTTCTAGGAATATTTGAAGAGTGAGAGAAAGTGATCAACTAGGGAGATCAGAGAAAGCATTTTGATGCAAGCTCGGGAATATCTGTTTCAGAATTCATCAAAATTTAAGCGTGTAAAGGCTAACTTGCATAGGCTATAGGAGGAAAATATTTTCTCACCATATTCTATTATTTGACTCCCACTCCTATCAACTCTACCCCTAGCCAAATCCTCTTCAAATCATTGAAACATTTGTGTATACATCCAGTATCAAGAAAGTAGCAAGATCAAGCAGTTTGTTCTCTAGGTATACAGAGCAAATTTACTAGGATATACTGCTATGCTCCTGTGGTACCTCAGAAGATCTCAAAGAAAGGAATAGTGGCACTCTAAAGACAAGCCCACAGGAGTAATGCTTTGTCAACCTGTGTGAAGGAGACGTTTGGACCAAAATACGAAGACTTTGCTTCCATTTTAGTCTTTGTGATGTACATATGACCTAAAGGACTGAAGATAGAGACAAAGGAGCATGCTTTCATTTTAAATATAAGTAAGCCAAGTCAGTAAGTATTTATTATGCTCCTGCTATGTGCCAGGTGCTGGAGATAGAAAGAGAGGCAAAAAAAATACCCTTGTTCTCAGGGAACTCAATTTAATACGGGGGGATACATGAAAATAACTATGTACAGATGTAAACAAGATCTTTGAAGAGGAAAGGTACTAGCATCAGGGGACATTGGGAAGGATTTCTTGTAGAAAATGGGATTCTGTCTGGCACTTGAAGGATGCCAGGGAATCTAGGAGATACAGATGAGAAAGAGAATGCTCCAGACATGTGTGACAACCAGCGAAAATGCCTACAGATAGAGATGGAGTATGTGGTGAAAGAAACCACAAGAAGGCTATTATCAATGGAACCCAAAGTATATGGGCAGGAATAAGGTATAAAAAAAATGGAAAGGTTGAGGGGGCTAGTTGGTATAGTTTTCCTTTTTATTTCAAGATATCTTACTTGAAAGTACTTAAGTAATTGGTCCATTAATTGTTAAAAGGGCATTTTAAAACCTTAAAGTAGAACGTGATTTCTTCTAATGAATTAAGTTTCAATAATGTCACAGTAATATTCCTGACTTGATCTTCCTCGTGATCTATTACATGCCATTAAAATCAACTAACATTACTTCTTGGACTGACAAATATTATGAAGCATTTCTTTTAAAATCATACAGAAAGCACTGAAGTGTTCTGAATATTAATCCTATTTAGAGAAGAATGTGTTATAATAAAGAATTTCATTTCCATCAATGCAACCTTTCCAGGAATGCATCAGTTTGGATGTATTCCTTTCCTATTAATGGAAGAGCACAATAAAATCACACCTGTCCCAGAAGTCACTATTTGATACCTTCCTTCTCAACCTTTTCATTAACAGAAGAGAATTGTTTACCAAAATATTATCTTAATAGGACAGAAAATGTAAAATTATTTTGGATATTGTCTGATCAGCAATCATTTGGGTACATACTTTATTTTTACTGGTAGAGATCATCTGTCTGTGTGTCCCCATTTGTCTCTCCCTGTGTCCTGATCTGTCTGTGTGTCCCCATCTGTTCACATGTCACCATGTGTCTGTCAGTATGTCCTCATCTGTCTTTGTATCCCCTACCTGTCTGTTCACATGTCTCCATCTGTCCATATGTCTCCTATTTTTCCATGTATCCCCACATGTCTGTGTGTCCCCATCTGTCCGTGTGTCCCCATGTGTCTCTCCGTGTGTCCCCATCTGTCTGTGTGTCCCTATGTTTCTGTCTGTGTGTCCCCATCTATCCGTGTTTCCCCATGTTTCTGGTTGTGTGTCCCCATGTGTCTGTCCATTTGTCTCCATCTGTTTATGTGTCCCCATCTGTCCACGTGTCCCCATATGTCTCTCCATGTGTCCCCATCTGTCTATATTTCCCCATCTGTCCTTTTGATTCCTTAGGATAAGATATTGCACGACCCTTCCTCACGCAAAGCAAAGTGAAGTGCAAGTCATGTCATCATTTCTCTGATGTCATGGTCTTCTTTGAAAATAAAGGACAAATGCAACCTTTGAGTAGATCAAGCTGCTTGACTGAGGACTCAGCTTGCTTGGTAACCCAGCTCATCTTCTCTCTTCTGTTCCTCTCCTCTTCCTTTGAACTATACTGGCTAAATGTCCTTCCTTCCTTCCTTCCTTCCTTCCTTCCTTCCTTCCTTCCTTCCTTCCTTCCTTCCTTCCTTCCTTCCTTCCTTCCTCCCTTCCTTCCTCCCTTCCTTCCTCCTTCCTTCCTTCCTTCCTTCCTTCCTTCCTTCCTTCCTTCCTTCCTTCCTTCCTTCCTTCCTTCCTTCCTTCCCTCCTTCCTTCCTTCCCTTCTTCCTTCCTTCCTTCTTTTTCCCAAAACCTTAAAATCAGTGCACTCTGAAGCCCATAGGTTCGACAACAATAGGTCCCTGCCAAAGCTCCATTTAATGGCTGGCTTAGAGTGATTATCAATAGCAATAATTTCACTTTCCCTCCCAGATTGATTTAGTTTTTTTTTTCTCTTGTTCATTACAAGGACCATTCCCTGACTATTTCTTAAACAGGCCTATTCACTCAATGGTCATTACCTCCCTCTAAGTGAATACCTGAAAAGATCAGCCTAAAAAGGCCAAAGTCTCCCATTGCATCCTGGGCCATCTCCAGTCATTCTGAATATCTGGTCACTGGTTCAGATGGTTCAGGAGCAGAAAGTGAGGTTGGTGATCTTGCACAGCCCTCCCTCACTCAAAATGGTCAAGCGCAAGTCAAGTCATCATTTCTCTGATGTCATGATCTTTAAAAATGAAGGACCAACACAATAAACAATAAGAGATCAAAATCCATTCATTCTTTCTTATGTGTGATTCTTGTCCAATGTTTTTGACAAATAGCCTGCAGAAGATCAGTGTATAAGTAGCTTGCCTCTTTCTCTAATCATATGCATTCTTGATGAAATGTTACTTCTTTCCTCTTTATTTAACAGTTACTAATACCCAGTGCTACAACTTCTTTACTGCATATGTCTTCAGCCTACTGAGATAAACTTTTCTCCTCTACCATTCTGAAACTTTCTGTCACCAAATCAAATGGCCTTTCTTCAGTCCTCATCCTTCTTTACTTCTTTGTACCTGCTGACCATACTGAATATCACATCCTATTGTATTGCTCCCACTCTTGCCTTCAGAGATATTCTCTTATTTTTCCTATCTCTCTCGCCAGTTTCTTTTTTACCCCCTTCATTGTGTTATTCCACAGCACAGGGCCAATCACAGCCATTGAGCATTCTCTGGAACATCACTTTAATAGCCATTTTGCCAGCTCCGCATAATGCAAAGTCAAGTAAAATATACTTTTTATATGGGCATATTCTCTTATCTGGTTTTCTTTGTAGAGAAGACACTGCTATTCATCAGTGCCACTTTCTACAAATTGGCGATGCAATGTTTGCAAAAGTCTAGGCAATAGAAGTACAAAATGGAAGTATGGGGTTGTTATAGTTGTAAAGAGAGATTTTGCCTCACGAAGCAGCTACTAGTTTTTATTCAATACATTCAGTGGAAGCTGCTTATAATTAATGTCCTGTTAAAACATGGAAATTTTGTGATTATGCAAAATAAAAACCAGTTCTAAGTCAATAAAACTTTAGCATATATGATCATTGCCAAAAGTTTGTGTAATCTTGCTCACTGGACAAAAATCTTCTACTCTCAAAATCACAGAATAGCAAACTCTTAAGACTTGGAAGGGATTTGATAGGACATTTTATCAAACCTATATCTCTAAAACATCCCCAACTGGTGGTCATCCAGCCTTAACCGTAACCCTAAATTGAAGTCTTCTAGTGTGAGAGAATTCAGTACCTCCTAAAGGAGCCTACTTCACTTTAATATAGTTCTTTGTTAGGAAGTTGAATTCTACACTTCAGTATCTTCTACTTCCTTCCAGTTCCACTTTCTCTTTATGTTTTTGTTCAGTCATTCTACTGTTTTCAACTCTTTATGACTACATGAACTGTAGTACACTAGCCCCTTCTGTATTATACTGTTTTCTGATCTGTTCAAGCCCATGTTCATTGCTTCCACAACACTATCTGTCCATGTCATCCTATGCATGCTTCTCCTTTTGCCTTTAGTCTTTCCCCAAATCAAGGTCTTTTCCAGTGAGTTCTATCTTCTCATTATGTGTCCAAAGTATTTAAGCTTTAGCTTCAGTATTTGACCTTCCAGTGAGTAGTATGAATTAACTTCTTTAAGTATTGACTGATTTTATCTCCTTGATTTCCCATGGACTCTCACAAGGCTTCTCCAATGCCACAACTTGAAAGAGTCAGTTCTGCAGCACTCAGCATTCCTTATAGTCTAACTCTCACAGGCATACATTGCTGCTGCAAAAACAATAACTTTGACTATATTGACCTTTGTAGGTAAAGTGATATCTCTATTTTTTCATATATTGTCCAGATTTGCTGTAGTTTTCCTTCCAAGGAGCATGTGTCTTTTAGTTTCATGACTGCAGTCACTGTCTACAGTGATCTTTGAGGCCAAGAGTACAAAATCTGATACTTCCATTTCTTCCCTCTCTATTTTCAAGGAAGTGATGGGACCAGTTGCCAAAATGTTGGTTTTGTTTTTTTTCTTTATTTTAAGGTTTGAGACATCTTTTACACTCTCCTCTTTCACCCTTATCATGAGGCTTCTTAATTCTTCACTTTCTTCTCTTGGAATGGTATCATCTGAATGTGTTAGATTGCTGATATTTTTCCTGGCAACCTTAATTCTGGCTTTTGTTTCATCCAGCTTGGCATTCTGTATGATGTACTCTGAACATAAGTTGAATAAAAAAGGTGACAATATATAGCCATGTCGTACTCTTTTTCCAATCTTAAACCAATTAATCGTTCTGTGTTCAGTTCTAATTGTTGCTTCTTGACCTGCATATAGGTTCCTCAGGGGACAAGTCAGATGATCTAGTACTTCAGTTTCTTTTAGGAATTGATACATTTTGTAATTCACACAATCAAAGGCTTTCATATCATTGGTGAAGTAAAAATAGATGTTTTTCTGAAATTCCCTTGCTTTCTCTATAATCTAGCAAAAGTTGGCAATTTGGTCTCTAGTTCCTCTGCCTCTTTAAAAAAACAGCCTGAACTTCGGGTAAATTTTTGGTTCACATATTGCTGAAGCATAGCATGCCAAATCTTAAGTATAACCTTGCTGCCATGTGAAATGAACACAATTATTCAATTCTTTGAAAATTCTTGGCATTCCCTTCTTTAGGATTGGGATATAAATTGATCTTTTCCAATGCAGTGTCTACTGTTGAGTTTTCCAAATTTGCTGGCATATTGAGTGCAGCATCTATAACAGCATCAGCTTTTAGAATTTTAAATAACCCTGCTGGAATTCTGTCCCCTCCACTATCTTTCAAATATTTGAATCCCACTCCTACACATATTCTGTTCTCAATTCAGCATAACACATTTTATTAAAACCCTAACATGTGCACAGCAATGTGGGAAGTGCTGAGGTTGTGAAGTTAAAACACAGTGCTTAACCTCTAGGAATTTTGCTTTATCAGGCTAAACATCTCCAGTTCTTCCAACTCATCATCTTAGTCATTCTTCATTGTTAAAATGCCTCTTAAAACTATGATGACATCATTTAAATTGGAGGGCTCAGCAGCCTATAACAAGTATATCAAAATGTCTATAATTTCTTATAGAATGGTTGCCCCTACTACTTTTCTTTATTTTTTTTTAAAAGGAAAGCCAGTCTTGACACTCCAAATTCCAAAGTTTGCTTAATCCTTTCTGTCATTCTTTGGAGGAAGTCTAATGGAGAGGACTCTGGGCTGGGAGTCAGGATATGAGTTCTATGGTAGAGGGGGAGCAAGGCCATAAATTCTTTGTTAGTTAAATATTTTTCTCTATTTTTTGATTTTTCAGGTACTATGGAAAAATATAATTTCCCTTTGAAGAATTCCGGCATACGTTTTCAATTAGATTTTCAAATCAAGTTTTGAGAGTTAAATCCCTTATCAAAATATGTATTATCAATTGGAACTAAATGAATGGTTATATCTGAATTATTTTTAAACTAACCATATTTCTGCTATATTTGGGAATTCATTTTAATATTAATGCTCAAATATGTATGTGATCAGTGCTATCTTTTTATCATAAATTACATTTTACTTTTTCACAGAATACAGATATTTTCCAGGGGGCATTGCTGTGATTGGTTAACATCATTTGTAATACGTTCATCAAAAAAATAATTACTGATGCTTCTTTTTGGGGTGAAACTACAATGAAATTTGATCTAGTTCAAAGATAAAATCACAAGGAAATAAGAATACTCTTTGTAGAAAATATGAGCATGAAATTGATATATCAGGACTACAGTAAAGGGCTTCCATTTATTTCATGTAGTGCTAATTTAGACTAAACTGGAGCTTCAAGAAGAAATGAGTCATGGGGAAGAGCTTACAAGGGAAGAAAAATGCCTTGATAAACAGAAAATTGTTATTCTATGCATGCAGCTGGACATAGGCAAAATAGAAAGACCTCTGGACTAAGAGTCAGAAGAGCAGGAGACAAAGAAGATGCTGCACCAGTTTAGAAATATGATGGTGCCTAAAGGGGGAAACAAATGAAAGAAGATGTTTGATAGAAGGAGGCAGGAGACATTAAAATAGCAGCAAGTCACCTGATAGATAAGTAAAGCAGTCTTATCTCCTATTTTTTAAATTAAATTTTCTTTATTTTTTGTTATATTTTAAATTCTAAACTGTCTGCCTGCCTCCCTCCCTACCTACCCCATGTTAGAGAAACTCACCATTCAACATAGATTTTAAAATATATGTAAAACTATACTATGTGTACTTCTATTTATCAGTTCTTTCTCTGGAAGTGAATAGCATTTACCTTCATGGGTCCTTTATAGTTGATATGGGTATTAACATTTAGAGTAATTTAGTTGTTCACAATTTTCTAATAACAATATCGCTGTTACTGTATACAACATTCTCTTGATTCTACTTACTTCACTTTTCATTATTCCATGCAAGTCTTGCATTGTTTTTTCTAAGATCAACCAGCTTATCACTTCTCACGGCACAGTAGTATTCCATCACAATCATGCCACAATCTGTTTAGCATCTCCCATTTGATGGGCATCCCAACAGTTTTCCAGTTCTTTGCCACCATAAAGAGAACTGCTATAAATATTTTAAAATATATAGGTTTTTTTCCCTGATCAACTTGGGAAAGAGACCTAATACAGGCGTTGCTGGGTCAAAGGTTTTATAACTTTTGGACTTAATTCCAGATTGCTCTCCATAATGCTTGGATCAGTTCACAGTTCTCTCAACAGTATATTATTGTGTCAATTTTCCACATTCTCATTCACAGCCATTTGTCATTTTCTGCTTCTATCATTTTAGTCAATCTCATGGATATGAGATGATATTTTAAAGTTGTTTTAATTTGCATTTCTCTAATCAACAATGATTTGGAGCATTTTTCACATGACTGTAGTTTTGATTTCTTCATCCAAAAAAATGCCTGTTCATACCCTTTGACCATTTATCACAAACTCCTATTTTTTGAGACTTGCAGAGTTGTTCCCAAAAAGAAAATCTTCAAGACGTTGCTATTTCCTAGAGGTTTAAGGGATATGAGGTTTGTGTTTCAAATCAGTTCCTAGGGAACTTGATGATCTATAAGAGAAAGTACACCTTTATTAATACTGGCTTTACTTGGTACCATATTTAACTGATGTTCAAAAGCCAAAGCCACTGTTTTCCAAGCAGATTCATTCTAAGAAAGATTTAGGACTGTTGGCCATGGTGCACTAGGCTATCTTTCTGTAATGTTGGTTCTTCCTTAAGTGTCACATGGTGCCCTTTACTGGTGATGACTTTGCTTAATTTTTTTTTCCTCCAACAATAATCACCTTTCTTTCCCATATATCTCTCCTGTGTATTACATGATTTACAAAAGATAGTATAAGCAGCCCCATGCCTGTGCCTGCCACACCAGTGATTAACATTGTGATGCTCAATATTTGGAGGGAGCGAGCTTTGGTAGTGGCTTAGTAATTTCACTTCAACAAAATGGAAAAATTAAGCTGTTGTTGTCCTTTGAGCTGCTTGAGGAGTGACAGTAAATGTCAAAGATAAGTACTTCAATAGGCAATGACATTGCTTTTAGTTTTAATACAAGGCATAAATCTGCCAAATGGAGAAACACCCACAGCGTGCAATAAGTGAATTTTGACAGAACAAATTGGTTTTCTCTCAGTCATTGATGCTGCATTATCTGAAAGAAAAGCAATATGGTTACTACAAAAAGGAGTGGAGTGACTCAGCATTCCTGGCAATCAAATGTTCGCTCTCAAGTGTCTAAAGAGTCCCAGGAAAAGGTGTAAGAGACGGATTTGATTATACCCTTGGTAAGTTACTGATAAAAGGCACCGCAATGGACAGATTTTTGATCTGCACCAGGCATCATGGCTTAGGTCCAGGTTGAAAGAGAAAAATAATATCAAGAAAGACTTTCCTTGAATTTTAGTTGGGGCTTATATGTCCCTTAAATCTTCTGTACATTTTTATAAGAATGAAAACATAGGCAAGCATTGATGGTAGAGTCAATCAGTGAAAACTGATTAAACACCTTGTATATACAAGGTACTGTGCTAAGTGCTGGGGAGACAGAAAAAAGACAAAATACAATCCTTGCCTGTGAGGAGCTCGCAATCTTATGGGAAAAAACATGCAAACAACTATGTGGAAACAAACTATATACAGGATGAATTTGAAATCACAAAGAAGGACACTAGAATTAAGAGGGGTCAGGAAAAACTTTCTGTAGATGGTGGGATTTTAGCTGGGTCTTGAAGGAAGCCAGGAAAACCAGAAGACAAAATAAATAGGGAATACATTCTAGGTAGGAATGGCAGCCAGTGAAAATGCCCAGGGCTAGAGAAATAAACTTCAAAACCAGAGACTTACTTTTGGTTGCAGCTCTCCCATTAACTAGTTAAATGAAAAGAAGTCACTTTACTACTCTAGGGCTTAGTTTCCTCCTATGTAAAATGGAGAAAAGAAGATCTACCCTACATACTTAACTTAAAAGAGTGTTTGGTAATTCTAGCGAGAAGGGAAAGGGAGGAAGGAGAAAAGCATAAGCTGGGGGGGAGGGGAAAATCGGATGGAGAGAAAGACACAGATAGCATTCATAACTGTGAATGTGAATGGGATAAAATCTCCCCTGAAACAAAGTAGATGGCAGAATGGATTAAGAACCATACTACTACAATACATTATTTAAAAACCTGGAAAGACTTATATGAACTGATCCTGAATCAAATGAGCAGAACCAGAAGAATACTGTAAACAGTAACAGCCACATTGTATGATGACTGACTTTGATAGGCTTAGCTCTTCTCAGCAATGAAAGGATCTTAGACAACTCCAAAAGACTCACAATGGAAAATGCTATCCACATCCAAAGAAAGAAATTTGGAGTCTGAATGCAGATGGAAGCAAACTATTTACTCCTCTTTTCTTCTGTTGTTTTGTTTCATTTCTTCTTTCTGGTGGTTCTAATTGGTTCCAATACTTCCTTACATCGTGACTAATATAAAAATATATTTAGTATGAATGTATAAGTAGAGCCTATATCAGATTGCATGCCATCTTGGGGAGGGGGAAGGAGAGAGGGGGAAGAGATTATGAAACTCAAAATTTCATAGAAGGGAATGTTGAAAACTAAAATTAAATTAATTATTTAAAAAGAGTGTTTGGTCATTCAAGAGAATAGTAAACTCTTTGAGGTCAGAGACCCTGTCTTATCTAAACTTTATATCTTACCAGAACTGAATGTAGCTCTCTTCACACAATAAGAGCTTAAAGAAAGCTGGTTGACTTGAATGTGATTTGAAAAAGGACAAAGGACATAGGTGACATAAATAAGAAGAGTATGTTATGATCATGAGCAAGCTGCAGTACTTTACAGATGATGAATTGAGTAGTAGAAGTAATAGAAGTAGAAGTAGTAGAAGCATAAATGATATTATCAAAGAACCGTAGAACTGGAAAGAAAGATGGGTCAATCACACAGGGAGAATGAGTGAGAATCAATGAACAGTCCATGAAAGGTTAAGATATATGTAGGAAATTCCCTAGTAGCACACTGGGTTGAACCTCCCCATGAATCCAGGCCCTCATCATTTCATGTCTGGACTACTGAAATAACTTTGAAATTGATCTCCTACAATTGTTGAACTTCTCACTATGTCTTTTTACAGTCTTTTTTAGCTTTTCTCTTGTGAGTGTATATGCTATACTCTTGGTGTATATATGTTTGATATTGAAATAGTTGTATTGTCTGTGTTGTCTTTAAGTATAAATTATGCTTTGTCATTCATCTCTCGACACTAGGTAATTTTGCCTTGTCTGATAATATTTTCATAAATTCTATTTTTAGAACCATTTGGTGCATAGTAAATTCGTTTCCAACTTCTCATTTTCATTCCATATATGTCCTTTTTTTTGCATCTTATTTCTTATGGTCAGCAAATGTTTTGATCTCTTTTTAAAAAATTCAATTCTGACATTCTCTTTCATTTTGTAGGGGAGTTTCATCTATTTACATTTAATACATAATTTCTGGGTTTGTATTTCGATTTATTTATTTTGTGTGGAATTTTACTCTTTTTAATTCCTTTTTTCCTGTCTTAGGGTGGGAAACCTGTGGCCTCCAGTCCATGTGTGACCCTCTAGGTCCTCAGGTGTGGTCTTTGAATCCAAATGTCATAGAACAATTGCCCTTAATAAAAGGATTTGTTATATAAAACTTGGACTCAGGCAAAAGGCTACAACTAAGGACCTAGAAGGCCACAGATTCCCCACCCCTTTCTGTCCTTTTCTCCATGATTAGCTTTGTTGGCATTATTCTTATTGTGACTTTGTAACTCATTAATATTTTTTTTAATTTTTCCTTTCTTAACTATACCTTATTCTTTAACTCTTTAGATCCTTTTGTCTCTTTGTGATCTCTCTACTTTTTCTTTAACCTTTGATTAGTATTTTTTTTAACATTTCTAGTTTCTGAACTAATTTCCTCCATAATTTGTCCTTTTTTCCCCCATTTTACTAGGTAAAATAAAATTAAAACCTAAGTCTTTGAGAAATCTAATAATAGTCAAGTTATTTACTAATATAATAAAGAGAAGGGGAAGAAAAATCAAATTAACAAAATACAAAAATGAACAGGGAAATATCACGAGAGAAAAATAAAAGGAATTATCAGAGCCTGGGCTGCAGGTTTGTGAAGTGGATCCAGCTCTTGAAGTCAGGAGGACCTGCTTTTGAATATCCTGCCTCAGTCAGGTGGTAGCAATGTGAGCCTGAGCAAATGACTAAACTTCTCCGAGCCTCAGTTTTCTCATCTATAAAATGGCATTTTAATATCACCTATTGCATGGAATTTTGTATGGATCTAACAAGATGTATATAAAGGACTTCACAGACTTTAAAATCCTGTGCAGATGATCGCTGTTGTTATTAGTACGGATAGTTTAGAGAGTTGGAGGGAGGGGGTGTCACTGAGCAATTCCCTGCATTGCCCAAGGTCACAAACCAGTATTTACCTGAGGTAAGACTCAATTAAGATGTACCTTATCCTGAAGCCAGCTGCTTTTCATTATATCACACTACTCTGTTCAGTTATACTACATTATATCACATAGTATCATCTATCATATATCAGTTATTTTATCCTAATTGCATTATATTTTATCAAATTCATTTATTATTTATTCTCATTTTTACTGAGCATTGTTGGATCGATCATTTTTCCTTTAAAATAATGCCTCTTTTGTCGTGACTTTACCTGAAATCCTTGATCATTTTCCTTTCTTTTTTTTTTCACTATTGGTTCATTTGTTTCAGATACCAACTAACATATAATGATAATCTTTCTCTTTGTGACTTTTGGTCCTTCAGCCTTTTTCTTCTCTTTCTCTTATCAGTTAGGCTTCTATTGCCCTGATACGCAAATTTTTTTCCTGTGCAGACCCCTTAAATTGGATGTCTTCAGCTTCCTCAACTCATGGGGTCTGAAGCCCTGCCCTGTACCAGTATAGCATAGACATTACCACAGCTAGGTATATCAACTGCTTCCTTTCAGGCATAGATTCAACTTGTTTGCTAGTTTGCTTTCTATTGTTAGTTCTTACTGTCTTACTCTCCCAGTTGTATCCTGTTCCATTTTGTGGTTGGGTGGAATTAATGATTTCTAATTCATATTGAGAATATTGGGGTTTGGCCTGGGAAGAAGTTACCACAGCTAAATCTTGAAATACAAGCTTACCTGAATGATTTGCTAGCAATGTCTGGTCCACAGGCTGGTTAAGGGTCGTCAGAATAAGTTTCTTAAGAGTGATGACTGTTTCATTTGCATATTTTTATCCCCAGCACTTTCCGTGGTTCATGATACATGGTGTTTAATAAATGATTAAAAGTGCTTGCTGGATTAGGAGTTAGGATTTAGGTAGTTCAACTTTCTTTAATAGAAGAAAACTTATCTTGTATGGACACGCTTCAATTTCCATTTATTGCTTTATTTTTAATTTCTAAGAACTTGTCATATTTCTTGCCATGTTGAGGTTGTGGGGTAAGTGAGCTATGCCAAATACATCTATTTTACTGGTTAACATAACCTAGCAAATATGAAACAGAGAAAGAACTACCATGAGAAAAGAAATCAAGGCCTTAATTTTTAAATTAAATTCTGAAATGTGTTAAAATGATAGTTTTAGAGGGTTATTCAGAAAATTATTATTAATCAAAACTATTATCTTTAGAGTTTGTGTACATGATGAACTACAGATGATGTTTATTAAGCTGCATAGAATGTGGAAAATAGAACATAAGGTCCAATTTATTCCTTTTTATTTCAGGAAAATCAAGTTCCGTCAATGAAAAGATCACTTACTCAGTATTTTGGACCTCATATTTATTCTTCTTGCTTCACTAAAATTGTTGTTTGCAGGATAATCATCCCTTCCTGAATCTTCTGCTATTCTACCATATGTCTTCCCTTCAGTACATTAAATTTAGAAATATATACAGCAAATTTATGTCTCAGCATATGTGATATGTGTACCATACTTTGTATAGAAGGTAATATCTTAATGAAAATCCCTAAAAATGCTCTAATTACCAAATATGTAAATCTAATCTTTGATGAGCATTAAACATTTGAGATGATTAAATAGAGGATTAAACCCTTCATCATTATAAAAGTGACAATTCAGTCATTTAGAAAAGACGGTTTTGAAAAATACAGCTCACAATTTCAATTTCCTTAAACTAAGTTGTATTTTATTTATTGTACATCAGTCAGTGCTATGTGCCATAAAAATAATTATCCCTGTACCCAGTAGAGTTGCCTGGGGATCTATTCCTTACCACCCAAAGGAGAATTAACTCATTGGCTTCTATCAAAATGCTTGTTAGTTTGCTGAGCTTTCTTTAGAATTTACAAACCTTATGCAAATTATTGTTACAAAGCAATTAGAAGAATTTTCATGACTACTCTATTAGGAAAAGCCCAAAACAATGCAACATCAGCTTTTGAATTAAGAAGGTTTTAAAGTAAGTCAGTTTATGCACCCTTGGAAGTTGTATTTATTCTTTAATTGTCAAGGTTAGGCATCTGTTTGTTTTCCAGATTTTTACCTCTGTTATTAATGTGATTATTGCTAATTAGTAAGTGCATTTGCATTTCAAAAAGTTTGTTTGAATTTAACAAAAATGTACTATTCCATGTCAAGACACAGGCTGAGGGCATATATATGTAGTCAAGCTACAAAGATTTTCCTTAAGTAGAAAATTGCTGTCTTTCAAATTTTAGAAGTAGAAAGGACCTTAATTAAATCCCTGGTTTATGAATATACTAAACATTATACTCATTTGGCATTAGATCTTTGACTCTTCTATGGATATCTGTATATCTATATGTAATGTAGATACGCACACACACATATGCTAAAAAAATGCATCTGAACATCCTGATGAAGCTTGGAAGAGAATTTAAAGGAATCAATAATGCATAATCAGAAGGCTTTTAATAGATCAGAAACTGTTATATCCAATAATAGGTCATCAAGACTGGGTAAAATAAATGGACAAAAATATACAAAACATAATATTTCCAGATTCACAATGGAGAAAATAGCGAATACTTTTTTAAATCAAATCTCAAGAAGGGAAATTAAGCCAGTATAAAAAAATATTGCACAGAAAAAATATTCTGGTTATGATGTCTTTACATGACAATTCTATCAAGTATATAAAGACAAAATAATGTCCTATACTCCATAAACTCCCACAAAAACAGAGAAGGTACCTTACCAAACTTTTTTGTATGAAGTAAATATGATCCTGATAACCAAACTAGGAAAGCATAATGCAGAGAAGAAAAGGAGAATTACACCAGAACGGTTAATAAACATTGGTGCAAAAAATAAATGAGACAGCAAGAATTAGGGTACAAAAATAAATACAATTTTTAAGTTGAATTTATACTATAAGTATAAGGAAGTTCTAACATAAAGAATGCTATTTGTTTAATTATATAAATAACAAAACTACTTATAATATGAATATGATATTATATCATATGGATAGACATAGAAAAAGCATTTGCAAAATGCAGCATTCATTGATGACCAAAATACTTCTAAAACAAGTGAACGAAAGAAACATTCTTTGATATGATCAAGATCATTCATAGCCAGAATAATTAGCACCAAGAGCAAGCGTTATTTGTAAGATAAATTCTGGAAACTTTTCCAAAAAGATCATGGGGTGAAACAAAGATTCTCACAGTTACCGCTAATATTTGACATCCTGTAGTGCTAGAGATACTAATTATAACATTTTTTAGACCGGAACTGTGATTTCATCAGCTCAGGAAACACTGATTAGGAAACTCCTTCTGTCAATGCAGCACTTCCTCTTCCATCTTAGAGAGTAGTTTTGTGTACTGAAGGGTTGAACAAATTGCTTAGAGAGTAACACCACCAGGAAGTGTCAGAGGCAGGGCCAGAATGCAGGTCTCCAACCTCCATGAGTAGTTCTCTTTCCACCATGCTACATTGCCTTCTAGAATGCTGGCACAAACTGTAGTGTTTTCCTGAAATGATCAACCTATCCTTCCATGTGTCCTGTAATTTATTCCCTCTGGTTCTGTCCTCCATGGGAATAAAAAACATGCATTTCCCTTCCTCTTAATCATATCTAGAAAGATCTGGGATGCAAAAGGATCCTTGAAGGCTAAAGCCATCATAGACTGTTTCAAAGCCAGCAAGTTTTCCTTTTGCCTAGTCTTAAGCCTTGTAACTAGAGTTGTCAGTCCATTTCTCATTTTGCTTTGCATTTTCAAGGGGAACACTGGCTCCCCAAGAAAGTGCTTATTTTTATCCAATTAGTTTCAAAGTCTTTCATCGTCTTCATAGAACAAAATCTCAAAGGCCTAGCATGACTCCTTTCCCAAGCCTCTTTGTGCGTGGTTCCAGTGATATCTAGTTCAAATTATCTAAGAATAATTCATGACTCTGACCAGTGACAGACAATGAGGATTTTAGCTCCATTTGCAATTTCTGTGTGAGTAGAAAAGAAACCAAAGACTCCATCTCTTTCCCAGTGAGAATTGGGAGCACTCGTTTTGTCTTGCTAGTAATTGAAAGAAAAAATAAATTAAAACCACTTGATCTTACTTCTGTGTGTTGCCAGCCATTTTGGCATAAATAATATAGGGATGACTCAATCTTCTATATTTCTGAGTACTTATTTCAGTATTGCCAGGAAGGACCCATGGTCCCAAATATCAAAATTACTCATTTGTTAATGGGTCTTGAAATTCTGCAGTCAATATTACTGGGTAAAGGATTGCAAGAATGAGTTCTTTAAAATAGTGCATCAGAATTAAACTACCTGGTTGGAAATTAACCTTGAGCCACAATTTGATACTTGACAGCCAGTGCTGATATAGGAGATTTGTTGTCCCTGGATACTGGACATTTAAAAAATAAATATTTTCTGAGGCATATTAGCACTTTTATGAACAATGTTAAAATCTAATGCCTAATTATAGTATGAAGGTGACCTAGGATTTTTTTTTATTATATTTTTTCAGTAAGCAAAAATCTACCTTTTTCAACTTCTTACCCTCATTTAAAAAAGAAAGAAAAGAAAATTCCTGTTAGAAAGTTACATAGTCAAGCAAAACATAATTTCACATTGTCCATGTCCAAAAAATAAAGTCTCATCTTGCACTCTGAGTCTTTCACTTCTCTCCTAGAAGGTGGATTGGGGTAGCTAGGTGGTACAGTGGGTAGAGCACCAGTGCAGGAGTCAGGAGGACCTGAGTTCAAATCTCACCTCAGACACTTGGCACTCACTAGCTGTGTGACCTTGGGCAACTCACTTAACCCCAACTGCCTCATCCTGGGTCATCTCCAATCATCCTGATTCAGATGGCTCTGGAGGAGAATTGAGGCTGGTGACCTGCACAGCCCTCCCTCACTCAAAACAGTCAAGTGCAAGTCATGTCATCATTTCTCCGATGGCATGGTCTTCTTTAGCAATGAAGGACAAACACGCACACAAAAGGTGGATAGCATATTTCAACATGATTCCTCTGGAATTATAGTCATTATGATGTTCAGAGTTCCTAAATCTTTCAAATTTGTTTGTCTCTACAATATCGTTGCCATTGTATGAATTGTTCTCCAGGTTTTGTCCACTTTACTCTGCATCAAGCTCACGCAAATCTTCCAATGTTTCTCTGAAATCATCCCTTTCATCATTTCTTACAAAACAGTAGCATACTATCACATTTATATATGTTCAACCATTCCTCAATTCATGGGCACCATTAATTTAATAAAAAAATTTAAGAAATATAAGAAGACATATTGGTTGGACCACATGTGACCAAATTATGGGAGGACATGAATAAGAATTACCCAGGCATTCATGGATTTCAGTCTACATCATCTGAGGAATAATCCAGATCAATGAAATTACAAATATATTTGAGTGTTTAAGGCCTTGAAGTCCCCATTAATAATAAGCCTTATGGCCTTAAAGGTTTACACACAATGGCCCAAGGTACAGATAACAAGCAAGATGTACTATAGAGCTTAAAAGGAGGCAAATTTAATATCAGAGCTGCCACTGTGATTTGGTGAGATCTCATCACATGTCTGTGGTCATTCTGCCCCTTCCTCTGCCTTCTAATACAAAACCCAACTCTTTGTCTTCATTGTGACCTCTTATCCCTCAACCCATCCTTTCTCTCCCAGGCCATCACCCCTGTTCTAGCTTCACTCTCCTTTCTTCATCTTGTCTCCTTGATGAACTAGTTTCACTCTACACTATCCTCTTCTTTTAAGTCCCTTGTCCCTTTATCACGTCACTGATGGAACCCTGCCAAGATTTAGCTTTGGATCACTCCTACCAACCACTGCCTTCACTCCTCTGCATGTGCTCCTGAATGAAGGTGGAGAAAATCTCACCACCATCCCCACTATCATTTGCCTTTAATTTCCTCTTTTCTACTGACTGCTTTCCTACTGCCTACAAACATATCCACATCTACCCTGTTTTCAGAAAATCCTCACTTGATCCATCTATCCCTGCTAACTATGGTCTGCTTCCTTTTCTGCCTTTTATGATTAATTTTCTGGAGAAGGTCATCCAATAGGTTCCTTCACTTCCTCTCTTCTCATTATCTTCTCCACTTTCTTCAGTATGACTTCTGACCACATATTTCTACTGAAACTGTTCTAAAAGTTATCAGTTGTTTCTTCATTGCCAAATCCAATGGCCTTTTCTCAATCCTCATCCTTCTTGACATTTCTACAACCTTTGACACTTTGAATACCCTCTCCTCTTTGCTACTGTCTTCTCTCTAGGTATCCTGGACACTAATTCTCCCCTTGTTCCCTTCTTATCTACCTGACCCTTTCTTCTCAATTTCCATCGGCCTCTGGGTCATGCCCATTAACTTGGAGTGTTCCACAGGGCTCTGTCCTGGCCTTCAGTTCAAATCTGACCTTAAACACTTATTAGTTGTGTGACGCTGGGCAAGCCACTTAAACGTTGTCTACCTAAGTTTCCTTAACTGTAAAATGGAGATAATACCAGAACCGACTTTGTGGAGTTGTTGTGAGGATCAAATGAGATAATATTTGTAAAGCCCTTGATACAGTGCTGCTTGATATATAATTAATGCTATATAAATGTGTATTTCTTTCTCTTCTGTTTTCTTCCTTTCCTCTTCTCTTTTTCCACTCTTTCACATGATAATCTCATTACCTCCCATGGATTTAGTTATCATCTCCATGTTGATGATTCACAAATCTGCTTATCTAGCTTAAACCTCTCTGCTGCCCTTCTGTGAGGCCTCTCAAACTGGATGTCCCGTAGACACCTTTAAATCAGTATGTCCAAAATTAACTCCTATCTTCCCCCCAAACCCTTTCCTCTTCCATGCTTTTCTGTTATTGCCAAGGGTACCACAATTCTCCCTGCCACTCGAGCTTGCAGCCTAGGCATCATGCTCGACTCCTCACTTTCCCCTTCTAGCCCCACCCCATATCAAATCTATTGCCAAGGCCTGTTGACTTTACTTATGTAACATCTCTACATCACTTCTCTGATATAGTCCCTCACCTCCTGATATTTAGACTATCACAATAGACGGCTAGTTGTTCTGCTAGCCATAAGTTTGTCCTCATTGTAGTCCATCCTCCATTCAACTGTTGAAGTAATTTTCTTAAAGATCCAACCATGTCACCTTTCCTATTTAATAAATTCTGGTAGCTCCTTATCACTTCCAGGATAAAATATGAAATCCTCAATTTAACACACTCTGTTGACCTTAAGGAGTGAGGAGAAATGGTTTCCAATCCTTTTTTTGTTTGTTTGTTTCCAATCCTTTTCAAGGCAACCTCTTTGTTAGGACAAAGAAAACTCCAGCTATTCCATGGATTTTGTCAGCAAGTGAAGGTAGGGGACTTCTGTCTCTTCCCTCTCTCTAAGAATAACTATAGGAGCTGCAAGCATAGTCAATGAGAGAATATGTGCTTCTTGAGGTTACCGTGAGATTGGAACACAAGTCCATGGGTGCCTCTTCTGCTTTATGTTTCTATCCCTAATGAACAAGGGTCTCTGAAGAGTGGTCCTAAGAGATGAATGTTTTGAGCCTTGGCAGCTACCTCACGAGTTATCAAAGTATAAGGGGAAAAATGAAAAACAGGTGGAAGAAGAGAAAGAAAGAAGGCAAGCAGCAGTAGCGGTAGTAGTGGTGGTAGTAATGGTGGTGGTGTCGGTGGTAGTAGTAATATTAGTAATAGTAGTAGTAGTAGTACTAGTAGTAGTAGTACTAGTAGTAGTAGTAGCTATTGTTGTTTGTGTACCTTGATTTAAGAACCACTGTAGTTTATCTCCAGTTCCTGCACATTGGGGCTATGATTTCTAGAAGTGATTCATTAGAATAAAAATCCATTAGTGAAAAACAGTGGTGACAACACATAGAGTTTATCCTAAAAAAGAATCTTACTTGTATAACTCTGTGAAAAGTAAAGTATTATAGAAACTGGTAGAAAAATTCCCAAAGCCAAAAGATTTATTTTTAAGTAGAAGTCAGGCATTTGTCTGACCAGCAGCTCCTGCTCTGCAAGGAGCACTGATAATGTGTTGGCAGTGCTAGGTGTTTCTGTCAGTATCAGCAGGCTCATAGGAAGAAAGCTGATTTAAAGGAAATCATTTTCAATTACATCTAGAGAGGTACTTTTAGAATGGTGCACAGGGATTTAGCCATGTGACTCATATTAATATTAATAGGAGTCATGCCGTGCAATCCCTATGCAATGCTTTGTAAAAGTGCCCTAGAGAGCTTACAGAGAAGCATTTTTTGCCTGAAACACACGGTTTGACTCCATCTCATATGATTATAATTGTGAGTTATTCGATAGAAAGGTTTTGGGGAGAAAAAGTGATACTGACTCTTTCACTTGGCCATATAAGATGACTCCCTTATTAGAGGCTTATACTCCCAAACCTGTCTTGGCTACAGAGACATGAAATAGCAGAAGATACTTGAGGTTTGCAAGTGGCCAGAGAGTTTGAATCTTTTGAGTGAATGTATGTTTTTGGAATGAAAAATGGCCCAAGTAAAGCCTTCATAAACAGCCTCTCTCATTATTATGCTGTTTCAAGTTAAAACAAGTTGAGTAAAAATGGCACACAGTAGATTGGGCTTTGGGTCAAGCTAATATTTCAAACTTTTTTAAGAGTACAAAAATTTTCTGGTTTGATGCTTTAAAGCCCAGTATGTTTGGAGCAAAACTGAATCTTGGTTCTGATTAAAGTCATAGGACTACATACAGCATGTTTTCAGGCCAAAGGACTCTGTTGAAGTTAACAGGATTTTTTCCAATCAGCGATGTATGTTATATTGTGTGTAATGAGTAAGAAGGCCTGTAAGACTTGAGCCTGGGTCATTGTGAAGGATTAGAGTGGATTTATAAATTCAAGGGTTAGAAATACTTTCTCTCAGCCTACTAAGTAGCAGCCTATCTTAAGAAATAGCAATTCTAGAAGCCAGGAATTAACTCCATTGTAAGTCTTGAAGGTCAATGAAAATCAAGTTGTTTAATTCCTAAACTGAATAACTGAGAGAGCAATAGTGGTATTTGTCCCCCACTATGGCAAGAGACCAGTTCAAAGCAGATTAATTCAGTGAACATTAATTAAATACCTCTCATGCACAAGCCACGGTGCTAGCTTCTGAGAATACAAAAGAACACACATACACACACACATATACACACACACATACACACACACACACACACACACACACACACCAGAATATGTATGGCCTTACCCTCACAGGGTTTATCTCAGTCAATCAGTGAGCATTTACTAAGTGCCTTGTACATACCAAACACTATGCTAGGGGCTGGGAACAGAAAGGAAACAGTCCATACCTCAAGGAGCATACATTCTGTCAATACAGTGTCCAAATCTAATACTCTTTCCCTAGAGTAACACTGCTTCCTCAAAAGAGAAAGAATAAGGCTGGAGAGATCCATGTCTATGTCGAATTCCAATTGGGAGTCATTTGAATGGAAATGATTACTAAATCCATGGGAGCTGATGTCCCTTCAGTTGGGATAGGAGGTACACAGATGATGATCCAGCAAAGGAAACTGAGAAGGAACAGTCAGATAGAAGAAACAAGAGAGAACATTGTCATAGAACACCAGATAGTAGAAAGTAAACAGTAGGAGTGGATGGAGGACAGAGGGAGAGTAGATTAAGGAAGGGACTACTCCTAAACAAAACAAACTCTCCAAGGATGTACAAAAATAGTTTTAGTTCTTTTTGAGATACCAAAAAATGGGAATGTAAGGAGGTACTCATGAGCTGGGCAATGGATGAAGGAGTTATGGTATATAAATATGATGGATTACTATTGGGTTGAACTCTTAGCAGCACAATGACCAACTATGATTCCAGGGGACTAATGACAAAACATGCTGCCTACTTTCTGATAGAAGATGAAGATTGCTGAATACAAAATAAGAGAATTTTTAGACACGGCCAATGTGGAAATTTGTTTTGATTTACTATATGTGGTTTTTCTTACTCAGGAAGGGGGTGCGCAGATTTTGGGTGGGGGATGAGAAGAAGGATTTTGGCTGATTAAAACAAATACAATATATTGAAAAAGAAAACATTTATAAAGTGATTTGCTCAGCTGAGAGAAAAGGTTACTTTATGGATTAAGAGAGACTAAATGGCTATTAATTTCTGAAGTTATACAATGAGCAGAAGGGGAGAAGGCAAAGCTCAATGGGAATGGAATTTTTTCTCAAGAATGTATGAGACAAGCTCCTTAGTTCAGGGGATTGTAGAAGGGGTTGTAATGGAAGGCTTGAGGAGAGAAGGAAAACTGAACAGTCACTGTGGGAAATGGGATGAAAACAATTAATCAGGAATAGAATGTTTGCCTTGTTGCTTAATTATAATTTTATGCCTTTAAAAGCATTATCCAGAGAAAAGACCACTAGGCTTCATTAGACTGCCAAAGGGATCTATGATGTGAAAAAGATGACGAACCCCTGGTTTAGAAGGAATAAGGCATAGGGTAAGACAGCAAGTTAGGAGGTCATGTTTAGGTAAATGAATTTCTGTATTCTTGATGATTGGAGTGAATGCTTCCAGGTGATGAAAAGATCAATGTTGTGGACATTCTCTGTAGTTGAAGGAGAATATAGAAATACATCCTGGGAGTTGAGAAGACTGTGCAATGACAAATCAACATGTTTATTGAAGTCCCTTCATATGAGATTTGCAATTGGAGTAGAGGGAAACATTGTGAACCATTTACCCATCTGTAGGACTAGCTGTTCAGGAGAGAGATTAGATGCTAATGAAATCCAATTCAGTAGTAGGATAAGTATGGTAGTAATTAGGTAAAGTAAATTCAGAGTCTATGCCAAACACTATAAAGCAGTTCCAAGAAGTACAGAGTGCTAATATCTGGTATCAAAAGAGACCTCAGGCAGAAGAGATGGCACTAGAGGTGTGCTTTGAAAGAAACTGACGATTCTGTGAATCAAAACTAATGAGGGAACGCACTTGAGACTTGAACCTTGGTAGACTCACTTTTCCTAATTCTCCTTTTCCACCAACTACCCTCTTTTTCCTGATGTTCACACATTTGCCTTTTGAATGTGATGTTCTTTTTTTCTCTGAAGTCTTGTTCAACTTTATCCCTTCTTTTCTATTCTACTAACTAAAAAATAATCTTTGCCCATACTATGGCCATTTCTCAGCTGAATGCTACATATTCCATCCTGAGCTCCTTCATTTATTCCTTTCTAATCTCAGAAGAATTCGAAGGTGAAGCCATTACTCTTTTCTTTTTATTATGCCAGATTCTCTGCTCATTTTGGCCTGAACTCTAGTCTTTCTGGCCAAATGTTTCATCTTCCACTGACTTTTTCTCCGTTGGTATTTCTTCTCCTGCCCCTGGTGTCCAGTACAGCTACATTGTCTTGTCTTGTCTTTCTCAAGTCCTTAGAGAACATCTTTTCTATAACTCATTGTCTCTAGAACTTTTGTCTTTGACAAATGTCAGACAAAAGCTTCATCTTGATTCTTGTCTCCCAATCATTCCCTGTCCCTGCTGGGGATGAAGTCGTGTGTGTGTGTGTGTGTGTGTGTGTGTGTGTGTATGTGAGTGTGTGTATGCATATATATATATACATATATATACATATATATATATATGCATGCACAAATGGATATATATATGTATATATATATGCTTAAAAGCACAGATATATGAGATGAAGTACTAGGTAGTGGTTAGACAGCTAGCTTTGGGGTCTGGACAGTTTCCTTACAAATCTCACCTTTGACACTTTCTAACTGTGACCAAGCACAAGGGACCTGATCTCTCATAGCCCCAGACAACTCTAAGACTATATTACGAGCCAGCTGCTGGTCTGCATTGAAGAAGTTTTTACATCGGGAATTCCTCATACCCTGACGATCAGTGTTCACTGCAATACTTTGAGGATCTGTGATTTTAAGATGAGACACTCCTTTTCTCAACACAGTTC
Organism: Notamacropus eugenii; assembly: GCF_028372415.1. Lineage (NCBI taxonomy): Eukaryota > Metazoa > Chordata > Mammalia > Diprotodontia > Macropodidae > Notamacropus > Notamacropus eugenii. The sequence goes on along the minus strand of NC_092879.1, from coordinate 87,807,825 downwards.
AAAATTCTTTTATGCACTGACAGTTATTGTGACCAAAAAAAAATTGTCATCAACTTTGTGACTGACCTGCTGATGAACATCTCTTGGGTTAACTGGGGTTAGTACTCATACAACAGCATAGTTGATCACCAATCTCATCAAGCATTTCTGGCCAGAGTGTGTTTTGTGCTGTTGCAACCTCTGAGAACATGAGCTCACCTCCACACTATGATGAATTATCCAAAGAGGACTTTAATTCATATAAATGTTTATACACTCATATGTATAGGTACACACACACATATATTTATGTATGTATGAATGTATATACATATGTATATACATACATACATAAACATATACGTGTGTGTGTATCTAAATGCTGGCATTCAAACCCAAGTCTTCTGACTGCAAATCCAGCATTCTTTAGACTGTACCATATTGCCCATTGTAATCCAAGTCATACAGCTGATGAGTGACATTCTACCGACTCCTTTGATTTTATTGTTTTCTCTAATGTGTGTATATGTATGTGTGTACATGATAATAATAGGTAACTTTATATAGTACCCACTGTGTGCCAGGTGGAGGCAGCTAAGTTAGCTAAGTGATCCTGGGCAAGTTACTAAACCTCAGTTTGCCTTAATCTACTGGAGAAGAAAATGGCAAACCACTCCTGCATCTTTGTCAAGAAAACCCCATGGACACTATGGCCCATGGGGTCATAAAGACTCACACATGACCGAACTACTGAACGATATGTGCCAAGCACTGTGCTAAGTACTTTACAAATAGTCTTATTTGATCCTCACAACAACTGTAAGAGGTAGGTGATATTATTATCCCCTTTTTATTTTACAGTTGATAAAAGTAATGCATTCATGCATGTTCATGTATTTGCATGTGTGGATATGTGCATGTACATGCAAATATGTTATACTTGTATACACATTCACAAATATACATGTGCATGTATAACAGAATTAACCAGAATGTTTCTACAAATAGGGAAAAATTATAGATAATTCTAGACATAGATTAAAACTTTAAGATTTCTCAACCAAGTGTCCATACAAGAGGATAATGAATAATGTAGGAAGTTAGGTGGTGCAATGGATGGGTCTGGAGTCAGGAAGACTCATCTTCCCAAGTTCATATCTGACCTCAGATACTTACTGTTTGACCTTGGCCAAGTCACTTAACCCTCTTTGCCTCGGTTCCTCATCTGTAAAGTGACCTGGAAAAGGAAATGGCAAAGCACTCCTGTATCTCTACCAAGTAAAACCTAAATGGGGTCATAAAGAGTCAGACATGACTAAAAAATAAATGGAAATGAATAATGTAAATTTTCTTTCCTTTATATTTATGCAAAGATGTTAATAAACAGCAAAAATATATTAGCATGAGGGAAGGTAGAAAACTCTGATGTTATGCTCAATTCTTCTCCACCTTCCACCACCACCAATAGGGAAGAAAGAATTCATTTCATTATTTTCTTTCACATGGGATACATTAGCATAAAACTATCAGTTTTTCTACTTAATGTCAATCAATGAAAGTTTATATTTTTAATTTACTTATTTTTCAGTTCTTAACATTCACTTCCACAAAAATTTGATTTCAAATTTTCTCCCTATCTCTCCCCACCCCCAAGGACAGCATGCACCCCATCCACACCTTCTTCTGGTCTGTCCTCCCTTCTATTACCCACCCTTCTTCCACCCCCCTTCCCCTCTATTTTCCTGTAGAGCAAAATAGATTTCTATACTCCGTTGCCTGTATAGATTAATTTCCAGTTGCATGCTAAAACAATTTTTGACATTCATTCTTAAAGTTCTGAGTTCCATACTCTCTCTCGTCCTTCTTCCCTCCCTACCCACCCTCATTGGGAAAGCAAGCAACACAATATAGATCATACATATTTAGCCATGCAAAAAACTTCCATAATAGTTATGTTGTGAAAGACACCACATTTCCCTCAGTCCTATCCTGCCCTCCATTTATTCCATTCTCTCCATTGACCTGTCCTCCCACAATAGTGTTTACTTCTGATTATTCCTTTCCTCAGTTGACCATCCCTTCTATTATCTTCCCTCTCCTATCCCCTTCCCCTCTGCCCTCCTGCAGAGTAAACTAGATTTCCATATCCAATTGAGTATGTGTTATTCCCTCTTTAAGCCAAGTCCCATAAGAATAAGGCTCACTTGTTCCCTTTCATCTCCCCCCTCTTCCCCTCCATTGTAAAAGATCTTTCTTTCCTCTTTTATGTGAGATGATTTGTTACATTCTAAGGCTGCCTTTTTCTTACTCCTAATACATTCCACTCAACAGTAAATTTTAATTTTTAGATATTCTCCCTTCATATTCATATATGTAGTTATATATATATATATATATAGTTATATATATAGTTATATATTCCCTCTGACTACGCTAATACCGAACAAGGTCTTATGAGTTACAGATATCATCTTTCCATGTAGGAATGCAAAAAGTTCAACTTTGACCCTTAATTTTGCTGAGTAGGTGAGTCTTGGTTTTAATCCTATCTCCTTTGACCTCTGGAATATCATATTCCAAGGCCTTTGATGCCTTAGTGTAGAAGCTGATAAATCCTGTGTTATCTGGACTGTATTTCCACAATACTTGAATTGTTTCTTTCTGGCTGCTTGTAATATTTTCTCCTTGACCTAAGAACTCTGGAATTTGGCTACAATATCCCTAGGAGTTTTCCTTTTGGGGTTTCTTTCAGGAGGTGATCAGTGAATTCTATTTTACCCTCAAGTTCTAGAATATCAAGACAGTTTTCCTTGATAAGTTCTTGAAAGTTGATGTCTAGGCTCTCTTTTTGATCATGGTTTTCAGATAGACCAATAATTTTAAAATTATCTCTCCTAGAGTTATTGTATAGGTCAGTTGTTTTTCCAGTGAGATATTTCATGTCTTCTATTTTTTCATTCTTTTGATTTTGTTTTGCAATTTCTTGATTTCTCATAAAGTCATTAGCTTCCATCTGCTCCATTCTAATTTTTAAAGAACTATTTTCTTCAGTGGGCTTTTGGATCTCCTTTTCCATTTGGCCAATTCTGCTTTTTAAGGCATTCTTTTTCTCGTTGCCTTTTTGGACCTCTTTTGCATTTGAGTTAGTCTATTTTTAAAAGTGTTAATTTCTTCAGTATTTTGGGGTCTCCTTTAGCAAACTGTTGACTTGTTTTTCATGATTTTCTTGCTTCACTCTCATTTCTCTTCCCAATTTTCCTCCACTTCTCTTATTTGATTTTCAAAATCCTTCTTGAGCTCTTTCATCACCTGAATGCATTACATATATTTTTTGGAGGCTTTGGATGCAGGAGCCTTGATCTTGCTGTCTTCCTCCAATTGTATGCTTTGGCCTTCCTCTGATTGTATGCTTTGCTTTTGCTCATCTGAAAGGATGGAAGAAAATATCTTTTCACCACAAAAGTAGCTTTCTATAATCTTATTTTTCCCCTTTTGGGGCATTTTCCCAGCTGATTACTTGACTTTTGAGTCCTTTGTTAAGTGGAGGGTATACTACTCTAAGCTTCAGAGGTTTTGTGTAGCTGTTCTCCAAGATATCTCTAGGGACCTGTAAGTTTTCAGTTCCTCCAAAGTGGCATACTCAAGGGAGAGGTGTTTACTTCTCTTCTGGCTTGCACTATGGTCTGTGAGCAACCAAAAACACCCTTTTTTGCCCTGGAACTATTAATAGGATTTCCTCTCCACAGCTGCCACCAGCTCTGCCACACCAGTGCTCCTCCTCCTCACTCCAGGACCACTACTCAGGACTGAGACCCAGATCAGCAGCTTGATTCCCCGAGGGTTTTTAGGCAGAGGAGCTTCAGAAGTGGCCACTCCTGCACCCTAAATGTGCACTGTTGCACCAGTGGCTGCAGCCACCCTGGGGTTGGTACCCAACCATGCTCTCCTCTCACCCAGGTGAAAGAGCTCTCTCATTGACATTTGAAGCTGTCTTTGGTGTTTGTGGGTTGAGAAATCTGGAAAGCACAACAGCTGCTTGTGATTCCATGCCCTGAAGTCTGCTCCAGTCCTGTCTGTACTGTGTGACCCACGATGGGCTGCACTCCACTCTGAGCCCATGTGATAGACCCTTCCTTTCAGCCTTCCAGGCTCTCTTGGGCTAGAAATCTGCTTCATGCTATCACCTTGTGGCTTCTGCTGCTCTAGAGTTTATTTAGACTCATTTTTTACTGATATTTTAATGACTTTGGGGAGAAAGATCAAGCAAGTCTGCGTTTCTGCTCCACCATCTTGGCTCTACTCTCTCCCCCAATGAACATGTATTAAACACTGTACCAAGCCCTAAGGACATAAAGAAATGTGAAAGACAATCCCTGCTCTATAGGAGCTCACAATTTAGCCAATGTGCATATAGCTATGTACAAACAAGCTATATGAAAAATGAATTAGAAATAATGTCTGATGGAATAGTGCTAAAACAGAGACAGAAAACAGCCATCCCCATCAAGAAATGTCAGTCAAGTAACAAATCTGAAAATCTTGATATCAGAAATGCTTAATACCTTAGTCTAATTTCTCATCTTGGAGGTGACTCTGGCATCTCAAAAACCCTTCTCAGAAAGACTTATCAGTCTAAACATTTTCAGTGCAAATCCATTGATGAACTCTGTGACTGGTATCTCAGGACCAGCTTAGCCAACTTTGGAGGCTCTGGGTAAAACTGTCTATTGGTCTGCTTTTACTAGCTTGTCCTCAGGATGCCACATTTTGTGCCATGGTAAATCTCCAAGACTACCTGTTAAATAATGTAACGGAATAGCCAACGGCATTGGAAGAGATGTTAGCCATGCCAATTAAATGACAGCTCCTTGAGGTAGGAAACATTGATGTTGAATTATATGCAATAATTTCCTCCATGCTATGATAAGAATTATCAAAAAACAAGGAAACCATACTCTCAGGTTCATTTAAAGGCATAAATGCTAAAGCCTTTCTGAGAAAAGGCCAATGGGAATGGGAGCTTGTGACTCAATGAATAGTATTTGTTGAATAGGTACTCTGTGCTCCTGTGTTTGTCATAGAAAACTAGTTATTCATGCTCATGAAAGTACCTACCATGTCCTATGTCAGTGTAAGTGTTATCAATTTTTTAGGGGTTACTACAAATTAACCTTACTCTTTGAAGCTTTCTCCCACTACTCCAAACTTTCTCTTAAGGTTAGTAGTGCTTGGAATGACTACCACTCAATTCAACATTTAGGATCTCACAAAGTCAGACCTGAAAAGGGATCTCAGAGAGCAAGTGGCCTCACCCTCTTATTCTATAGATGAGATCCCTAAAGACTAGAGTAATTCAGAATCAGAAGATCCTTACTTTAGAACTTGTAAGAGATGATAGAAGTTATTTAGCCATAATCCCACCTTTTACAGAGGAGGCAACTGAGGGTCATAGCAGTTAAGGAACTAACTCAAGGTCACAGAATTAGCAAAGCTGGGATTTGAACATGTCTTCTCACTATAAATCCAGCATTCTTTACATTGTAACATATCAATCCTTTATTATCCAGGTCAAATAGCAAGTAAGTGTCAAACTAGGACAATATTGTCCCCTTTTATTTTATTGCCTTCTCTAAGTTGTTCATCTCTGATCTCTCTAATTAGAGGTTAAGTACCTTGAGGGCAGAGACCAGGGCTTATGTAGCTCTTGTGTTCTTCATAATGCTGACTACTGCAGACAGAACTCTTTAATATTTGTTGATTGCTTTAATTGCATTTGGTGAGAAGAATCAGACCAAGTCGTTCCTGCCCCAGTCTCTCACTCCTACCATCAAGTAGCTAGAGATAGTTACACCACTAAGACATGGCCAGATAAAGCCCCTCTTTTTTTTTATCAGACCTTGCCTTAGCAATATTCCTTTTGGCTAGGATACCATATTTAAAGCTAGAAGAGACTTTGGACGTCATCTGGTATGACCTTTTACCCCACTGATAGATAAAAAAACAGAGGCCAGAGAGGTGAAATTATTTGTCTATAGCCAACTGATGAACAGGGAGAAGGCAAACTTTTTGACATTTAAATATTAAACTGGTACATTTTTATATTTCTTTATAATAAAATATGTAAATGGTTATAAACAAGAAGATGTAAACTCTTGGAAATTGTTTGAAAGGATTATGGTTTCAAGAAAAGCATTTACTATTACATGAAAAGAAGTTTGACCTCGGCAGAATAAATATTGCCTTTCTTCATTCCTGAAATAATGATTTTATACTCGAATATTTCATAAGATTAAAATTAAAATGAGGTCATCTAATTGAGGTATATTTATTAAGTATAGCTGATATTTCAGATGAATATTAGACATGCAGTGGTCTGTCTTTTTGGCTAAGGTGATAGGTATTCTGATTTAGCTAAGTGTCTCTTTGAAAATAATTTAAAACGTCAATATAGCAGAGTACAAAATAATTTTATTAAATTTTCTAAAAATGCACACTTCTGAAAAGATGAATCTTCGGTTTGTTGTGTAAAAAATGAAACCATCTTCTAGCATCTCATTTTACTTTCTAATTATGTTAAGTTTGCCTATTTATCGTTTACTTCAGGGAAAAATATGCTAATCTATTCCCAGACAGTCTTTTGATGTTTTATCTTTCCTTTTTCCACTGAGACCTAAAGAAAAATGTGCAAAATGATGATATGTTTCTGACAGCTTGTAAACATTTTTTTTCTTTTTTGTCTCTGTGGATGTTAATTTCTAACTTGTATATACTATAGTTCTTCATGTTATTTAAATAAGTATTTTTTCTTATTATTTTTACTGCTCTGTGTGATATTGAGGAAGAAATCTTTTTTGATCCTAGGTTTTTCCCTTTGTTTGGTTTATAGAGGACCTTGAACTCTTCATTCATATAATAGGAGAATGTCTGTGCTGAGCTAATGATCATTCTCATAATAGTAAGTGACAATTGTAATTTTTTCATGTTAATCATCTAATCGCTCATTTCTAAAATAAGGATTTTACAGTCTTCTCATTATTTTTGCCCCCAAATGACTAAATTCCTAGGGAATCACTCCTAGCTAAGCAGTTTGATCATATATAGAGTAGAGTAGGTCACTGCCTACATGGGGAATTCTAGGAAACCTTTCCTTTCTACTGCACTCTAATTCTGTCTGACCATCCTTCACCTAATGCCTGAAATTCTCCCAGTACGACTCCATTCCTTGATATCAGGACTTATCCTCTGTTAAAATACCAATGTCCATGAAAGAATGATGTATCTAACCTTATCAACTACTTTTCCTTTGTTCTGATTTGTCTATTAGATCCTTAGTATCAATGTGATAGGTTTTAATAGGGGAAGTGGAAAGGACACATAAAGGTACTTTTCCATTTGGTGTGAAAATGGAAGAGAAGTGTACTATAGCACAAAGTGGGAGGCTCCTAAAGACAAATTCCATCTTTTCCCAAGGTTGACCCTGTATGTAGCAAATGTTTATACATTCTTGGTCCTCATCATTGAATCCCAAGGCTGGGAGCAACTTCAGATCATTGTTCCTGTACTTAAACAAAGCATTGTTATTATGTTATGTTTTTGAGTACTTACTGAGCACCAGTACAACATTAGACACTTTGGAGAATCACAAAGATAGTCCTTATTTTCCTGTAGTCCTACAGTCCTTATTTTCATTTGTCTAATAAAGAAAAGGGCAACTAGGTGGTTCATTGGATAGAGCACAAGATCCAGTTGGGAAGATTTGAGTCCAAACGTGTTCTTAGATACTTAGTGCCTAGCTCTGTGACCCTGGGCAAGCTACTTTGCTCTGTTTGCCTCAGTTTCCTCTTCTGTAAAAGAAGTTGGAGAAGGAAATGGCAAACCACTCCAGTATCTATGCCAAATGGGATCGTGAAGAGCTGGACACAGCTGAAGAACAGTAACACCAAATAAAGAAAATAAATAATCGAGCTGGAAAATGCTACTAAAAAAAACTATTAGATGGAAGTGTCACAGTGGAAAGAGTAGTGAACTTGGAGTCAGAGGACTTGCATTCGAATTGCAACTTAGTACTTGGATGACATTGGGCAAGACAGTTTAACTTTTTGTGGGCCTCTATTTCTTTTTTTATAATATGTTCATTTTATTTATTTTTATTGCTGTATAATCACTACCATAAAACTTAGATTTTTTCCCCCTACCTACCCCCCACAACTCCCCTTTCTCCCCAAGATGGCATACAATTCTATATGGCCTATGTTCCTATTGAATTCATTTTCATTATAGTCATGCTGTGTAGAAGAACTAAAATAAATGCGAGAAATCATATAACAAACCAAAACATAATACACACACACACACACACACACACACACACACACAAATGATCTGCTACATTCTGTGATTGAATTTCATAGATCTTTCTCCAAATGTGGAAGGCATTTTGCCTTAGAAGACCATTGGGAATTTTTTTTTAATGTCCTTGCATTGCTATGACGATCCAAGTCTACCAGAAAAAAAACTCTCTCACACTGTGGTTGTTGCTGTGCACAAAGTTCTCCTGGTTCTGTTCCTTTCACTCAGCATCAGGTTATATAAGTCTTTCTAGGCCTCTCTGAAGTCTTCTTGTTCATCATTTCTTATGGTGCAATAGTATTCCATTACATTCATATACCATAATTTATTCAGTCATTCCCCAATTGATGGATATCCCCTTGATTTCCAGTTTTTGGCCACTGCAAAGAGTACTGCTATAAATTCTTTGTACATGTGGGGCCCTTTCCCATTTTTATGATCTCTTGAGGATACAGTCCTAGAAGTGATACTGCTGAGTCAAAAGGTATGGACCTTTTTATAGTCCTTTGGGCATAGTTCCAAACCGTTCTCCAGAATGGTTGGATGAGCTCACAGCTCCACCAACAAGGAATTAGTGTTCCAACTCTCCCACATCCTCTCCAACATTTATCATTTTCCTATTCTATCATGTTATTCTATTATGTTCTATCATCAGTACCTCAGAGTTGTTTTGATTTGCATCTCTCTAATCAAAAGTGATTTAGAGTGTTTTTTCATATGATTATAGATATATTTAATTTCTTCCTCTGAAAATTGCCTGTTCATACCCTTTGACCATTTATCAATTGGGGAATGACTTGTATTGTTGTACATTTGACTCAGTTCTCTATATCTTCTAGAAATGAGGCCTTTATCCCAGAGATTAGCTATAAAAATTTTTCCCTAATATACTACATCCCTCCAAACTCTGGTTGCATTGGGTTTGGTAGTGCAAAAACTTTTCAGTTTGATGTAATCAAAATTATCCATCTTGCATTTCATAATGCTTTCTATCTCTTCTTTTGTCAAAAATTCTTCCCTTCTCCATAAATCTGATAAATACACCATCCCTTGCTCCTCCAGTTTGTCCATGACATCAATATTTATACCTACATCATGTACCCATTTGGACTTTATTCTTGTGTAGGGTATCAGGCATGGGTCTATGTCTAGTTTCTGCCACACTGTTATCCAGTTTTCCCAGCAATTTTTGTTGAACAGTGAGTTCTTATCCCAGAAGCTGAGGTCCTTGGGTTTATCAAACAGGAGATTGCTATATTCATTGCCTACTGTGTCTTCAGTACCTAGCATATTCCACTTGTGTACCCTTCTGTTTCTTAGCCAGTACCAAGTGGTTCTGATAACTGCTGCTTTATAATACAATTTCAGATCTGGTAACACTAGACCACCTTGCCTAGCATTTCTTTTCATTTGTCCCTTTGATATTCTGGACCTTTTGTTCTTCCAGATGAATTTTGATGTTATTTTATCCAGCTCCAGAAAATAATTATCTGATAGTTTAATTGGTTTGGCACTAAATAAGTAAATTAGTTTAGGTAGAATTGTCATTTTTATTATATTGGCTCAGCCTACCCATGAGCAACCGATGTTTTTACACTTACTTAGATCTGACTTTATTTGTTCAAAAAGTGTCTTGTAATTGTGTTCGTATAGTCCCTGGGTTTGTTTTGGGAGGTAAACTCCCAAATATTTTATAGTGTCTACCCTAGCATTAAATGGAATTTCTCTTTCTATCTCTTGCTGTTGGACTTTGTTATTAATATATAGGAATGCAGAAGATTTGTGTGGGTTTATTTTGTAACTTGCAACTTTGCCAAAGTTGTTTATTATTTCAATTAGTTTTTTACTTGAATCTCTGGGATTCTCTTAGTATATCATCATATCATCTACAAAGAATGATAATTTAGTTTCTTCTTTGCCTGCTCTTATTACTTCAATTTCTTTATCTTGTCTAATTGCTACAGCTAACATTTCTGGTACCATATTGAATAATAGTGGTGATAATGGACATCTTTGTTTCACCCCTGATCTTATTGGAAATGCATCTAGCTTATGTCCATTGCATATAATGCTTGCTGATGGTTTTAGGTAGATACTGCTTATTATTTTATGTTAAGTTCTCTTCTTTACTGTGTTCTCCAGTGTTTTTAATAGAAATGATTGTTGTACTTTGTTGAAAGCTTTTTCTGCATCTATTGAGATAATCATGTGGTTTTTGTTAGTTTTGTTGTTGATATGATCAATAATGCTAATAGTTTTCCTACTATTGAACTAGCCCTGCTTTCCTGGCATGAATCCTACCTAATCATAATGTATTATTCTTGTGATAAGATGCTGTATTGATTTTGTTAAAATCTTATTTAAAATTTTTGCATCTATATTCATTAGAGAAATTGGTCTATAATTTTCTTTCTCTGTTTTGTCTCTTCCTGGCTTAGGTATCCAAACTATACTTGTATTGTAAAAAGAATTTGAGAGGACTCCTTATTCCCTAATTTTCAAAAATTGTCTGTGTAATATTGGAATTAACTGTTCTTTAAATGGTTGATAGAATTCACTTGTAAATCCATCTGGCCCTGGAGATTTTTTCCTAGGGAGTTCATTGATTGCTTGTTCAAATTCTTTTTTCTGAGATGGGGTTGTTTAAGTATTCAATTTCTTCTTCTGTTAATCTGGGCAATTTGTATTTTTTAAAATACTCATCCATCTCATTTACGTTGTCGAATTTGTCAGCATAAAATAGGGCAAAATAATTTCTAATTATTGTTTTAATTTCCCTTCCATTTTTGATATTAGCACTTTGATTTTCTTCTTTCTTTTTTTAATCAAATTAACCAAAGGTTTATAATTTTTTTCATTTTTTCATAAAGCCAACTATTGGTTTTATTTATTAATTCAATTGTTTTATTAATTTCAATTTTATTAATCTCTCCTTTGGTTTTCAGTATTGCTTATTTGGTATTTACTTGGGGATTTTCAATTTGTTCTTTTTCTAGCTTTTTCAGCTGCATGCCCAGGTCATTGAACTCCTCTCTCTCTATTTTATTTATGTAGGCATTCAAAGGTATAAAACTTCCCCTAAGAACTGCTTTTGCAGTATCCCATAAGATTTGGTAGGTTGTCTCATTGTCTTTCTCTTGAATGAAGTTGTTGATTGTTTCTATGATTTCTTCTTTAACTCACTCCTTCTTTAGGATTAGATTATTTAGTTTCCAATTGATGTTTGGTTTATCTTTCCATGGCCTTTTATTACATATAATTTTTATTATGTTATGATCTGAGAAGGATGCATTGGTTATCTCTGCCTTTCTGTACTGGATTGTGAGGTTTTTATGTCCCAGGACATGGTCAGTTTTTGTATATGTGCCATGTACTGCTGAGAAAAATGTATATTCCTTTCTATTCCCAGAGTTTTCACCAGAGATATATCATATCTACCTTATCCAGAGTTTTATTTACGTCCTTAACCTCTTTCTTGTGTATTTTGAGGTTAGCTTTATCAGGTTCAGGGAGGGGGAGGTTGAGGTCCCCCACTAGTATAGTTTTGCTGTCAATTTCTTCCTTCAACTCCCCCAACTTCTCCTGGAGCATACATGTTTAGTAATGATAGTTTCATTGGCTATGGTGCCTTTTACCAGGATATAGTTTCGTTCCTTTTCTCTTTTGATTAGACCTATTTCTGCTTTTACTTTGTCTGAGATTAGGATTTCTACCCCTGCTTTTCTTACATCAGCTGAAGCACAATATATTCTGCTCCAACCTTTGACCTTTATCCTGTGTGTATCTCCCCGTTTCAAATGTGTTTCTTGTAAACAACATAGTGTTGGATTATGGCTTTTAATCCATTCTGCTATCCGTCTCCGTTTTATGGGAGAGTTCATTCCATTCACATTCACAGTTATGATTATAATCTACGTATTTCCTTCCAGCCTCTTTCCCACTGTTTGTACTTTTAGCTCTTCCTTCTCCCTTCCCCTCCTCTATAATTTTCACTTTTCACCACCACTTCCTGCAGCCTTCCCTTCCTTCTTTTAGCCCCCCTCCCTTTTACTCCCTTTACCCTTACTGCTTCTTCCCTCTCTTTTAGTTTCCCCTCCCCTTTCTTCCTCCTTACACTCCTACTGCCTATAGAGCTAGTTAGAATTATATACTTAAGTTTATTGTTCCCTCTTTGAACCAAAGCAGATGAGACTACCTCTCAAACAATGCTCATCTCCCTCCCCTCTTTCCCTCTACTATAATGTTGTACTTCTTCCTGTGATGTAATTTACCATTTTCTGCTTCCTCCTTTTTGCACCTCCTGTTACAATCCCTTCACATATTTAAATCATATTTTTAACATGGCATCATTTACTTCATACCTGTTCCCTCTATGTATATCCTTTTTATATTTCATAATGGATGTACAATTCTCAAGATCAATAGGTATCACCTTCCCTTATAGGGAGGTAAACAGTTTGCCCAAATTGAGCAACAAGTTTTTGTTTTTGTTCTTTCTCCTCCATTTACCTTTTTATGCCTCTCTTCAGACCTGCATTTAAAAATTGAATTTTCTCTATTAAGTTCTGGCCTTTTTTGTCAGGAAGGTCTGGAAATCCCTTACTTCACTGAATAACCATCTCCTTGCCTGAAATGTTATGCTGAACTTTGCTGGGTAGTTGATCCTTGGTTGTAGTCCCATCTCCTTTTCCTTATGGAATATTGAATTTCAATTCCTTCGATCTTTCAATTAGAAGCTGCAAGGTCCTGTGTCATCCTGACTGTAGCTCCTCGATATTTGAATGGTTTCTTTCTGGCTGCCTGTAGTATTTTCTCCTTCACTTGATAGTTCTGGAATTTGGCAACGAAATTTCTTGGGGTTTTGAGTTTGGGATCCCTTTTGGGAGGTGAATGGTGGATTCTTTCAGTGACAGTTTTGCCCTCTGCATCTAGCACTTTTCGGCAATTTTCCTTGATGATTTCCTGGAAAATATTGTCCAGTTTCTTTTTTTAATCATAGCTTTCTGGCAGGCCAATAATTCTTAAATTTTCTCTCCTGGATATATTTTCCAGGTCAGTTGTTTTTCCAGTTAGATTTTTTATATTTTCTTCTATCTTTTCATTCTTTAGATTTTGTTCGATTGATTCTTGCTGTCTCATAGATTCATTAGTTTCTACTTGCCCAATTCTAATTTTTATCAAATTGTTTTCTTCAGTTAACTTTTTCATCTCCTTTTCTGTTTGTCCAATTTTTCCTTTTAAGGAGTTAATTTTTGTACTTCCTTTTCCATTTGTTCAATTTTCCTTTTTAAAGAGATGTTCTCATCAGTGAATTCTGTTTTTATACTTTTAAAATCATTGGCCAGGTTTTCTTCTCTTTCCTTCTTCAGCTGTTCCAGGAGAGCTGTTTGTGAATGTGAGCAGTTCATAGTCCCTTCTGAAGTTTCAGATGGAAGTACAGTCTCACTACTGACCTCTTTGGTATTTTTATTTTGGTCCTTGTCCCCATAGAAAGATTCTGTGGTTTTTTGGTGCTTGTTTTGCTTTTTCTTGTTCATGATGGTGATTGTGTGTTGTAGCTTCTGGTTCTTTCAGTTAGAAGCTGCAAAACTTGGTGTTGAGCTGACTTGTGTGAAAAAGCTAAAAGCAAGTATCTTTTTGTTTTGTGTTTCCTCGATCTGCCCTGGGGTTAGCTTGTTAAGTGTGGGAGAGGGGTGGTCTGGTCACAGGAGATCTCCTCAGCTGAACTGAGGCAAAAGCAAGCTCAGGGGATGGTGATCCCAGCTGCCCTATTGTCTTCCAGTTTCCCCTGGAGTTCTGAGGCATGCCTAGATCCCAGTGTCAGTTTCCACCCCTCCTGGGTCTCCTCTCCTGGCGCTGAGGCTTGCCTGGGTCCTAGTGTGAGTTTCCAGTGCCCTGGGGTCCCTCTCCTTCTGGTTCACCTCCACCACAGTAGGAGGAATCCCCTTTAGCTATTTTCCTAGCCTCAGGTGTTATGAGACTATTTGCCCCCTCTGCTGTTCCCGCTGATCCAGGATTTTTCTGGGGAAATATTTTATGTTTCTTTTGAGGTGATCAAGGAGGGAGGAGAGAGCATTTACTGATCACTCCTCCATCCTGGGTCCCAGAAGTTCAAGTGTGTGACGTACTAATGTGAATCTGTGGGCTGAAAGTCTCAGGAGCTCCTGCAGCTGATATCTGGTGCTCAGTGGCTGCCACTCACTGGGCTCTGCTGCTCTCTCACCCCGGGCCACCACTCCACAGGTTCCACCTGCTGCTGTCTCAGGTTTCCCCAGCGCCCTCCTGCTCCGCTGTGCTGGATGCACTGTGCTGTGTGCTCACCCCCACGGAACAGATCCTTCCTGTGGACCTTCCAGTCTATCCTGGGCTTTGAATCAGCCACAGTCTGTCTCCTATTGGATTCTGCACCTCCAAAATTTGGTCAGATTCTCTTTTTAGAGGTATCTGAAGGAGTTTGTCTAAGAGCTTAGGTGAGTCATTGCTCTCATTCTGCCATATTGGCTCTGACCCCAGGCCTCTATTTCTTGATCTATATAATGGTAGTTTTATTCAGTGATATTGAAAGTCCTTTCTAGCACAAAATCTATGATTTTAATGATTGTGAGCAGGTGGCTAAAGTAAACAAAGAACAGTGAATGAATGACAAGAGAAAAAAAACTAGAAGCTGGACAGATATCAAAGAAGCAGTTGTTTCAGTGAATAAATTGCTAGATCAGAAGTTAAACAGTAATGTAGCCATCTATGAGGTTAAACTAGTAGCATGCTGCTTCTCTACATACCTTTGGGGCATTTTAACCTGAACTTAGGGGTAAGTTCTGCAGAATCAGGAAGCAGCAATTTGTTTCCTTAATATCCAAGAGAGCTTAGAAAGAACTCTGGCTCAGCCTGGGAGTGGAAGAAGAACAGACTAGAAAAGAAGGAGTAGACTTCTTAGTAAACTTGGTAGAGGACATATGCTGGGGAGGGGTGATAGAAGACTTGGGGATCATGATACAAAGAATGTCAGAGATTGACCTTCCACAACCTTTGCTGTCCCTGCTTATATGATAGATCTATCATTTGCCTGCCTACATCCTAACATCTGTGCTAATCTTACATGTCTGCAGTAATCCTACACATCAGTACACATCTGCACTTTTTTGTTCTCCTTATGAATGACACAAGCAAGGTCTTGGAGGGTTCAGTATGAAGGAACAGTGCTGAAGATCCCAGGCTGTTCCCTCAAGGTTCTGGCCTGCTAAGGAAATTTCCAGGTAGTTAAGAGCAAAAGTGGAAAATCTGACCCTTCCCATTTTCTATATTTTGTCTCCTTCAGAACTTTGTGTTAATACTCAAATACTGCATTAAGGCTTTAGAGATTGTCCTCTAAAAGTGAGAAATACAAACTATCAACAGCCCTATAAAAAATGCTTTAAGTCAATAATCTTTAGAGAAGTGCAAATGACAGAAACTCTGAGGTTGTACCTCATAACCATCAAAGTATCGAATCTGATAAAAAGGAAAATGACTACTGTTTCAGGATCAATGGGAAAACGGACACATTAATACCCTTTTGGTGAAGCTATGAATTGGTGTAGCCATTCTGTAAAACAATTAGAACTATGCCTGGAAATTTATTAAGCTGTATAACTGGGAATAGCCCTATTGGGCATGTGCGCCCAAAGGATGGAAGAAGAAAAAGACATATACGTATGAGAATTTTTATAGCAGCTTTTTTTGTAGTGATAGCAAAGTAGTAACAAAGGGCTGCCCATCAGTTGGGAAATGGCTGAATAGGGTATGGTGAGTGAATGTAATGGAATATTATTATGTCAGTTTTGGAGAAACCTATGAAGACTTATATAAACTGACATTGGTGGAAAGTCAGCAGAACTAAGGAGAATAATTTATTAAAAATATTCTTTTTAAAATTTATGAATGTTCCTGTTTGGATTTGTGTTTTATTATTGTGCTGAACACAGTCCTAAAGTCTTTTAATTTTTTCATCATAACATCTTTATTGTTTAAGTTCTCCTAGTTCTATCTCTTCATTTTGTATGAATTCATAGAAGTCTTCCCAGTTTCTTCTGAAATTGTGTATTTTGTTATTTCATTTGGTATAATAATGTTCTATTGTATTCATATACTGTGATTTGTTCAGCCTTTCCCCAAAAAGTGGGCATTCCTTTAGTTTCTAGTTTTGGACTACTATAGAAGAGCTACTATAAATATTTTATATCTATGCGCCCTTTTCCTCTTTGATCTTTCTCTAGTACAGGTTTAGTAGTCCTATAGCTGGAACAAAGATTATACACATTTTAGTGAA
Organism: Notamacropus eugenii; assembly: GCF_028372415.1. Taxonomy (NCBI): domain Eukaryota; kingdom Metazoa; phylum Chordata; class Mammalia; order Diprotodontia; family Macropodidae; genus Notamacropus; species Notamacropus eugenii. Next base: position 87,791,192 of record NC_092879.1, on the reverse strand, counting down.
ATTTGGGGCATCATTCTAAATTGCTTTCCAGAATGGCTGGAGCAACCCCATTTATAATTTATAAATTTATTTTAATAACATTTATAATTTTCCTTTTTTGTAATCTTTGCCAGGCTGATGGGTATGGGTTGCAGCAATATGATTAATTTTTGTTTCTGTAATTTTTAATTGTTTGGATATTTTTACATGGTTGATGAAAGATTGAATTTCTTCATTTGAAAACTGTCTGCTCATATGTTTTGACCATTTATATATTGGGGAATGGCCCTTATAGATTTGAATCAGTTCCTTATATATCTTGGATTTGAGAATTGTATCAGAGAAACTTATTGCAAAGAATTTTTTCTCAGTTTCCTGTTTCTCTTCTAATTTTAGCTACTTTAGATTTGTTTATGCAAAACCTTTTTTATATATTCATAGTTGTCCATTTCATCTTTTGGTCATGAACACTTGCACATGCTCATATGTGAAAAGTAATCCCTAATTTGCCTATGCCATCAAGTTTAATGCCTAAGTCATGTATGTACGTTTGGAGTTTATCTTGGTATATGGTGTGACATGTTAATTTATACCTAATTTCTTCTAAAATGCTTTTCTAGTTTTCCTAACAGTTTTAATCACATACTGAGTCTTTATCTCAGTAACTAGGGTGCCTATGTATATCAAACACTAAGGTACTGTGTTCATTTACTTCTGTATATTATGTGACTAATGTCTTCCACTGATTGGCCTCTCTATTTTTTAACCAGTACCAAATAATTTTATGACTACTGTTTTGTAAGACATTTTGAGATCTGCTAATGTACCCCTTTCCTTCCCACTTTTTGCATTATCACCCTTAGTATTCTTGACCTTCTACTCCTCCATATAAAGATTGTGTTATTTTTTTATCTCTGTAAAACAATCCTTTAGTAGTTTAATTGGTATAGAACTGAATGTCATTTAATTAATGATACACATTGGAAGACTTAAATTCAGTGCATTAACCAACCATGGTATGAGAGGCCCGGTGCTAAAGCATACTACCCACCTCCTGATAGAGGAATGATGCTCTCAAGATGCAGAATTAGGTATATGTTTTTGGACATGGCAAATGTGAGAGTTGGTTTTATTTGACTATGTATATTTGTTATACGAGTTTTGTTTTTTTTTCTTTTTCCCCCCACTGGATAAACTGGTAAAAAGGAGAAAAATAAATATTTCTTCTTTGAAAAGAAAATTAGATGGCTAAAAAAAATCCCATCATTTTGAAATGACCCCTCTCAATAAACATTCCCTTTCATTACTCTATCCTTTTCCACACATCTCTCATCCCCAAAATGATTTCTGACCCTTTCTTTTTAATTTTCCACCATCTTCTCCCTCTCCCCCCTCCCCATGTGAGAGTCTGTGAGGAGAGGACAATTGTGGCAGGTGCATTAAGTGCCATTGTCCAGGAGGGTACTGAGATTGAGGGGGTAATATAGGGTACTTGGAATTTTCTGGGGCAGCCTGACATTGGAGGGCAATTAGAATGCAGGAGACATGCCAAGGAGAACAAGTAATCAAACCTGTGGACGGCAAAGCTTTTTCAAGATGTTTTTGTTTTTTTGTTTGGTTTTTTTTTTTTTTTTTTTAATAATCCTTCTCCAAGTCAGGGATGAGTTAAGTAGACATCCCTACAGTGGAAATGATGTTTGTATTTTGGTATGTGAAAACTATTAAAAAAAACCACAGTATTGCTCTTAGTCAGAAAGCAGCAAAACTGGTGACTATGTGTTATGTACAGCCATGTGTCAAACAGAAGAGGCACAGTGAAGTTACCAGATCAACTGTTTAGCTCAAAAGTATGTTTTTGACACTGAGCTCTATTGTATAGGAACAACAAGAAGTGTTTAGACTATATAAGAATGATATCAGCGTACACATCCACTCCAACCATGCCAATATATACCAAATAGCTCTCACAGAATGCATGATGTGGATAGAGTACTGAATCTGAAGTCACATGATCTGGATGTGAGTTCTTCTTCTGAGACCTACTGGCTATATGGCCACAGAGTCAGTTTCTCATATCCCCAAGCCTCATTTTCTTTACCTGTAAAGTAGGAATAATGATCTGTAATTGCCATGGAAAAGGGTTTTATGAACTCTAAAGCGCCAGAGAAGCAGGAGTTGTTATTATCTTGGAATAAATAGCAAATTTTAAGATAAATGAGGATAAAAACTTTGTTTAATTCATCTTTGTATCTTCCTAAGTGTCTTAAACTATACTCTGCACGTAGTAAATTCTTAAGAAGTGTTTGTTGACTTAAATGGAAAGTTGCACAGATAATCATTTTCTTTCAGCAATGTTTAATATTCTGCACGCATGGCCCTTCTACCATTTTGAGTGTAGTTCATGAAATAAAAACAAGTCACTTTTGGTTTTTTGATTTTCTCTTTGACTGTGCCTTTATTGAGCACTAACTTACATATCCCTTTCTTTTTTTTCTACAAAGAGCTTTTTAAAATTCTTATCTTTAGTAAGTTTTGAATTTTCCTTTGAAAAAGTAATATGATAAAAATTAATCTTTCTTTCCAAGTTTGCAACTTTGAGATTTGTCCTTATTTTCTATCTTCTGCACTACCTTAATACCCTTTTAAAAGGATCATATAGTCCAAGATTAGAAATGCATCTGGAAAATGCACAGCAGATAACAGAAAATAAATGATAATATCCAACTGTGCCCAACTCACACGTGTCATGAGTAATAATAGGTTTGCTTTTAGAGGTGGATAAAATGCTTGGGGTTGAGCCAGATGGATATTTGGAGACAGCAGGGTGTTGGAAGAGGTCTTAATTCATTTTTATATAAGCTAAACTTTTTTTCTCACTTTTTGCAAGCATGTCTCCACCTGCAAGCCTGTTCAAAGTCTTTTTGGGAATTTAACCAATCTTTGTTCAACATTCAGCTGCACCATTAAGAAAAAAAAACATCCAAACATGCCCATATACTTTGGATTAATGGAGTTCAGTTGCTATGTGTTTCACATTTTACCATTGTATTTCATCATCATTCTGTAAAAAAAAAAAATAAAGATCCCTGATTTTGTATGTAGACCATCTGGGTAAGAATTCTACAGTGGTTCAGACCAACTTAGGATTTTCCCCTTTACACAATAACCAATACTCCAAATTTATATTGGCTCCCCCTCTCAAGGTCAGTTCTATGTTCTGAGCTGGTCAACACTTCTCATGAAATATCACACTCAGCTTGAAGTATCATGGGATCTCTTCCAGCTTTACATGCTTGTTCCTTTGAGATGTGGGAAAGAGCTGTAGCAGGACAGTCACAAAGATGGTTTGGATTGAAACAGCAGAGAGTTAGCAGTCAGAGTTAAAGGAGTACCTTCCTACTCAGAGTCTAAATTTATGGATTCTTCTCTGAGTTAGCAAATTAATCTCTTTATACCCAATAGACTCTGCTCATCAATTTTTGGAGTTCTCCATTTGAATGTAAATTCCTGGGGGAAGAGGGGAGAAAAGGAATTCTTTTTTCTTTTATCTCCAGGATTTAAGAGGATGCCTGGCACATAGTAAACCCCATTCACATAATTGCCATGCATAGGAGGCTGGGGTGGAGTTTGTGAGAGCAAGAGAGTTCCAGCCTTCTTCATAGTCATCTTCTGGACTCTTCAAACTTTAAATTTCTTCCCCTGCTTCTGGCTTCCAGTTTTCATAAGAGGGAAGAGACCAACCATGCTTCAGATGGCTGTAGGAAAAGACTCTAGGAGGAGGCCAACATGAGGTGAGCTGGTAGTCTCCGTCATGTTCTTAACTCCAGCTTATTATACTAGAGACTTTGGGGAATTTCCTCACATCTCAAAGGGAGATAGAATAGACATCTCTAGTTGCTTCTCTTTCTACCATTCTCTAAGGGAGGCTTCAATGTTTACCAGGAGGAGAAGAGGAAATTGGGGGCAGAGGCTGCCCTTTTCTTCTCAGAGAGAGGTGATGGAATTATATTTTTCCTGCTTTCTTATCATTAGTCTAGGAGATATGACTAGGTTCAACCTAACTTCTGATCACTTTTTCATTTGTGGGGGAGAGGCAGGACCCCATTCACGATATCCAAGATTAACCCTCTTTTCTATCAATTAATATTTCCACAATGAACATAGATAGCAAGCAGTGAAGAAACCCCTTTATCCAAATTATAGCAGAAATCAGAGATGGTATTTATACATAGAAGAATATATACCAGGCAATAGAGTGAAGGAGGTCTCCCACTTCCCACTGGAAATGAGATTATTTAGCATTAGAGAGAGACAGAGACAGACAAACAGACAGAGAGATAAAGTGTGAGAGAGAGAGAGAGAGAGAGAGAGAGAGAGAGAGAGAGAGAGAGAGAGAGAGAGAGAGAGAGAGAGAGAGAGAGAGTTCCAGCTGTTCCAGCTCTCACTGAATGGGGGAAGCTCCTACAAGTCTGTAGCTCAGCAAACTAAGGAGAACATGATGGAGACTGCCACCTCCTTTCATGTTTTTCCAAAGTCTTTTCCTTCAGCAACCTGAAGTCAGGTTGGCGTTGTACATTTTCCAAAGCAAGGGCATAGCCCTAATTGATTCTCAAGTTTGAAGAAGACTCAGAGAACTGAAAGGGGACTTTCCTCTGGCCCACTCTTGCCAAGTCCACCCACATCACACAGGGCAGGACTTTCATCTGAAATAGAGGAGAGAGACTGTAACAATGGGTTTTAGGACAGGGTATACATAAGCACTAAAGGAATGTTTGTTGACTGATTGATTAATTCAAAGGAATTTTTGAGGTCAGATAATTAATCCTCTACCATGAATTACTCTCCAGTATCCCTAACAAGTAATCATTCAGTTTCTGCTATAAGACTTTCAGTGGTGAGGGAGTCACTACATTCTGAGCTGCTTCTGTTTTTGGACAGCTGTAATTATTAGGAAATCCTTTATTTGATCCAAAATATATGTCTCTATAACTTCTACCCATTGTGCATAATTCTTCCCAATTGAGCCATGCAAAGTAAATATAATCCCACTTCTACATGACATCTCAGGGGATTATTTGAAGACAGTTATCATGTCAGCCCTGAGCCTTCCTTCAGGCTAAATATGGCCAATCTGTTGACTTTGCACAGCCCTCCCTCACTTAAATCCAATTCACTTGCAAGTCATGACATCATCTTCCTGATGTCATGGTCCTCTTACAGAACAAAGTACAAACAACTATCTGTAAGTAGTAGCAACTGCCCCACTGGGGACCTAACTGGCCAATTCCAGTTGAGCAATGCAACACTGTCTCTCCTTCCTTCCTTCCTTCCTTCCTTCCTTCCTTCCTTCCTTCCTTCCTTCCTTCCTTCCTTCCTTCCTTCCTTCTCCCCCTCCCTCCTCTCCTTCTGTCCACATATGGAATCATATCCTTACCTATGGGTGCTCTGCTCAAAGGAATATAAATGTTGATCGCTAATATCTTGCTAGATATTTTAGGGTTTAAGGCTAGATTTACTGTTTCTATTTGAGCCTGAAACCCTGAGGTTCTTCTCTAAGATTTGTTTGTTTGTTTGTTTATGTGTTTATTTATTTGTTTATTTGACTAGATAAAAGAGGTCATTTTTTGCCTCATTTCTTACCTAGCTTTAATCACTGAATGGGCATTGCTTTAGTCAAAGTGAGACCTGTGAAAAACCTTAGCTTAAAAAGGTCAAGGTCTCCCACTGTATCTGTGGCCATCTCTAGTTGTCCTGATCTATATGTTGCCACTGGACCCAGATGGCTCTGGAGAAGAGAGTAAGGCTGGTGACTTTACATAACCTTCCCTCACTTAAATCTCATTCACTTGTAAGTCATGATATCACCTTCCTGATGTCATGGTCCTCTTAGAGAAAGGACAAAAAAAAAAAAAACTTCAACTATTCCTTATATGTAATAATTATGTATTCCTTCACCACCATAATCACTCTCCTTTGGTTGCATTCTAAGTAATCTATGTCCCTCCTAAGTTGTAATTTTCACAACTGGATACAATCCCCTAGACATACTATGGTCTGAACAGAGAGTCTAGACTCACTCCTTTGCCCGTCTACTTCATACCCCAAGGAACCTCATCATCTTGTAAGACTGAATCAGCCTTAGTACTTGTACCTCCTTAGTACCCTTAGTACCCCCTATCCCTCTGATTGGAGGGCAAAGCAAATAGCTGCTCTCAAAACCTCCATTTAAGGAGGGTACTCAGGCTAGTCATCTCTTCTTTCCTTACGTGGATAATATGAATAGTTAATATTTATATAATGCTTACGTTTTACCAGGCACAACTGTTATATCATTTTGTCCTTACAACAACCCTGGAAGATAGGTGCTTTCACTATGCTCATTTCATAGATGAGGAAACTGAGACATATAGAGGTTAAATGACTTGCCCAGGGTCACACAGCTAATAAGGCTGGATTTGAACTCGTCTTCCTGACTCCCCATCCAGCACTCTTATCCACTGTTCCTCCTAGTTGCCCTTGGAGACACTTCTTTGGACTTCCATCATGCCCTCATTCCAGGTAGTCCTCCTTTTATGTGACATCTTTCCACATTAGGTTGTAAGATCCTAAAGAGTAGTGACTGTCTTTTGCCTTTCTTTGTATTCCCAGTGCTTAGCACAATGCCTGGTACATAGTAGGTATTTAATAAATATTTGACTAACTTACTCTTTCCTTTGGATTATTTTCTCTCATTCTAGATACTATATTTTTGTTAATACTGCAGAGAATCACCTTAGCTTTTTTTTGTAGCTGCTGCACCACATGGCTAATTCATTTTTAGTTTGCAGTCCAACAAATGCCTCAGGCTTTTTTCTTACATAAATTACTGTCTAGTTACATTTCCCCAATCCTATACTGGTGCAGTTGATATTTCAAAAACAGACATTCTTTTCTCTCTCCAATACCATAGTCTAGGCCAGTTTTATTATTGATGTGAGGGGATATGAGGAATTATTTCAACTCCAGGTAAGGAGACTTGACTTTCAATTCAAGTCAATGCATCAAGAATTTATTGAGTGCCAGTTAGATGCAAGACATTGTACTCAGCACTGATGATATAAAGACAGAGCTAAGAAGTTGCCCCATCCTAAAGGAGTTTATATTCTGCTGGGAGATTGCAATATATAAACAAATACATTTAAACATACATGATATGATTGCACATATATATCATATATCAAACTGCTTACCATCTTAGGGAGGAGGGAGGTGAGAGAAAAAATTTGGAACTCAAACATTTTTAAATGAAAATTAGTATTTGTGTTTATATGTAGTTGAAAAATGTGAAATATTATTAAAAATAATAAATAAATGTACATGATATTTTGAGGAGAAAGAAAAGAGCTGGGTTGGGGAAGGGTAGAGTCAGGAAAAGTTTCTAGAAGGATATATGAGCTGGGCCTTAATAGAGGACTTGTCGGACCTTGACCAGTTTCTTTCCTTTCACTGTGATGAATTTCCTCAAAACCTGCCTGTCAGGCTTCCTTGGTGCTTTTCTGCTCCTCTTTTTTCTCCTTTCAGGTATTATAACCGAAATCAATTTTATTGAATCACTTTGCACTCCATTATGGAGCTCATTTCTTCTTAGTTAAGTATCTGACATGTTAAGGTTCTCATTTGGATTTAAAATGTTCCATAAACTAAAGTCCATTTCAAAGCTAAACCCACTTATAACTCCAAAATAAAAACAAAATCAGCCTGATGAACATTATGTATCTCAACTTAATTCCAATATTAAATTCTGGCAACCTCTCTTGACCTTTAAGAATCTCTAGGAGTTAGTGCCAACTCTGTTTTCTTCATTCAAACCAACAAAGGGCAGCTAGGTGGTGCAGTGGATAGAGCACCACTGCAGGACTTAGAAGAACCTGAGTTCAAATCTCACCTCAGACACTTGACACTCACAAGCTGTGTGACCTTGGGCAAGTCACTGAACCCCAATTGCCTCATCCTGGGTCATCTCCAGTCATCATGATGAATATCTGGTCATTGGATTCAGATGGCTGTGGAGAAGTGAGGCTGGTGATCTGCACACCTCTCCCTCACTCAAAACAAAGTTAAGTGCAAGTCATGTCATCATTTCTCTGATGGCATGGTCTTCTTCAGCAATGAAGGATGAATACACACACAATGTCATCTGCTAAGAAGAAAATCCAGATCCCCTGTAGCCAGCTTTCATTTCCCAGA